>NW_028247090.1:0-465662 GCF_964263255.1 Lissotriton vulgaris | reverse complement strand
GGTAATTCAACATGAGGCACGATCCAATTGACATTTTGAATCATTTTTGGTACAGTCCAAAAAATCAATTTTCGGATGAAAAACGATGACTCCGGACATGTTGAACGATCCCAAAATGGTCAATATGGATGAATTTTAACATTTAATCTTTTGACTGTAAATGACTGGTGGATGTGATTATGACTTTGTCAACTAAAATAAGTGTGTTTAAAGTCATTTCTGTGCCTCAAAGGGGTCAAAATTGAAGCTTTTGAGTAATCAAAACTCTGAAAAATGGCAATTTTGGTCACCTGAGGCTTTAAAATGTGGTTATTCAACATGAGGCACGATCCAATTGACATTTTGAATCATTTTTGGTACAGTCCAAAAAATCAATTTTCGGATGAAAAACGATGACTCCGGACATGTTGAACGATCCCAAAATGGTCAATATGGATGAAATTTTTAACATTTAATCTTTTGACTGTAAATGACTGTTGGATGTGAATTATGACTTTGTTTACTAAAATAAGTGTGTTTAAAGTCATTTCTGTGCCTGAAACGGGGTCAAAATTGAAGCTTTTGAGTAATCAAAACTCTGTAAAAATGGCAATTTTGGTCACTGTGAGGCTTTAAAAAGTGGTTATTCAACATGAGGCACGATCTAATTGACATTTTGAATCATTTTTGGTACAGTCCAAAAAATCAATTTTCGGATGAAAAACGATGACTCCGGACATGTCGAACGATCCCAAAATGGTCAATATGGATGAAATTTTAACATTTAATCTTTTGACTGTAAATGACTGGTGGATGTGAATTATGACTTTGTCAACTAAAATAAGTGTGTTTAAAGTCATTTCTGTGCCTCAAAGGGGTCAAAAATGAAGCTTTTGAGTAATCTAAACTCTGTAAAAATGGCAATTTTGGTCACTGTGAGGCTTTAAAAAGTGGTTATTCAACATGAGGCACGATCCAATTGACATTTTGAATCATTTTTGGTACAGTCCAAAAAATCAATTTTCGGATGAAAAACGATGACTCCGGACATGTCGAACGATCCCAAAATGGTCAATATGGATGAAATTTTAACATTTAATCTTTTGACTGTAAATGACTGTTGGATGTGAATTATGACTTTGTCAACTAAAATAAGTGTGTTTTAAAGTCATATCTGTGCCTCAAAGGGGTCAAAATTGAAGCTTTTGAGTAATCATAACTCTGTAAAAATGGCAATTTTGGTCACTGTGAGGGCTTTAAAAAGTGGTTATTCAACATGAGGCACGATCCAATTGACATTTAGAATCATTTTTGGTACAGTCCAAAAAATCAATTTTCGGATGAAAAACGATGACTCCGGACATGTCGAACGATCCCAAAATGGTCAATATGGATGAAATTTTAACATTTAATCTTTTGACTGTAAATGACTGGTGGATGTGAATTATGACTTTGTCAACTAAAATAAGTGTGTTTAAAGTCATTTCTGTGCCTCAAAGGGGTCAAAATTGAAGCTTTTGAGTAATCAAAACTCTGTAAAAATGGCAATTTTGGTCACTGTGAGGCTTTAAAAAGTGGTTATTCAACATGAGGCACGATCCAATTGACATTTTGAATCATTTTTGGTACAGTCCAAAAAATGAATTTTCGGATGAAAAACGATGACTCCGGACATGTCGAACGATCCCAAAATGGTCAATATGGATGAAATTTTAACATTTAATCTTTTGACTGTAAATGACTGGTGGATGTGAATTATGACTTTGTCAACTAAAATAAGTGTGTTTAAAGTCATTTCTGTGCCTCAAAGGGGTCAAAATTGAAGCTTTTGAGTAATCAAAACTCTGTAAAAATGGCAATTTTGGTCACTGTGAGGCTTTAAAAAGTGGTTATTCAACATGAGGCACGATCCAATTGACATTTTGAATCATTTTTGGTACAGTCCAAAAAATGAATTTTCGGATGAAAAACGATGACTCCGGACATGTCGAACGATCCCAAAATGGTCAATATGGATGAAATTTTAACATTCAATCTTTTGACTGTAAATGACTGTTGGATTTGAATTATGACTTTGTCAACTCAAATAAGTGTGTTTAAAGTCATTTCTGTGCCTGAAACGGGTCAAAATTGAAGCTTTTTGAGTAAGCAAAAATCTGTAAAAATGGCATTTTGGTCACTCTGAGGGTTTAAAAAGTGGTTATTCAACATGAGGCACGACCCAATTGACATTTTGAATCATTTTTGGTACAGTCCAAAAAATCAATTTCCGGATGAAAAACGATGACTCCGGACCTGTTGAACGTTCCCAAAATGGTCTATAATGATGAAATTTTAACATTTAATCTTTTGACTCTAAATGACTGTTGGATGTGAATTATGACTTTGTCAACTAAAATAAGTGTGTTTTAAGTCATTTCTGTGCCTCAAAGGGGTCAAAATTGAAGCTTTTGAGTAATCATAACTCTGTAAAAATGGCAATTTTGGTCACTCTGAGGGTTTAAAAAGTGGTAATTCAACATGAGGCACGATCCAATTGACATTTTGAATCATTTTTGGTACAGTCCAAAAAATCAATTTTCGGATGAAAAACGATGACTCCGGACATGTTGAACGATCCCAAAATGGTCAATATGGATGAAATTTTAACATTTAATCTTTTGACTGTAAATGACTGGTGGATGTGAATTATGACTTTGTCAACTAAAAATAAGTGTGTTTAAAGTCATTTCTGTGCCTCAAAGGGGTCAAATTGAAGCTTTTGAGTAATCAAAACTCTGTAAAAATGGCAATTTTGGTCACTCTGAGGCTTTAAAAAGTGGTTATTCAACATGAGGCACGATCCAATTGACATTTTGAATCATTTTTGGTACAGTCCAAAAAATCAATTTTCGGATGAAAACGATGACTCCGGACATGTCGAACGATCCCAAAATGGCCAATATGGATGAAATTTTAACATTTAATCTTTTGACTGTAAATGACTGTTGGATGTGAATTATGACTTTGTTTACTAAAATAAGTGTGTTTAAAGTCATTTCTGTGCCTGAAACGGGTCAAAATTGAAGCTTTTGAGTAATCAAAACTCTGTAAAAATGGCAATTTTGGTCACTGTGAGGCTTTAAAAAGTGGTTATTCAACATGAGGCACGATCTAATTGACATTTTGAATCAATTTTTGGTACAGTCCAAAAAATCAATTTTCGGATGAAAAACGATGACTCCGGACATGTCGAACGATCCCAAAATGGTCAATATGGATGAAATTTTAACATTTAATCTTTTGACTGTAAATGACTGGTGGATGTGAATTATGACTTTGTCAACTAAAATAAGTGTGTTTAAAGTCATTTCTGTGCCTCAAAGGGGTCAAAAATGAAGCTTTTGAGTAATCTAAACTCTGTAAAAATGGCAATTTTGGTCACTGTGAGGCTTTAAAAAGTGGTTATTCAACATGAGGCACGATCCAATTGACATTTTGAATCATTTTTGGTACAGTCCAAAAAATCAATTTTCGGATGAAAAACGATGACTCCGGACATGTCGAACGATCCCAAAATGGTCAATATGGATGAAATTTTAACATTTAATCTTTTGACTGTAAATGACTGTTGGATGTGATTTATGACTTTGTCAACTAAATAAGTGTGTTTTAAGTCATATCGGTGCCTCAAAGGGGTCAAATTGAAGCTTTTGAGTAATCATAACTCTGTAAAAATGGCAATTTTGGTCACTGTGAGGCTTTAAAAGTGGTTATTCAACATGAGGCACGATCCAATTGACATTTAGAATCTTTTTTGGTACAGTCCAAAAAATCAATTTTCGGATGAAAAACGATGACTCCGGACATGTCGAACGATCCCAAAATGGTCAATATGGATGAAATTTTAACATTTAATCTTTTGACTGTAAATGACTGGTGGATGTGAATTATGACTTTGTCAACTAAAATAAGTGTGTTTAAAGTCATTTCTGTGCCTCAAAGGGGTCAAAATTGAAGCTTTTGAGTAATCAAAACTCTGTAAAAATGGCAATTTTGGTCACTGTGAGGCTTTAAAAAGTGGTTATTCAACATGAGGCACGATCCAATTGACATTTTGAATCATTTTTGGTACAGTCCAAAAAATGAATTTTCGGATGAAAAACGATGACTCCGGACATGTCGAACGATCCCAAAATGGTCAATATGGATGAAATTTTAACATTTAATCTTTTGACTGTAAATGACTGGTGGATGTGAATTATGACTTTGTCAACTAAAATAAGTGTGTTTAAAGTCATTTCTGTGCCTCAAAGGGGTCAAAATTGAAGCTTTTGAGTAATCAAAACTCTGTAAAAATGGCAATTTTGGTCACTGTGAGGCTTTAAAAAGTGGTTATTCAACATGAGGCACGATCCAATTGACATTTTGAATCATTTTTGGTACAGTCCAAAAAATGAATTTTCGGATGAAAAACGATGACTCCGGACATGTCGAACGATCCCAAAATGGTCAATATGGATGAAATTTTAACATTCAATCTTTTGACTGTAAATGACTGTTGGATTTGAATTATGACTTTGTCAACTCAAATAAGTGTGTTTAAAGTCATTTCTGTGCCTGAAACGGGTCAAAATTGAAGCTTTTGAGTAAGCAAAAATCTGTAAAAATGGCAATTTTGGTCACTCTGAGGGTTTAAAAAGTGGTTATTCAACATGAGGCACGACCCAATTGACATTTTGAATCATTTTTGGTACAGTCCAAAAAATCAATTTCCGGATGAAAAACGATGACTCCGGACCTGTTGAACGTTCCCAAAATGGTCTATAATGATGAAATTTTAACATTTAATCTTTTGACTCTAAATGACTGTTGGATGTGAATTATGACTTTGTCAACTAAAATAAGTGTGTTTTAAGTCATTTCTGTGCCTCAAAGGGGTCAAAATTGAAGCTTTTGAGTAATCATAACTCTGTAAAAATGGCAATTTTGGTCACTCTGAGGGTTTAAAAAGTGGTAATTCAACATGAGGCACGATCCAATTGACATTTTGAATCATTTTTGGTACAGTCCAAAAAATCAATTTTCGGATGAAAAACGATGACTCCGGACATGTTGAACGATCCCAAAATGGTCAATATGGATGAAATTTTAACATTTAATCTTTTGACTGTAAATGACTGGTGGATGTGAATTATGACTTTGTCAACTAAAATAAGTGTGTTTAAAGTCATTTCTGTGCCTCAAAGGGGTCAAAATTGAAGCTTTTGAGTAATCAAAACTCTGTAAAAATGGCAATTTTGGTCACTCTGAGGCTTTAAAAAGTGGTTATTCAACATGAGGCACGATCCAATTGACATTTTGAATCATTTTTGGTACAGTCCAAAAAATCAATTTTCGGATGAAAACGATGACTCCGGACATGTCGAACGATCCCAAAATGGCCAATATGGATGAAATTTTAACATTTAATCTTTTGACTGTAAATGACTGTTGGATGTGAATTATGACTTTGTTTACTAAAATAAGTGTGTTTAAAGTCATTTCTGTGCCTGAAACGGGTCAAAATTGAAGCTTTTGAGTAATCAAAACTCTGTAAAAATGGCAATTTTGGTCACTGTGAGGCTTTAAAAAGTGGTTATTCAACATGAGGCACGATCTAATTGACATTTTGAATCATTTTTGGTACAGTCCAAAAAATCAATTTTCGGATGAAAAACGATGACTCCGGACATGTCGAACGATCCCAAAATGGTCAATATGGATGAAATTTTAACATTTAATCTTTTGACTGTAAATGACTGGTGGATGTGAATTATGACTTTGTCAACTAAAATAAGTGTGTTTAAAGTCATTTCTGTGCCTCAAAGGGGTCAAAAATGAAGCTTTTGAGTAATCTAAACTCTGTAAAAATGGCAATTTTGGTCACTGTGAGGCTTTAAAAAGTGGTTATTCAACATGAGGCACGATCCAATTGACATTTTGAATCATTTTTGGTACAGTCCAAAAAATCAATTTTCGGATGAAAAACGATGACTCCGGACATGTCGAACGATCCCAAAATGGTCAATATGGATGAAATTTTAACATTTAATCTTTTGACTGTAAATGACTGTTGGATGTGATTTATGACTTTGTCAACTAAAATAAGTGTGTTTTAAGTCATATCGGTGCCTCAAAGGGGTCAAAATTGAAGCTTTTGAGTAATCATAACTCTGTAAAAATGGCAATTTTGGTCACTGTGAGGGTTTAAAAGTGGTTATTCAACATGAGGCACGATCCAATTGACATTTAGAATCTTTTTTGGTACAGTCCAAAAAATCAATTTTCGGATGAAAAACGATGACTCCGGACATGTCGAACGATCCCAAAATGGTCAATATGGATGAAATTTTAACATTTAATCTTTTGACTGTAAATGACTGGTGGATGTGAATTATGACTTTGTCAACTAAAATAAGTGTGTTTAAAGTCATTTCTGTGCCTCAAAGGGGTCAAAATTGAAGCTTTTGAGTAATCAAAACTCTGTAAAAATGGCAATTTTGGTCACTGTGAGGCTTTAAAAAGTGGTTATTCAACATGAGGCACGATCCAATTGACATTTTGAATCATTTTTGGTACAGTCCAAAAAATGAATTTTCGGATGAAAAACGATGACTCCGGACATGTCGAACGATCCCAAAATGGTCAATATGGATGAAATTTTAACATTTAATCTTTTGACTGTAAATGACTGGTGGATGTGAATTATGACTTTGTCAACTAAAATAAGTGTGTTTAAAGTCATTTCTGTGCCTCAAAGGGGTCAAAATTGAAGCTTTTGAGTAATCAAAACTCTGTAAAAATGGCAATTTTGGTCACTGTGAGGCTTTAAAAAGTGGTTATTCAACATGAGGCACGATCCAATTGACATTTTGAATCATTTTTGGTACAGTCCAAAAAATGAATTTTCGGATGAAAAACGATGACTCCGGACATGTCGAACGATCCCAAAATGGTCAATATGGATGAAATTTTAACATTCAATCTTTTGACTGTAAATGACTGTTGGATTTGAATTATGACTTTGTCAACTCAAATAAGTGTGTTTAAAGTCATTTCTGTGCCTGAAACGGGTCAAAATTGAAGCTTTTGAGTAAGCAAAAATCTGTAAAAATGGCAATTTTGGTCACTCTGAGGGTTTAAAAAGTGGTTATTCAACATGAGGCACGACCCAATTGACATTTTGAATCATTTTTGGTACAGTCCAAAAAATCAATTTCCGGATGAAAAACGATGACTCCGGACCTGTTGAACGTTCCCAAAATGGTCTATAATGATGAAATTTTAACATTTAATCTTTTGACTCTAAATGACTGTTGGATGTGAATTATGACTTTGTCAACTAAAATAAGTGTGTTTTAAGTCATTTCTGTGCCTCAAAGGGGTCAAAATTGAAGCTTTTGAGTAATCATAACTCTGTAAAAATGGCAATTTTGGTCACTCTGAGGGTTTAAAAAGTGGTAATTCAACATGAGGCACGATCCAATTGACATTTTGAATCATTTTTGGTACAGTCCAAAAAATCAATTTTCGGATGAAAAACGATGACTCCGGACATGTTGAACGATCCCAAAATGGTCAATATGGATGAAATTTTAACATTTAATCTTTTGACTGTAAATGACTGGTGGATGTGAATTATGACTTTGTCAACTAAAATAAGTGTGTTTAAAGTCATTTCTGTGCCTCAAAGGGGTCAAAATTGAAGCTTTTGAGTAATCAAAACTCTGTAAAAATGGCAATTTTGGTCACTCTGAGGCTTTAAAAAGTGGTTATTCAACATGAGGCACGATCCAATTGACATTTTGAATCATTTTTGGTACAGTCCAAAAAATCAATTTTCGGATGAAAACGATGACTCCGGACATGTCGAACGATCCCAAAATGGCCAATATGGATGAAATTTTAACATTTAATCTTTTGACTGTAAATGACTGTTGGATGTGAATTATGACTTTGTTTACTAAAATAAGTGTGTTTAAAGTCATTTCTGTGCCTGAAACGGGTCAAAATTGAAGCTTTTGAGTAATCAAAACTCTGTAAAAATGGCAATTTTGGTCACTGTGAGGCTTTAAAAAGTGGTTATTCAACATGAGGCACGATCTAATTGACATTTTGAATCATTTTTGGTACAGTCCAAAAAATCAATTTTCGGATGAAAAACGATGACTCCGGACATGTCGAACGATCCCAAAATGGTCAATATGGATGAAATTTTAACATTTAATCTTTTGACTGTAAATGACTGGTGGATGTGAATTATGACTTTGTCAACTAAAATAAGTGTGTTTAAAGTCATTTCTGTGCCTCAAAGGGGTCAAAAATGAAGCTTTTGAGTAATCTAAACTCTGTAAAAATGGCAATTTTGGTCACTGTGAGGCTTTAAAAAGTGGTTATTCAACATGAGGCACGATCCAATTGACATTTTGAATCATTTTTGGTACAGTCCAAAAAATCAATTTTCGGATGAAAAACGATGACTCCGGACATGTCGAACGATCCCAAAATGGTCAATATGGATGAAATTTTAACATTTAATCTTTTGACTGTAAATGACTGTTGGATGTGATTTATGACTTTGTCAACTAAAATAAGTGTGTTTTAAGTCATATCGGTGCCTCAAAGGGGTCAAAATTGAAGCTTTTGAGTAATCATAACTCTGTAAAAATGGCAATTTTGGTCACTGTGAGGGTTTAAAAGTGGTTATTCAACATGAGGCACGATCCAATTGACATTTAGAATCTTTTTTGGTACAGTCCAAAAAATCAATTTTCGGATGAAAAACGATGACTCCGGACATGTCGAACGATCCCAAAATGGTCAATATGGATGAAATTTTAACATTTAATCTTTTGACTGTAAATGACTGGTGGATGTGAATTATGACTTTGTCAACTAAAATAAGTGTGTTTAAAGTCATTTCTGTGCCTCAAAGGGGTCAAAATTGAAGCTTTTGAGTAATCAAAACTCTGTAAAAATGGCAATTTTGGTCACTGTGAGGCTTTAAAAAGTGGTTATTCAACATGAGGCACGATCCAATTGACATTTTGAATCATTTTTGGTACAGTCCAAAAAATGAATTTTCGGATGAAAAACGATGACTCCGGACATGTCGAACGATCCCAAAATGGTCAATATGGATGAAATTTTAACATTTAATCTTTTGACTGTAAATGACTGGTGGATGTGAATTATGACTTTGTCAACTAAAATAAGTGTGTTTAAAGTCATTTCTGTGCCTCAAAGGGGTCAAAATTGAAGCTTTTGAGTAATCAAAACTCTGTAAAAATGGCAATTTTGGTCACTGTGAGGCTTTAAAAAGTGGTTATTCAACATGAGGCACGATCCAATTGACATTTTGAATCATTTTTGGTACAGTCCAAAAAATGAATTTTCGGATGAAAAACGATGACTCCGGACATGTCGAACGATCCCAAAATGGTCAATATGGATGAAATTTTAACATTCAATCTTTTGACTGTAAATGACTGTTGGATTTGAATTATGACTTTGTCAACTCAAATAAGTGTGTTTAAAGTCATTTCTGTGCCTGAAACGGGTCAAAATTGAAGCTTTTGAGTAAGCAAAAATCTGTAAAAATGGCAATTTTGGTCACTCTGAGGGTTTAAAAAGTGGTTATTCAACATGAGGCACGACCCAATTGACATTTTGAATCATTTTTGGTACAGTCCAAAAAATCAATTTCCGGATGAAAAACGATGACTCCGGACCTGTTGAACGTTCCCAAAATGGTCTATAATGATGAAATTTTAACATTTAATCTTTTGACTCTAAATGACTGTTGGATGTGAATTATGACTTTGTCAACTAAAATAAGTGTGTTTTAAGTCATTTCTGTGCCTCAAAGGGGTCAAAATTGAAGCTTTTGAGTAATCATAACTCTGTAAAAATGGCAATTTTGGTCACTCTGAGGGTTTAAAAAGTGGTAATTCAACATGAGGCACGATCCAATTGACATTTTGAATCATTTTTGGTACAGTCCAAAAAATCAATTTTCGGATGAAAAACGATGACTCCGGACATGTTGAACGATCCCAAAATGGTCAATATGGATGAAATTTTAACATTTAATCTTTTGACTGTAAATGACTGGTGGATGTGAATTATGACTTTGTCAACTAAAATAAGTGTGTTTAAAGTCATTTCTGTGCCTCAAAGGGGTCAAAATTGAAGCTTTTGAGTAATCAAAACTCTGTAAAAATGGCAATTTTGGTCACTCTGAGGCTTTAAAAAGTGGTTATTCAACATGAGGCACGATCCAATTGACATTTTGAATCATTTTTGGTACAGTCCAAAAAATCAATTTTCGGATGAAAACGATGACTCCGGACATGTCGAACGATCCCAAAATGGCCAATATGGATGAAATTTTAACATTTAATCTTTTGACTGTAAATGACTGTTGGATGTGAATTATGACTTTGTTTACTAAAATAAGTGTGTTTAAAGTCATTTCTGTGCCTGAAACGGGTCAAAATTGAAGCTTTTGAGTAATCAAAACTCTGTAAAAATGGCAATTTTGGTCACTGTGAGGCTTTAAAAAGTGGTTATTCAACATGAGGCACGATCTAATTGACATTTTGAATCATTTTTGGTACAGTCCAAAAAATCAATTTTCGGATGAAAAACGATGACTCCGGACATGTCGAACGATCCCAAAATGGTCAATATGGATGAAATTTTAACATTTAATCTTTTGACTGTAAATGACTGGTGGATGTGAATTATGACTTTGTCAACTAAAATAAGTGTGTTTAAAGTCATTTCTGTGCCTCAAAGGGGTCAAAAATGAAGCTTTTGAGTAATCTAAACTCTGTAAAAATGGCAATTTTGGTCACTGTGAGGCTTTAAAAAGTGGTTATTCAACATGAGGCACGATCCAATTGACATTTTGAATCATTTTTGGTACAGTCCAAAAAATCAATTTTCGGATGAAAAACGATGACTCCGGACATGTCGAACGATCCCAAAATGGTCAATATGGATGAAATTTTAACATTTAATCTTTTGACTGTAAATGACTGTTGGATGTGATTTATGACTTTGTCAACTAAAATAAGTGTGTTTTAAGTCATATCGGTGCCTCAAAGGGGTCAAAATTGAAGCTTTTGAGTAATCATAACTCTGTAAAAATGGCAATTTTGGTCACTGTGAGGGTTTAAAAGTGGTTATTCAACATGAGGCACGATCCAATTGACATTTAGAATCTTTTTTGGTACAGTCCAAAAAATCAATTTTCGGATGAAAAACGATGACTCCGGACATGTCGAACGATCCCAAAATGGTCAATATGGATGAAATTTTAACATTTAATCTTTTGACTGTAAATGACTGGTGGATGTGAATTATGACTTTGTCAACTAAAATAAGTGTGTTTAAAGTCATTTCTGTGCCTCAAAGGGGTCAAAATTGAAGCTTTTGAGTAATCAAAACTCTGTAAAAATGGCAATTTTGGTCACTGTGAGGCTTTAAAAAGTGGTTATTCAACATGAGGCACGATCCAATTGACATTTTGAATCATTTTTGGTACAGTCCAAAAAATGAATTTTCGGATGAAAAACGATGACTCCGGACATGTCGAACGATCCCAAAATGGTCAATATGGATGAAATTTTAACATTTAATCTTTTGACTGTAAATGACTGGTGGATGTGAATTATGACTTTGTCAACTAAAATAAGTGTGTTTAAAGTCATTTCTGTGCCTCAAAGGGGTCAAAATTGAAGCTTTTGAGTAATCAAAACTCTGTAAAAATGGCAATTTTGGTCACTGTGAGGCTTTAAAAAGTGGTTATTCAACATGAGGCACGATCCAATTGACATTTTGAATCATTTTTGGTACAGTCCAAAAAATGAATTTTCGGATGAAAAACGATGACTCCGGACATGTCGAACGATCCCAAAATGGTCAATATGGATGAAATTTTAACATTCAATCTTTTGACTGTAAATGACTGTTGGATTTGAATTATGACTTTGTCAACTCAAATAAGTGTGTTTAAAGTCATTTCTGTGCCTGAAACGGGTCAAAATTGAAGCTTTTGAGTAAGCAAAAATCTGTAAAAATGGCAATTTTGGTCACTCTGAGGGTTTAAAAAGTGGTTATTCAACATGAGGCACGACCCAATTGACATTTTGAATCATTTTTGGTACAGTCCAAAAAATCAATTTCCGGATGAAAAACGATGACTCCGGACCTGTTGAACGTTCCCAAAATGGTCTATAATGATGAAATTTTAACATTTAATCTTTTGACTCTAAATGACTGTTGGATGTGAATTATGACTTTGTCAACTAAAATAAGTGTGTTTTAAGTCATTTCTGTGCCTCAAAGGGGTCAAAATTGAAGCTTTTGAGTAATCATAACTCTGTAAAAATGGCAATTTTGGTCACTCTGAGGGTTTAAAAAGTGGTAATTCAACATGAGGCACGATCCAATTGACATTTTGAATCATTTTTGGTACAGTCCAAAAAATCAATTTTCGGATGAAAAACGATGACTCCGGACATGTTGAACGATCCCAAAATGGTCAATATGGATGAAATTTTAACATTTAATCTTTTGACTGTAAATGACTGGTGGATGTGAATTATGACTTTGTCAACTAAAATAAGTGTGTTTAAAGTCATTTCTGTGCCTCAAAGGGGTCAAAATTGAAGCTTTTGAGTAATCAAAACTCTGTAAAAATGGCAATTTTGGTCACTCTGAGGCTTTAAAAAGTGGTTATTCAACATGAGGCACGATCCAATTGACATTTTGAATCATTTTTGGTACAGTCCAAAAAATCAATTTTCGGATGAAAACGATGACTCCGGACATGTCGAACGATCCCAAAATGGCCAATATGGATGAAATTTTAACATTTAATCTTTTGACTGTAAATGACTGTTGGATGTGAATTATGACTTTGTTTACTAAAATAAGTGTGTTTAAAGTCATTTCTGTGCCTGAAACGGGTCAAAATTGAAGCTTTTGAGTAATCAAAACTCTGTAAAAATGGCAATTTTGGTCACTGTGAGGCTTTAAAAAGTGGTTATTCAACATGAGGCACGATCTAATTGACATTTTGAATCATTTTTGGTACAGTCCAAAAAATCAATTTTCGGATGAAAAACGATGACTCCGGACATGTCGAACGATCCCAAAATGGTCAATATGGATGAAATTTTAACATTTAATCTTTTGACTGTAAATGACTGGTGGATGTGAATTATGACTTTGTCAACTAAAATAAGTGTGTTTAAAGTCATTTCTGTGCCTCAAAGGGGTCAAAAATGAAGCTTTTGAGTAATCTAAACTCTGTAAAAATGGCAATTTTGGTCACTGTGAGGCTTTAAAAAGTGGTTATTCAACATGAGGCACGATCCAATTGACATTTTGAATCATTTTTGGTACAGTCCAAAAAATCAATTTTCGGATGAAAAACGATGACTCCGGACATGTCGAACGATCCCAAAATGGTCAATATGGATGAAATTTTAACATTTAATCTTTTGACTGTAAATGACTGTTGGATGTGATTTATGACTTTGTCAACTAAAATAAGTGTGTTTTAAGTCATATCGGTGCCTCAAAGGGGTCAAAATTGAAGCTTTTGAGTAATCATAACTCTGTAAAAATGGCAATTTTGGTCACTGTGAGGGTTTAAAAGTGGTTATTCAACATGAGGCACGATCCAATTGACATTTAGAATCTTTTTTGGTACAGTCCAAAAAATCAATTTTCGGATGAAAAACGATGACTCCGGACATGTCGAACGATCCCAAAATGGTCAATATGGATGAAATTTTAACATTTAATCTTTTGACTGTAAATGACTGGTGGATGTGAATTATGACTTTGTCAACTAAAATAAGTGTGTTTAAAGTCATTTCTGTGCCTCAAAGGGGTCAAAATTGAAGCTTTTGAGTAATCAAAACTCTGTAAAAATGGCAATTTTGGTCACTGTGAGGCTTTAAAAAGTGGTTATTCAACATGAGGCACGATCCAATTGACATTTTGAATCATTTTTGGTACAGTCCAAAAAATGAATTTTCGGATGAAAAACGATGACTCCGGACATGTCGAACGATCCCAAAATGGTCAATATGGATGAAATTTTAACATTTAATCTTTTGACTGTAAATGACTGGTGGATGTGAATTATGACTTTGTCAACTAAAATAAGTGTGTTTAAAGTCATTTCTGTGCCTCAAAGGGGTCAAAATTGAAGCTTTTGAGTAATCAAAACTCTGTAAAAATGGCAATTTTGGTCACTGTGAGGCTTTAAAAAGTGGTTATTCAACATGAGGCACGATCCAATTGACATTTTGAATCATTTTTGGTACAGTCCAAAAAATGAATTTTCGGATGAAAAACGATGACTCCGGACATGTCGAACGATCCCAAAATGGTCAATATGGATGAAATTTTAACATTCAATCTTTTGACTGTAAATGACTGTTGGATTTGAATTATGACTTTGTCAACTCAAATAAGTGTGTTTAAAGTCATTTCTGTGCCTGAAACGGGTCAAAATTGAAGCTTTTGAGTAAGCAAAAATCTGTAAAAATGGCAATTTTGGTCACTCTGAGGGTTTAAAAAGTGGTTATTCAACATGAGGCACGACCCAATTGACATTTTGAATCATTTTTGGTACAGTCCAAAAAATCAATTTCCGGATGAAAAACGATGACTCCGGACCTGTTGAACGTTCCCAAAATGGTCTATAATGATGAAATTTTAACATTTAATCTTTTGACTCTAAATGACTGTTGGATGTGAATTATGACTTTGTCAACTAAAATAAGTGTGTTTTAAGTCATTTCTGTGCCTCAAAGGGGTCAAAATTGAAGCTTTTGAGTAATCATAACTCTGTAAAAATGGCAATTTTGGTCACTCTGAGGGTTTAAAAAGTGGTAATTCAACATGAGGCACGATCCAATTGACATTTTGAATCATTTTTGGTACAGTCCAAAAAATCAATTTTCGGATGAAAAACGATGACTCCGGACATGTTGAACGATCCCAAAATGGTCAATATGGATGAAATTTTAACATTTAATCTTTTGACTGTAAATGACTGGTGGATGTGAATTATGACTTTGTCAACTAAAATAAGTGTGTTTAAAGTCATTTCTGTGCCTCAAAGGGGTCAAAATTGAAGCTTTTGAGTAATCAAAACTCTGTAAAAATGGCAATTTTGGTCACTCTGAGGCTTTAAAAAGTGGTTATTCAACATGAGGCACGATCCAATTGACATTTTGAATCATTTTTGGTACAGTCCAAAAAATCAATTTTCGGATGAAAACGATGACTCCGGACATGTCGAACGATCCCAAAATGGCCAATATGGATGAAATTTTAACATTTAATCTTTTGACTGTAAATGACTGTTGGATGTGAATTATGACTTTGTTTACTAAAATAAGTGTGTTTAAAGTCATTTCTGTGCCTGAAACGGGTCAAAATTGAAGCTTTTGAGTAATCAAAACTCTGTAAAAATGGCAATTTTGGTCACTGTGAGGCTTTAAAAAGTGGTTATTCAACATGAGGCACGATCTAATTGACATTTTGAATCATTTTTGGTACAGTCCAAAAAATCAATTTTCGGATGAAAAACGATGACTCCGGACATGTCGAACGATCCCAAAATGGTCAATATGGATGAAATTTTAACATTTAATCTTTTGACTGTAAATGACTGGTGGATGTGAATTATGACTTTGTCAACTAAAATAAGTGTGTTTAAAGTCATTTCTGTGCCTCAAAGGGGTCAAAAATGAAGCTTTTGAGTAATCTAAACTCTGTAAAAATGGCAATTTTGGTCACTGTGAGGCTTTAAAAAGTGGTTATTCAACATGAGGCACGATCCAATTGACATTTTGAATCATTTTTGGTACAGTCCAAAAAATCAATTTTCGGATGAAAAACGATGACTCCGGACATGTCGAACGATCCCAAAATGGTCAATATGGATGAAATTTTAACATTTAATCTTTTGACTGTAAATGACTGTTGGATGTGATTTATGACTTTGTCAACTAAAATAAGTGTGTTTTAAGTCATATCGGTGCCTCAAAGGGGTCAAAATTGAAGCTTTTGAGTAATCATAACTCTGTAAAAATGGCAATTTTGGTCACTGTGAGGGTTTAAAAGTGGTTATTCAACATGAGGCACGATCCAATTGACATTTAGAATCTTTTTTGGTACAGTCCAAAAAATCAATTTTCGGATGAAAAACGATGACTCCGGACATGTCGAACGATCCCAAAATGGTCAATATGGATGAAATTTTAACATTTAATCTTTTGACTGTAAATGACTGGTGGATGTGAATTATGACTTTGTCAACTAAAATAAGTGTGTTTAAAGTCATTTCTGTGCCTGAAACGGGTCAAAATTGAAGCTTTTGAGTAAGCAAAACTCTGTAAAAATGGCAATTTTAGTGACTGTGAGGGTTTAAAAAGTGGTTATTCAACATGAGGCACGATCCAATTGACATTTTGAATCCTTTTTGGTACAGTCCAAAAAATCAATTTTCGGATGAAAAACGATGACTCCGGACATGTCGAACGATCCCAAAATGGTCAATATGGATGAAATTTTAACATTTAATCTTTTAGACTGTAAATGACTGTTGGATGTGAATTATGACTTTGTCAACTAAAATAAGTGTGTTTAAAGTCATTTCTGTGCCTCAAAGGGGTCAAAATTGAAGCTTTTGAGTAAGCAAAACTCTGTAAAAATGGCAATTTTGGTCACTCTGAGGGTTTAAAAAGTGGTTATTCAACATGAGGCACGATCCAATTGACATTTTGAATCATTTTTGGTACAGTCCAAAAAATCAATTTTCGGATGAAAAACGATGACTCCGGACATGTCGAACGATCCCAAAATGGTCAATAGGGATGAAATTTTAACATTTAATCTTTTGACTCTAAATGACTGTTGGATGTGAATTATGACTTTGTCAACTAAAATAAGTGTGTTTAAAGTCATTTCTGTGCCTGAAATGGTTCAAAATTGAAGCTTTTGAGTAAGCAAAACTCTGTAAAAGAGGCAATTTTGGTGACTGTAAGGGTTTAAAAAGTGGTTATTCAACATGAGGCACGATCCAATTGACATTTTGAATCCTTTTTGGTACAGTCCAAAAAATCAATTTTCGGAAGAAAAACGATGACTCCGGACATGTCGAACGATCCCAAAATGGTCAATATGGATGAAATTTTAACATTTAATCTTTTGACTATAAATGACTGGTGGATGTGAATTATGACTTTGTCAACTAAAATAAGTGTGTTTAAAGTCATTTCTGTGCCTCAAAGGGGTCAAAAATGAAGCTTTTGAGTAATCAAAAGTCTGTAAAAATGGCAATTTTGGTCACTGTGAGGCTTTAAAAAGTGGTTATTCAACATGAGGCACGATCCAATTGACATTTTGAATCATTTTTGGTACAGTCCAAAAAATCAATTTTCGGATGAAAAACGATGCCTCCGGACATGTCGAACGATCCCAAAATGGTCAATATGGATGAAATTTTAACATTTAATCTTTTGACTGTAAATGACTGTTGGATGTGAATTATGACTTTGTCAACTAAAATAAGTGTGTTTAAAGTCATTTCTGTGCCTGAAACGGGTCAAAATTGAAGCTTTTGAGTAAGCAAAACTCTGTAAAAATGGCAATTTTGGTCACTCTGAGGGTTTAAAAAGTGGTTATTCAACATGAGGCACGATCCAATTGACATTTTCATTCATTTTTGGTACAGTCCAAAAAATCAATTTTCGGATGAAAAACGATGACTCCGGACATGTCGAACGATCCCAAAATGGTCAATATGGATGAAATTTTAACATTCAATCTTTTAGACTGTAAATGACTGTTGGATGTGAATTATGACTTTGTCAACTAAAATAAGTGTGTTTAAAGTCATTTCTGTGCCTCAAAGGGGTCAAAATTGAAGCTTTTGAGTAAGCAAAACTCTGTAAAAATGGCGATTTTGGTCACTCTGAGGGTTTAAAAAGTGGTTATTCAACATGAGGCACGATCCAATTGACATTTTGAATCATTTTTGGTACAGTCCAAAAAATCAATTTTCGGATGAAAAACGATGACTCCGGACATGTCGAACGATCCCAAAATGGTCAATAGGGATGAAATTTTAACATTTAATCTTTTGACTCTAAATGACTGTTGGATGTGAATTATGACTTTGTCAACTAAAATAAGTGTGTTTAAAGTCATTTCTGTGCCTGAAATGGTTCAAAATTGAAGCTTTTGAGAAAGCAAAACTCTGTAAAAGAGGCAATTTTGGTGACTGTAAGGGTTTAAAAAGTGGTTATTCAACATGAGGCACGATCCAATTGACATTTTGAATCCTTTTTGGTACAGTCCAAAAAATCAATTTTCGGATGAAAAACGATGACTCCGGACATGTCGAACGATCCCAAAATGGTCAATATGGATGAAATTTTAACATTTAATCTTTTGACTATAAATGACTGGTGGATGTGAATTATGACTTTGTCAACTAAAATAAGTGTGTTTCAAGTCATTTCTGTGCCTCAAAGGGGTCAAAAATGAAGCTTTTGAGTAATCAAAAGTCTGTAAAAATGGCAATTTTGGTCACTGTGAGGCTTTAAAAAGTGGTTATTCAACATGAGGCACGATCCAATTGACATTTTGAATCATTTTTGGTACAGTCCAAAAAATCAATTTTCGGATGAAAAACGATGACTCCGGACATGTCGAACGATCCCAAAATGGTCAATATGGATGAAATTTTAACATTTAATCTTTTGACTGTAAATGACTGTTGGATGTGAATTATGACTTTGTCAACTAAAATAAGTGTGTTTTAAGTCATTTCTGTGCCTCAAAGGGGTCAAAATTGAAGCTTTTGAGTAATCATAACTCTGTAAAAATGGCAATTTTGGTCACTGTGAGGGTTTAAAAGTGGTTATTCAACATGAGGCACGATCCAATTGACATTTTGAATCATTTTTGGTACAGTCCAAAAAATCAATTTTCGGATGAAAAACGATGACTCCGGACATGTCGAACGATCCCAAAATGGTCAATATGGATGAAATTTTAACATTTAATCTTTTGACTCTAAAACACTGTTGGATGTGAATTATGACTTTGTCAACTAAAATAAGTGTGTTTAAAGTCATTTCTGTGCCTGAAACGGGTCAAAATTGAAGCTTTTGAGTAAGCAAAACTCTGTAAAAATGGCAATTTTGGTGACTGTGAGGGTTTAAAAAGTGGTTATTCAACATGAGGCACGATCCAATTGACATTTTGAATCATTTTTGGTACAGTCCAAAAAATCAATTTTCGGATGAAAAACGATGACTCCGGACATGTCGAACGATCCCAAAATGGTCAATAGGGATGAAATTTTAACATTTAATCTTTTGACTCTAAATGACTGTTGGATGTGAATTATGACTTTGTCAACTAAAATAAGTGTGTTTAAAGTCATTTCTGTGCCTGAAATGGTTCAAAATTGAAGCTTTTGAGTAAGCAAAACTCTGTAAAAGTAGCAATTTTGGTGACTGTGAGGGTTTAAAAAGTGGTTATTCAACATGAGGCACGATCCAATTGACATTTTGAATCCTTTTTGGTACAGTCCAAAAAATCAATTTTCGGATGAAAAACGATGACTCCGGACATGTCGAACGATCCCAAAATGGTCAATATGGATGAAATTTTAACATTTAATCTTTTGACTGTAAATGACTGGTGGATGTGAATTATGACTTTGTCAACTAAAATAAGTGTGTTTAAAGTCATTTCTGTGCCTCAAAGGGGTCAAAATTGAAGCTTTTGAGTAATCAAAACTCTGTAAAAATGGCAATTTTGGTCACTGTGAGGCTTTAAAAAGTGGTTATTCAACATGAGGCACGATCCAATTGACATTTTGAATCATTTTTGGTACAGTCCAAAAAATGAATTTTCGGATGAAAAACGATGACTCCGGACATGTCGAACGATCCCAAAATGGTCAATATGGATGAAATTTTAACATTTAATCTTTTGACTGTAAATGACTGGTGGATGTGAATTATGACTTTGTCAACTAAAATAAGTGTGTTTAAAGTCATTTCTGTGCCTCAAAGGGGTCAAAATTGAAGCTTTTGAGTAATCAAAACTCTGTAAAAATGGCAATTTTGGTCACTGTGAGGCTTTAAAAAGTGGTTATTCAACATGAGGCACGATCCAATTGACATTTTGAATCATTTTTGGTACAGTCCAAAAAATGAATTTTCGGATGAAAAACGATGACTCCGGACATGTCGAACGATCCCAAAATGGTCAATATGGATGAAATTTTAACATTCAATCTTTTGACTGTAAATGACTGTTGGATGTGAATTATGACTTTGTCAACTCAAATAAGTGTGTTTAAAGTAATTTCTGTGCCTGAAACGGGCCAAAATTGAAGCTTTTGAGTAAGCAAAAATCTGTAAAAATGGCAATTTTGGTCACTCTGAGGGTTTAAAAAGTGGTTATTCATCATGAGGCACGATCCAATTGACATTTTGAATCATTTTTGGTACAGTCCAAAAAATCAATTTTCGGATGAAAAACGATGACTCCGGACATGTTGAACGATCCCAAAATGGTCAATATGGATGAAATTTTAACATTTAATCTTTTGACTGTAAATGACTGGTGGATGTGAATTATGACTTTGTCAACTAAAATAAGTGTGTTTAAAGTCATTTCTGTGCCTCAAAGGGGTCAAAATTGAAGCTTTTGAGTAATCAAAACTCTGTAAAAATGGCAATTTTGGTCACTCTGAGGCTTTAAAAAGTGGTTATTCAACATGAGGCACGATCCAATTGACATTTTGAATCCTTTTTGGTACAGTCCAAAAAATCAATTTTCGGATGAAAACGATGACTCCGGACATGTCGAACGATCCCAAAATGGCCAATATGGATGAAATTTTAACATTTAATCTTTTGACTGTAAATGACTGTTGGATGTGAATTATGACTTTGTTTACTAAAATAAGTGTGTTTAAAGTCATTTCTGTGCCTGAAACGGGTCAAAATTGAAGCTTTTGAGTAAGCAAAACTCTGTAAAAATGGCAATTTTGGTCACTCTGAGGGTTTAAAAAGTGGTTATTCAACATGAGGCACGATCCAATTGACATTTTGAATCATTTTTGGTACAGTCCAAAAAATAAATTTTCGGATGAAAAACGATGACTCCGGACATGTCGAACGATCCCAAAATGGTCAATATGGATGAAATTTTAACATTTAATCTTTTGACTCTAAATGACTGTTGGATGTGAATTATGACTTTGTCAACTAAAATAAGTGTGTTTAAAGTCATTTCTGTGCCTGAAATGGTTCAAAATTGAAGCTTTTGAGTAAGCAAAACTCTGTAAAAGTGGCAATTTTGGTCACTGTGAGGCTTTAAAAAGTGGTTATTCAACATGAGGCACGATCCAATTGACATTTTGAATCATTTTTGGTACAGTCCAAAAAATCAATTTTCGGATGAAAAACGATGACTCCGGACATGTCGATTGATCCCAAAATGGTCAATATGGATGAAATTTTAACATTTAATCTTTTGACTGTAAATGACTGTTGGATGTGAATTAGGACTTTGTCAACTAAAATAAGTGTGTTTAAAGTCATTTCTGTGCCTGAAACGGGTCAAAATTGAAGCTTTTGAGTAATCAAAACTCTGTAAAAATGGCAATTTTGGTCACTGTGAGGCTTTAAAAAGGGGTTATTCAACATGAGGCACGATCCAATTGACATTTTGAATCATTTTTGGTACAGTCCAAAAAATCAATTTTCGGATGAAAAACGATGACTCCGGAGAAGTCGAACGATCCCAAAATGGTCAATATGGATGAAATTTTAACATTAAATCTTTTGACTGTAAATGACTGTTGGATGTGAATTATGACTTTGTCAACTAAAATAAGTGTGTTTAAAGTCATTTCTGTGCCTGAAATGGTTCAAAATTGAAGCTTTTGAGTAAGCAAAACTCTGTAAAAGTGGCAATTTTGGTGACTGTGAGGGTTTAAAAAGTGGTTATTCAACATGAGGCACAATCCAATTGACATTTTGAATCCTTTTTGGTACAGTCCAAAAAATCAATTTTCGGATGAAAAATGATGACTCCGGACATGTCGAACGATCCCAAAATGGTCAATATGGATGAAATTTTAACATTTAATCTTTTGACTGTAAATGACTGTTGGATGTGAATTAGGACTTTGTCAACTAAAATAAGTGTGTTTAAAGTCATTTCTGTGCCTGAAATGGTTCAAAATTGATGCTTTTGAGTAAGCAAAACTCTGTAAAAATGGCAATTTTGGTCACTCTGAGGGTTTAAAAAGTGGTTATTCAACATGAGGCACGATCCAATGGACATTTTGATTCATTTTTGGTACAGTCCAAAAAATCAATTTTCGGATGAAAAACGATGACTTCGGACATGTCGAACGATCCCAAAATGGTCAATATGGATGAAATTTTAACATTTAATCTTTTGACTCTAAATGACTGTTGGATGTGAATTATGACTTTGTCAACTAAAATAAGTGTGTTTAAAGTCATTTATGTGCCTGAAATGGTTCAAAATTGAAGCTTTTGAGTAAGCAAAACTCTGTAAAAGAGGCAATTTTGGTGACTGTGAGGGTTTAAAAAGTGGTTATTCAACATGAGGCACGATCCAATTGACATTTTGAGTCATTTTTGGTACAGTCCAAAAAATCAATTTTCGGATGAAAAACGATGACTCCGGACATGTCGAACGATCCCAAAATGGTCAATATGGATGAAATTTTAACATTTAATCTTTTGACTCTAAATGACTGTTGGATGTGAATTATGACTTTGTCAACTAAAATAAGTGTGTTTTAAGTCATTTCTGTGCCTCAAAGGGGTCAAAATTGAAGCTTTTGAGTAATCATAACTCTGTAAAAATGGCAATTTTGGTCACTGTGAGGGTTTAAAAACTGGTCATTGAACATGAGGCACGATCCAATTGACATTTTGAATCATTTTTGGTACAGTCCAAAAAATCAATTTTCGGATGAAAAACGATGACTCCGGACATGTCGAACGATCCCAAAATGGTCAATATGAATAAAATTTTAACATTTAATCTTTTGACTCTAAATGACTGTTGGATGTGAATTATGACTTTGTCAACTAAAATAAGTGTGTTTAAAGTCATTTCTGTGCCTGAAACGGGTCAAAATTGAAGCTTTTGAGTAAGCAAAACTCTGTAAAAATGGCAATTTTGGTCACTCTGAGGGTTAAAAAAGTGGTTATTCAACATGAGGCACGATCCAATTGACATTTTGAATCATTTTTGGTACAGTCCAAAAAATCAATTTTCGGATGAAAAACGATGACTCCGGACATGTCGAACGATCCCAAAATGGTCAATAGGGATGAAATTTTAACATTTAATCTTTTGACTCTAAATGACTGTTGGATGTGAATTATGACTTTGTCAACTAAAATAAGTGTGTTTAAAGTCATTTCTGTGCCTGAAATGGTTCAAAATTGAAGCTTTTGAGTAAGCAAAACTCTGTAAAAGAGGCAATTTTGGTGACTGTAAGGGTTTAAAAAGTGGTTATTCAACATGAGGCACGATCCAATTGACATTTTGAATCCTTTTTGGTACAGTCCAAAAAATCAATTTTCGGATGAAAAACGATGACTCCGGACATGTCGAACGATCCCAAAATGGTCAATATGGATGAAATTTTAACATTTAATCTTTTGACTATAAATGACTGGTGGATGTGAATTATGACTTTGTCAACTAAAATAAGTGTGTTTAAAGTCATTTCTGTGCCTCAAAGGGGTCAAAAATGAAGCTTTTGAGTAATCAAAAGTCTGTAAAAATGGCAATTTTGGTCACTGTGAGGCTTTAAAAAGTGATTATTCAACATGAGGCACGATCCAATTGACATTTTGAATCATTTTTGGTACAGTCCAAAAAATCAATTTTCGGATGAAAAACGATGACTCCGGACATGTCGAACGATCCCAAAATGGTCAATATGGATGAAATTTTAACATTTAATCTTTTGACTGTAAATGACTGTTGGATGTGAATTATGACTTTGTCAACTAAAATAAGTGTGTTTTAAGTCATTTCTGTGCCTCAAAGGGGTCAAAATTGAAGCTTTTGAGTAAGCAAAACTCTGTAAAAATGGCAATTTTGGTCACTCTGAGGGTTTAAAAAGTGGTTATTCAACATGAGGCACGATCCAATTGACATTTTCATTCATTTTTGGTACAGTCCAAAAAATCAATTTTCGGATGAAAAACGATGACTCCGGACATGTCGAACGATCCCAAAATGGTCAATATGGATGAAATTTTAACATTTAATCTTTTAGACTGTAAATGACTGTTGGATGTGAATTATGACTTTGTCAACTAAAATAAGTGTGTTTAAAGTCATTTCTGTGCCTCAAAGGGGTCAAAATTGAAGCTTTTGAGTAAGCAAAACTCTGTAAAAATGGCAATTTTGGTCACTCTGAGGGTTTAAAAAGTGGTTATTCAACATGAGGCACGATCCAATTGACATTTTGAATCATTTTTGGTACAGTCCAAAAAATCAATTTTCGGATGAAAAACGATGACTCCGGACATGTCGAACGATCCCAAAATGGTCAATAGGGATGAAATTTTAACATTTAATCTTTTGACTCTAAATGACTGTTGGATGTGAATTATGACTTTGTCAACTAAAATAAGTGTGTTTAAAGTCATTTCTGTGCCTGAAATGGTTCAAAATTGAAGCTTTTGAGTAAGCAAAACTCTGTAAAAGAGGCAATTTTGGTGACTGTAAGGGTTTAAAAAGTGGTTATTCAACATGAGGCACGATCCAATTGACATTTTGAATCCTTTTTGGTACAGTCCAAAAAATCAATTTTCGGATGAAAAACGATGACTCCGGACATGTCGAACGATCCCAAAATGGTCAATATGGATGAAATTTTAACATTTAATCTTTTGACTATAAATGACTGGTGGATGTGAATTATGACTTTGTCAACTAAAATAAGTGTGTTTTAAGTCATTTCTGTGCCTCAAAGGGGTCAAAATTGAAGCTTTTGAGTAATCATAACTCTGTAAAAATGGCAATTTTGGTCACTGTGAGGGTTTAAAAGTGGTTATTCAACATGAGGCACGATCCAATTGACATTTTGAATCATTTTTGGTACAGTCCAAAAAATCAATTTTCGGATGAAAAACGATGACTCCGGACATGTCGAACGATCCCAAAATGGTCAATATGGATGAAATTTTAACATTTAATCTTTTGACTCTAAAACACTGTTGGATGTGAATTATGACTTTGTCAACTAAAATAAGTGTGTTTAAAGTCATTTCTGTGCCTGAAACCGGTCAAAATTGAAGCTTTTAGGTAAGCAAAACTCTGTAAAAATGGCAATTTTGGTCACTCTGAGGGTTTAAAAAGTGGTTATTCAACATGAGGCACGATCCAATTGACATTTTGAATCATTTTTGGTACAGTCCAAAAAATCAATTTTCGGATGAAAACGATGACTCCGGACATGTCGAACGATCCCAAAATGGCCAATATGGATGAAATTTTAACATTTAATCTTTTGACTGTAAATGACTGTTGGATGTGAATTATGACTTTGTCAACTAAAATAAGTGTGTTTAAAGTCATTTCTGTGCCTGAAACGGGTCAAAATTGAAGCTTTTGAGTAAGCAAAACTCTGTAAAAATGGCAATTTTGGTGACTGTGAGGGTTTAAAAAGTGGTTATTCAACATGAGGCACGATCCAATTGACATTTTGAATCATTTTTGGTACAGTCCAAAAAATCAATTTTCGGATGAAAAACGATGACTCCGGACATGTCGAACGATCCCAAAATGGTCAATATGGATGAAATTTTAACATTTAATCTTTTGACTCTAAATGACTGTTGGATGTGAATTATGACTTTGTCAACTAAAATAAGTGTGTTTAAAGTCATTTCTGTGCCTGAAATGGTTCAAAATTGAAGCTTTTGAGTAAGCAAAACTCTGTAAAAGTAGCAATTTTGGTGACTGTGAGGGTTTAAAAAGTGGTTATTCAACATGAGGCACGATCCAATTGACATTTTGAATCCTTTTTGGTACAGTCCAAAAAATCAATTTTCGGATGAAAAACGATGACTCCGGACATGTCGAACGATCCCAAAATGGTCAATATGGATGAAATTTTAACATTTAATCTTTTGACTATAATTGACTGGTGGATGTGAATTATGACTTTGTCAACTAAAATAAGTGTGTTTTAAGTCATTTCTGTGCCTGAAACGGGTCAAAATTGAAGCTTTTGAGTAAGCAAAACTCTGTAAAAATGGCAATTTTAGTGACTGTGAGGGTTTAAAAAGTGGTTATTCAACATGAGGCACGATCCAATTGACATTTTGAATCCTTTTTGGTACAGTCCAAAAAATCAATTTTCGGATGAAAAACGATGACTCCGGACATGTCGAACGATCCCAAAATGGTCAATATGGATGAAATTTTAACATTTAATCTTTTAGACTGTAAATGACTGTTGGATGTGAATTATGACTTTGTCAACTAAAATTAGTGTGTTTAAAGTCATTTCTGTGCCTCAAAGGGGTCAAAATTGAAGCTTTTGAGTAAGCAAAACTCTGTAAAAATGGCAATTTTGGTCACTCTGAGGGTTTAAAAAGTGGTTATTCAACATGAGGCACGATCCAATTGACATTTTGAATCATGTTTGGTACAGTCCAAAAAATCAATTTTCGGATGAAAAACGATGACTCCGGACATGTCGAACGATCCCAAAATGGTCAATAGGGATGAAATTTTAACATTTAATCTTTTGACTCTAAATGACTGTTGGATGTGAATTATGACTTTGTCAACTAAAATAAGTGTGTTTAAAGTCATTTCTGTGCCTGAAATGGTTCAAAATTGAAGCTTTTGAGTAAGCAAAACTCTGTAAAAGAGGCAATTTTGGTGACTGTAAGGGTTTAAAAAGTGGTTATTCAACATGAGGCACGATCCAATTGACATTTTGAATCCTTTTTGGTACAGTCCAAAAAATCAATTTTCGGATGAAAAACGATGACTCCGGACATGTCGAACGATCCCAAAATGGTCAATATGGATGAAATTTTAACATTTAATCTTTTGACTATAAATGACTGGTGGATGTGAATTATGACTTTGTCAACTAAAATAAGTGTGTTTAAAGTCATTTCTGTGCCTCAAAGGGGTCAAAAATGAAGCTTTTGAGTAATAAAAAGTCTGTAAAAATGGCAATTTTGGTCACTGTGAGGCTTTAAAAAGTGATTATTCAACATGAGGCACGATCCAATTGACATTTTGAATCATTTTTGGTACAGTCCAAAAAATCAATTTTCGGATGAAAAACGATGACTCCGGACATGTCGAACGATCCCAAATGGTCAATATGGATGAAATTTTAACATTTAATCTTTTGACTGTAAATGACTGTTGGATGTGAATTATGACTTTGTCAACTAAAATAAGTGTGTTTTAAGTCATTTCTGTGCCTCAAAGGGGTCAAAATTGAAGCTTTTGAGTAATCATAACTCTGTAAAAATGGCAATTTTGGTCACTGTGAGGGTTTAAAAGTGGTTATTCAACATGAGGCACGATCCAATTGACATTTTGAATCATTTTTGGTACAGTCCAAAAAATCAATTTTCGGATGAAAAACGATGACTCCGGACATGTCGAACGATCCCAAAATGGTCAATATGGATGAAATTTTAACATTTAATCTTTTGACTCTAAAACACTGTTGGATGTGAATTATGACTTTGTCAACTAAAATAAGTGTGTTTAAAGTCATTTCTGTGCCTGAAACGGGTCAAAATTGAAGCTTTTAGGTAAGCAAAACTCTGTAAAAATGGCAATTTTGGTCACTCTGAGGGTTTAAAAAGTGGTTATTCAACATGAGGCACGATCCAATTGACATTTTGAATCATTTTTGGTACAGTCCAAAAAATCAATTTTCGGATGAAAACGATGACTCCGGACATGTCGAACGATCCCAAAATGGCCAATATGGATGAAATTTTAACATTTAATCTTTTGACTGTAAATGACTGTTGGATGTGAATTATGACTTTGTCAACTAAAATAAGTGTGTTTAAAGTCATTTCTGTGCCTGAAACGGGTCAAAATTGAAGCTTTTGAGTAAGCAAAACTCTGTAAAAATGGCAATTTTGGTGACTGTGAGGGTTTAAAAAGTGGTTATTCAACATGAGGCACGATCCAATTGACATTTTGAATCATTTTTGGTACAGTCCAAAAAATCAATTTTCGGATGAAAAACGATGACTCCGGACATGTCGAACGATCCCAAAATGGTCAATATGGATGAAATTTTAACATTTAATCTTTTGACTCTAAATGACTGTTGGATGTGAATTATGACTTTGTCAACTAAAATAAGTGTGTTTAAAGTCATTTCTGTGCCTGAAATGGTTCAAAATTGAAGCTTTTGAGTAAGCAAAACTCTGTAAAAATGGCAATTTTGGTCACTCTGAGGGTTTAAAAAGTGGTTATTCAACATGAGGCACGATCCAATTGACATTTTCATTCATTTTTGGTACAGTCCAAAAAATCAATTTTCGGATGAAAAACGATGACTCCGGACATGTCGAACGATCCCAAAATGGTCAATATGGATGAAATTTTAACATTTAATCTTTTAGACTGTAAATGACTGTTGGATGTGAATTATGACTTTGTCAACTAAAATAAGTGTGTTTAAAGTCATTTCTGTGCCTCAAAGGGGTCAAAATTGAAGCTTTTGAGTAAGCAAAACTCTGTAAAAATGGCAATTTTGGTCACTCTGAGGGTTTAAAAAGTGGTTATTCAACATGAGGCACGATCCAATTGACATTTTGAATCATTTTTGGTACAGTCCAAAAAATCAATTTTCGGATGAAAAACGATGACTCCGGACATGTCGAACGATCCCAAAATGGTCAATAGGGATGAAATTTTAACATTTAATCTTTTGACTCTAAATGACTGTTGGATGTGAATTATGACTTTGTCAACTAAAATAAGTGTGTTTAAAGTCATTTCTGTGCCTGAAATGGTTCAAAATTGAAGCTTTTGAGTAAGCAAAACTCTGTAAAAGAGGCAATTTTGGTGACTGTAAGGGTTTAAAAAGTGGTTATTCAACATGAGGCACGATCCAATTGACATTTTGAATCCTTTTTGGTACAGTCCAAAAAATCAATTTTCGGATGAAAAACGATGACTCCGGACATGTCGAACGATCCCAAAATGGTCAATATGGATGAAATTTTAACATTTAATCTTTTGACTATAAATGACTGGTGGATGTGAATTATGACTTTGTCAACTAAAATAAGTGTGTTTAAAGTCATTTCTGTGCCTCAAAGGGGTCAAAAATGAAGCTTTTGAGTAATCAAAAGTCTGTAAAAATGGCAATTTTGGTCACTGTGAGGCTTTAAAAAGTGATTATTCAACATGAGGCACGATCCAATTGACATTTTGAATCATTTTTGGTACAGTCCAAAAAAACAATTTTCGGATGAAAAACGATGACTCCGGACATGTCGAACGATCCCAAAATGGTCAATATGGATGAAATTTTAACATTTAATCTTTTGACTCTAAAACACTGTTGGATGTGAATTATGACTTTGTCAACTAAAATAAGTGTGTTTAAAGTCATTTCTGTGCCTGAAACGGGTCAAAATTGAAGCTTTTAGGTAAGCAAAACTCTGTAAAAATGGCAATTTTGGTCACTCTGAGGGTTTAAAAAGTGGTTATTCAACATGAGGCACGATCCAATTGACATTTTGAATCATTTTTGGTACAGTCCAAAAAATCAATTTTCGGATGAAAACGATGACTCCGGACATGTCGAACGATCCCAAAATGGCCAATATGGATGAAATTTTAACATTTAATCTTTTGACTGTAAATGACTGATGGATGTGAATTATGACTTTGTCAACTAAAATAAGTGTGTTTAAAGTCATTTCTGTGCCTGAAACGGGTCAAAATTGAAGCTTTTGAGTAAGCAAAACTCTGTAAAAATGGCAATTTTGGTGACTGTGAGGGTTTAAAAAGTGGTTATTCAACATGAGGCACGATCCAATTGACATTTTGAATCCTTTTTGGTACAGTCCAAAAAATCAATTTTCGGATGAAAAACGATGACTCCGGACATGTCGAACGATCCCAAAATGGTCAATATGGATGAAATTTTAACATTTAATCTTTTGACTGTAAATGACAGGTGGATGTGAATTATGACTTTGTCAACTAAAATAAGTGTGTTTAAAGTCATTTCTGTGCCTCAAAGGGGTCAAAAATGAAGCTTTTGAGTAATCAAAAGTCTGTAAAAATGGCAATTTTGGTCACTGTGAGGCTTTAAAAAGTGATTATTCAACATGAGGCACGATCCAATTGACATTTTGAATCATTTTTGGTACAGTCCAAAAAATCAATTTTCGGATGAAAAACGATGACTCCGGACATGTCGAACGATCCCAAAATGGTCAATATGGATGAAATTTTAACATTTAATCTTTTGACTGTAAATGACTGTTGGATGTGAATTATGACTTTGTCAACTAAAATAAGTGTGTTTTAAGTCATTTCTGTGCCTCAAAGGGGTCAAAATTGAAGCTTTTGAGTAAGCAAAACTCTGTAAAAATGGCAATTTTGGTCACTCTGAGGGTTTAAAAAGTGGTTATTCAACATGAGGCACGATCCAATTGACATTTTCATTCATTTTTGGTACAGTCCAAAAAATCAATTTTCGGATGAAAAACGATGACTCCGGACATGTCGAACGATCCCAAAATGGTCAATATGGATGAAATTTTAACATTTAATCTTTTAGACTGTAAATGACTGTTGGATGTGAATTATGACTTTGTCAACTAAAATAAGTGTGTTTAAAGTCATTTCTGTGCCTCAAAGGGGTCAAAATTGAAGCTTTTGAGTAAGCAAAACTCTGTAAAAATGGCAATTTTGGTCACTCTGAGGGTTTAAAAAGTGGTTATTCAACATGAGGCACGATCCAATTGACATTTTGAATCATTTTTGGTACAGTCCAAAAAATCAATTTTCGGATGAAAAACGATGACTCCGGACATGTCGAACGATCCCAAAATGGTCAATAGGGATGAAATTTTAACATTTAATCTTTTGACTCTAAATGACTGTTGGATGTGAATTATGACTTTGTCAACTAAAATAAGTGTGTTTAAAGTCATTTCTGTGCCTGAAATGGTTCAAAATTGAAGCTTTTGAGTAAGCAAAACTCTGTAAAAGAGGCAATTTTGGTGACTGTAAGGGTTTAAAAAGTGGTTATTCAACATGAGGCACGATCCAATTGACATTTTGAATCCTTTTTGGTACAGTCCAAAAAATCAATTTTCGGATGAAAAACGATGACTCCGGACATGTCGAACGATCCCAAAATGGTCAATATGGATGAAATTTTAACATTTAATCTTTTGACTATAAATGACTGGTGGATGTGAATTATGACTTTGTCAACTAAAATAAGTGTGTTTTAAGTCATTTCTGTGCCTCAAAGGGGTCAAAATTGAAGCTTTTGAGTAATCATAACTCTGTAAAAATGGCAATTTTGGTCACTGTGAGGGTTTAAAAGTGGTTATTCAACATGAGGCACGATCCAATTGACATTTTGAATCATTTTTGGTACAGTCCAAAAAATCAATTTTCGGATGAAAAACGATGACTCCGGACATGTCGAACGATCCCAAAATGGTCAATATGGATGAAATTTTAACATTTAATCTTTTGACTCTAAAACACTGTTGGATGTGAATTATGACTTTGTCAACTAAAATAAGTGTGTTTAAAGTCATTTCTGTGCCTGAAACGGGTCAAAATTGAAGCTTTTGAGTAAGCAAAACTCTGTAAAAATGGCAATTTTGGTCACTCTGAGGGTTTAAAAAGTGGTTATTCAACATGAGGCACGATCCAATTGACATTTTGAATCATTTTTGGTACAGTCCAAAAAATCAATTTTCGGATGAAAAACGATGACTCCGGACATGTCGAACGATCCCAAAATGGTCAATATGGATGAAATTTTAACATTTAATCTTTTGACTCTAAATGACTGTTGGATGTGAATTATGACTTTGTCAACTAAAATAAGTGTGTTTAAAGTCATTTCTGTGCCTGAAATGGTTCAAAATTGAAGCTTTTGAGTAAGCAAAACTCTGTAAAAGTAGCAATTTTGGTGACTGTGAGGGTTTAAAAAGTGGTTATTCAACATGAGGCACGATCCAATTGACATTTTGAATCCTTTTTGGTACAGTCCAAAAAATCAATTTTCGGATGAAAAACGATGACTCCGGACATGTCGAACGATCCCAAAATGGTCAATATGGATGAAATTTTAACATTTAATCTTTTGACTGTAAATGACTGGTGGATGTGAATTATGACTTTGTCAACTAAAATAAGTGTGTTTTAAGTCATTTCTGTGCCTGAAACGGGTCAAAATTGAAGCTTTTGAGTAAGCAAAACTCTGTAAAAATGGCAATTTTGGTCACTCTGAGGGTTTAAAAAGTGGTTATTCAACATGAGGCACGATCCAATTGACATTTTGAATCATTTTTGGTACAGTCCAAAAAATCAATTTTCGGATGAAAAACGATGACTCCGGACATGTCGAACGATCCCAAAATGGTCAATAGGGATGAAATTTTAACATTTAATCTTTTGACTCTAAATGACTGTTGGATGTGAATTATGACTTTGTCAACTAAAATAAGTGTGTTTAAAGTCATTTCTGTGCCTGAAATGGTTCAAAATTGAAGCTTTTGAGTAAGCAAAACTCTGTAAAAGAGGCAATTTTGGTGACTGTAAGGGTTTAAAAAGTGGTTATTCAACATGAGGCACGATCCAATTGACATTTTGAATCCTTTTTGGTACAGTCCAAAAAATCAATTTTCGGATGAAAAACGATGACTCCGGACATGTCGAACGATCCCAAAATGGTCAATATGGATGAAATTTTAACATTTAATCTTTTGACTATAAATGACTGGTGGATGTGAATTATGACTTTGTCAACTAAAATAAGTGTGTTTTAAGTCATTTCTGTGCCTCAAAGGGGTCAAAATTGAAGCTTTTGAGTAATCATAACTCTGTAAAAATGGCAATTTTGGTCACTGTGAGGGTTTAAAAGTGGTTATTCAACATGAGGCACGATCCAATTGACATTTTGAATCATTTTTGGTACAGTCCAAAAAATCAATTTTCGGATGAAAAACGATGACTCCGGACATGTCGAACGATCCCAAAATGGTCAATATGGATGAAATTTTAACATTTAATCTTTTGACTCTAAAACACTGTTGGATGTGAATTATGACTTTGTCAACTAAAATAAGTGTGTTTAAAGTCATTTCTGTGCCTGAAACCGGTCAAAATTGAAGCTTTTAGGTAAGCAAAACTCTGTAAAAATGGCAATTTTGGTCACTCTGAGGGTTTAAAAAGTGGTTATTCAACATGAGGCACGATCCAATTGACATTTTGAATCATTTTTGGTACAGTCCAAAAAATCAATTTTCGGATGAAAACGATGACTCCGGACATGTCGAACGATCCCAAAATGGCCAATATGGATGAAATTTTAACATTTAATCTTTTGACTGTAAATGACTGTTGGATGTGAATTATGACTTTGTCAACTAAAATAAGTGTGTTTAAAGTCATTTCTGTGCCTGAAACGGGTCAAAATTGAAGCTTTTGAGTAAGCAAAACTCTGTAAAAATGGCAATTTTGGTGACTGTGAGGGTTTAAAAAGTGGTTATTCAACATGAGGCACGATCCAATTGACATTTTGAATCATTTTTGGTACAGTCCAAAAAATCAATTTTCGGATGAAAAACGATGACTCCGGACATGTCGAACGATCCCAAAATGGTCAATATGGATGAAATTTTAACATTTAATCTTTTGACTCTAAATGACTGTTGGATGTGAATTATGACTTTGTCAACTAAAATAAGTGTGTTTAAAGTCATTTCTGTGCCTGAAATGGTTCAAAATTGAAGCTTTTGAGTAAGCAAAACTCTGTAAAAGTAGCAATTTTGGTGACTGTGAGGGTTTAAAAAGTGGTTATTCAACATGAGGCACGATCCAATTGACATTTTGAATCCTTTTTGGTACAGTCCAAAAAATCAATTTTCGGATGAAAAACGATGACTCCGGACATGTCGAACGATCCCAAAATGGTCAATATGGATGAAATTTTAACATTTAATCTTTTGACTATAATTGACTGGTGGATGTGAATTATGACTTTGTCAACTAAAATAAGTGTGTTTTAAGTCATTTCTGTGCCTGAAACGGGTCAAAATTGAAGCTTTTGAGTAAGCAAAACTCTGTAAAAATGGCAATTTTAGTGACTGTGAGGGTTTAAAAAGTGGTTATTCAACATGAGGCACGATCCAATTGACATTTTGAATCCTTTTTGGTACAGTCCAAAAAATCAATTTTCGGATGAAAAACGATGACTCCGGACATGTCGAACGATCCCAAAATGGTCAATATGGATGAAATTTTAACATTTAATCTTTTAGACTGTAAATGACTGTTGGATGTGAATTATGACTTTGTCAACTAAAATAAGTGTGTTTAAAGTCATTTCTGTGCCTCAAAGGGGTCAAAATTGAAGCTTTTGAGTAAGCAAAACTCTGTAAAAATGGCAATTTTGGTCACTCTGAGGGTTTAAAAAGTGGTTATTCAACATGAGGCACGATCCAATTGACATTTTGAATCATGTTTGGTACAGTCCAAAAAATCAATTTTCGGATGAAAAACGATGACTCCGGACATGTCGAACGATCCCAAAATGGTCAATAGGGATGAAATTTTAACATTTAATCTTTTGACTCTAAATGACTGTTGGATGTGAATTATGACTTTGTCAACTAAAATAAGTGTGTTTAAAGTCATTTCTGTGCCTGAAATGGTTCAAAATTGAAGCTTTTGAGTAAGCAAAACTCTGTAAAAGAGGCAATTTTGGTGACTGTAAGGGTTTAAAAAGTGGTTATTCAACATGAGGCACGATCCAATTGACATTTTGAATCCTTTTTGGTACAGTCCAAAAAATCAATTTTCGGATGAAAAACGATGACTCCGGACATGTCGAACGATCCCAAAATGGTCAATATGGATGAAATTTTAACATTTAATCTTTTGACTATAAATGACTGGTGGATGTGAATTATGACTTTGTCAACTAAAATAAGTGTGTTTAAAGTCATTTCTGTGCCTCAAAGGGGTCAAAAATGAAGCTTTTGAGTAATAAAAAGTCTGTAAAAATGGCAATTTTGGTCACTGTGAGGCTTTAAAAAGTGATTATTCAACATGAGGCACGATCCAATTGACATTTTGAATCATTTTTGGTACAGTCCAAAAAATCAATTTTCGGATGAAAAACGATGACTCCGGACATGTCGAACGATCCCAAAATGGTCAATATGGATGAAATTTTAACATTTAATCTTTTGACTGTAAATGACTGTTGGATGTGAATTATGACTTTGTCAACTAAAATAAGTGTGTTTTAAGTCATTTCTGTGCCTCAAAGGGGTCAAAATTGAAGCTTTTGAGTAATCATAACTCTGTAAAAATGGCAATTTTGGTCACTGTGAGGGTTTAAAAGTGGTTATTCAACATGAGGCACGATCCAATTGACATTTTGAATCATTTTTGGTACAGTCCAAAAAATCAATTTTCGGATGAAAAACGATGACTCCGGACATGTCGAACGATCCCAAAATGGTCAATATGGATGAAATTTTAACATTTAATCTTTTGACTCTAAAACACTGTTGGATGTGAATTATGACTTTGTCAACTAAAATAAGTGTGTTTAAAGTCATTTCTGTGCCTGAAACGGGTCAAAATTGAAGCTTTTAGGTAAGCAAAACTCTGTAAAAATGGCAATTTTGGTCACTCTGAGGGTTTAAAAAGTGGTTATTCAACATGAGGCACGATCCAATTGACATTTTGAATCATTTTTGGTACAGTCCAAAAAATCAATTTTCGGATGAAAACGATGACTCCGGACATGTCGAACGATCCCAAAATGGCCAATATGGATGAAATTTTAACATTTAATCTTTTGACTGTAAATGACTGTTGGATGTGAATTATGACTTTGTCAACTAAAATAAGTGTGTTTAAAGTCATTTCTGTGCCTGAAACGGGTCAAAATTGAAGCTTTTGAGTAAGCAAAACTCTGTAAAAATGGCAATTTTGGTGACTGTGAGGGTTTAAAAAGTGGTTATTCAACATGAGGCACGATCCAATTGACATTTTGAATCATTTTTGGTACAGTCCAAAAAATCAATTTTCGGATGAAAAACGATGACTCCGGACATGTCGAACGATCCCAAAATGGTCAATATGGATGAAATTTTAACATTTAATCTTTTGACTCTAAATGACTGTTGGATGTGAATTATGACTTTGTCAACTAAAATAAGTGTGTTTAAAGTCATTTCTGTGCCTGAAATGGTTCAAAATTGAAGCTTTTGAGTAAGCAAAACTCTGTAAAAATGGCAATTTTGGTCACTCTGAGGGTTTAAAAAGTGGTTATTCAACATGAGGCACGATCCAATTGACATTTTCATTCATTTTTGGTACAGTCCAAAAAATCAATTTTCGGATGAAAAACGATGACTCCGGACATGTCGAACGATCCCAAAATGGTCAATATGGATGAAATTTTAACATTTAATCTTTTAGACTGTAAATGACTGTTGGATGTGAATTATGACTTTGTCAACTAAAATAAGTGTGTTTAAAGTCATTTCTGTGCCTCAAAGGGGTCAAAATTGAAGCTTTTGAGTAAGCAAAACTCTGTAAAAATGGCAATTTTGGTCACTCTGAGGGTTTAAAAAGTGGTTATTCAACATGAGGCACGATCCAATTGACATTTTGAATCATTTTTGGTACAGTCCAAAAAATCAATTTTCGGATGAAAAACGATGACTCCGGACATGTCGAACGATCCCAAAATGGTCAATAGGGATGAAATTTTAACATTTAATCTTTTGACTCTAAATGACTGTTGGATGTGAATTATGACTTTGTCAACTAAAATAAGTGTGTTTAAAGTCATTTCTGTGCCTGAAATGGTTCAAAATTGAAGCTTTTGAGTAAGCAAAACTCTGTAAAAGAGGCAATTTTGGTGACTGTAAGGGTTTAAAAAGTGGTTATTCAACATGAGGCACGATCCAATTGACATTTTGAATCCTTTTTGGTACAGTCCAAAAAATCAATTTTCGGATGAAAAACGATGACTCCGGACATGTCGAACGATCCCAAAATGGTCAATATGGATGAAATTTTAACATTTAATCTTTTGACTATAAATGACTGGTGGATGTGAATTATGACTTTGTCAACTAAAATAAGTGTGTTTAAAGTCATTTCTGTGCCTCAAAGGGGTCAAAAATGAAGCTTTTGAGTAATCAAAAGTCTGTAAAAATGGCAATTTTGGTCACTGTGAGGCTTTAAAAAGTGATTATTCAACATGAGGCACGATCCAATTGACATTTTGAATCATTTTTGGTACAGTCCAAAAAAACAATTTTCGGATGAAAAACGATGACTCCGGACATGTCGAACGATCCCAAAATGGTCAATATGGATGAAATTTTAACATTTAATCTTTTGACTCTAAAACACTGTTGGATGTGAATTATGACTTTGTCAACTAAAATAAGTGTGTTTAAAGTCATTTCTGTGCCTGAAACGGGTCAAAATTGAAGCTTTTAGGTAAGCAAAACTCTGTAAAAATGGCAATTTTGGTCACTCTGAGGGTTTAAAAAGTGGTTATTCAACATGAGGCACGATCCAATTGACATTTTGAATCATTTTTGGTACAGTCCAAAAAATCAATTTTCGGATGAAAACGATGACTCCGGACATGTCGAACGATCCCAAAATGGCCAATATGGATGAAATTTTAACATTTAATCTTTTGACTGTAAATGACTGATGGATGTGAATTATGACTTTGTCAACTAAAATAAGTGTGTTTAAAGTCATTTCTGTGCCTGAAACGGGTCAAAATTGAAGCTTTTGAGTAAGCAAAACTCTGTAAAAATGGCAATTTTGGTGACTGTGAGGGTTTAAAAAGTGGTTATTCAACATGAGGCACGATCCAATTGACATTTTGAATCCTTTTTGGTACAGTCCAAAAAATCAATTTTCGGATGAAAAACGATGACTCCGGACATGTCGAACGATCCCAAAATGGTCAATATGGATGAAATTTTAACATTTAATCTTTTGACTGTAAATGACAGGTGGATGTGAATTATGACTTTGTCAACTAAAATAAGTGTGTTTAAAGTCATTTCTGTGCCTCAAAGGGGTCAAAAATGAAGCTTTTGAGTAATCAAAAGTCTGTAAAAATGGCAATTTTGGTCACTGTGAGGCTTTAAAAAGTGATTATTCAACATGAGGCACGATCCAATTGACATTTTGAATCATTTTTGGTACAGTCCAAAAAATCAATTTTCGGATGAAAAACGATGACTCCGGACATGTCGAACGATCCCAAAATGGTCAATATGGATGAAATTTTAACATTTAATCTTTTGACTGTAAATGACTGTTGGATGTGAATTATGACTTTGTCAACTAAAATAAGTGTGTTTTAAGTCATTTCTGTGCCTCAAAGGCGTCAAAATTGAAGCTTTTGAGTAAGCAAAACTCTGTAAAAATGGCAATTTTGGTCACTCTGAGGGTTTAAAAAGTGGTTATTCAACATGAGGCACGATCCAATTGACATTTTCATTCATTTTTGGTACAGTCCAAAAAATCAATTTTCGGATGAAAAACGATGACTCCGGACATGTCGAACGATCCCAAAATGGTCAATATGGATGAAATTTTAACATTTAATCTTTTAGACTGTAAATGACTGTTGGATGTGAATTATGACTTTGTCAACTAAAATAAGTGTGTTTAAAGTCATTTCTGTGCCTCAAAGGGGTCAAAATTGAAGCTTTTGAGTAAGCAAAACTCTGTAAAAATGGCAATTTTGGTCACTCTGAGGGTTTAAAAAGTGGTTATTCAACATGAGGCACGATCCAATTGACATTTTGAATCATTTTTGGTACAGTCCAAAAAATCAATTTTCGGATGAAAAACGATGACTCCGGACATGTCGAACGATCCCAAAATGGTCAATAGGGATGAAATTTTAACATTTAATCTTTTGACTCTAAATGACTGTTGGATGTGAATTATGACTTTGTCAACTAAAATAAGTGTGTTTAAAGTCATTTCTGTGCCTGAAATGGTTCAAAATTGAAGCTTTTGAGTAAGCAAAACTCTGTAAAAGAGGCAATTTTGGTGACTGTAAGGGTTTAAAAAGTGGTTATTCAACATGAGGCACGATCCAATTGACATTTTGAATCCTTTTTGGTACAGTCCAAAAAATCAATTTTCGGATGAAAAACGATGACTCCGGACATGTCGAACGATCCCAAAATGGTCAATATGGATGAAATTTTAACATTTAATCTTTTGACTATAAATGACTGGTGGATGTGAATTATGACTTTGTCAACTAAAATAAGTGTGTTTTAAGTCATTTCTGTGCCTCAAAGGGGTCAAAATTGAAGCTTTTGAGTAATCATAACTCTGTAAAAATGGCAATTTTGGTCACTGTGAGGGTTTAAAAGTGGTTATTCAACATGAGGCACGATCCAATTGACATTTTGAATCATTTTTGGTACAGTCCAAAAAATCAATTTTCGGATGAAAAACGATGACTCCGGACATGTCGAACGATCCCAAAATGGTCAATATGGATGAAATTTTAACATTTAATCTTTTGACTCTAAAACACTGTTGGATGTGAATTATGACTTTGTCAACTAAAATAAGTGTGTTTAAAGTCATTTCTGTGCCTGAAACGGGTCAAAATTGAAGCTTTTGAGTAAGCAAAACTCTGTAAAAATGGCAATTTTGGTCACTCTGAGGGTTTAAAAAGTGGTTATTCAACATGAGGCACGATCCAATTGACATTTTGAATCATTTTTGGTACAGTCCAAAAAATCAATTTTCGGATGAAAAACGATGACTCCGGACATGTCGAACGATCCCAAAATGGTCAATATGGATGAAATTTTAACATTTAATCTTTTGACTCTAAATGACTGTTGGATGTGAATTATGACTTTGTCAACTAAAATAAGTGTGTTTAAAGTCATTTCTGTGCCTGAAATGGTTCAAAATTGAAGCTTTTGAGTAAGCAAAACTCTGTAAAAGTAGCAATTTTGGTGACTGTGAGGGTTTAAAAAGTGGTTATTCAACATGAGGCACGATCCAATTGACATTTTGAATCCTTTTTGGTACAGTCCAAAAAATCAATTTTCGGATGAAAAACGATGACTCCGGACATGTCGAACGATCCCAAAATGGTCAATATGGATGAAATTTTAACATTTAATCTTTTGACTGTAAATGACTGGTGGATGTGAATTATGACTTTGTCAACTAAAATAAGTGTGTTTTAAGTCATTTCTGTGCCTGAAACGGGTCAAAATTGAAGCTTTTGAGTAAGCAAAACTCTGTAAAAATGGCAATTTTGGTCACTCTGAGGGTTTAAAAAGTGGTTATTCAACATGAGGCACGATCCAATTGACATTTTGAATCATTTTTGGTACAGTCCAAAAAATCAATTTTCGGATGAAAAACGATGACTCCGGACATGTCGAACGATCCCAAAATGGTCAATATGGATGAAATTTTAACATTTAATCTTTTAGACTGTAAATGACTGTTGGATGTGAATTATGACTTTGTCAACTAAAATAAGTGTGTTTAAAGTCATTTCTGTGCCTCAAAGGGGTCAAAATTGAAGCTTTTGAGTAAGCAAAACTCTGTAAAAATGGCAATTTTGGTCACTCTGAGGGTTTAAAAAGTGATTATTCAACATGAGGCACGATCCAATTGACATTTTGAATCATTTTTGGTACAGTCCAAAAAATCAATTTTCGGATGAAAAACGATGACTCCGGACATGTCGAACGATCCCAAAATGGTCAATAGGGATGAAATTTTAACATTTAATCTTTTGACTCTAAATGACTGTTGGATGTGAATTATGACTTTGTCAACTAAAATAAGTGTGTTTAAAGTCATTTCTGTGCCTGAAATGGTTCAAAATTGAAGCTTTTGAGTAAGCAAAACTCTGTAAAAGAGGCAATTTTGGTGACTGTAAGGGTTTAAAAAGTGGTTATTCAACATGAGGCACGATCCAATTGACATTTTGAATCCTTTTTGGTACAGTCCAAAAAATCAATTTTCGGATGAAAAACGATGACTCCGGACATGTCGAACGATCCCAAAATGGTCAATATGGATGAAATTTTAACATTTAATCTTTTGACTATAAATGACTGGTGGATGTGAATTATGACTTTGTCAACTAAAATAAGTGTGTTTAAAGTCATTTCTGTGCCTCAAAGGGGTCAAAAATGAAGCTTTTGAGTAATCAAAAGTCTGTAAAAATGGCAATTTTGGTCACTGTGAGGCTTTAAAAAGTGATTATTCAACATGAGGCACGATCCAATTGACATTTTGAATCATTTTTGGTACAGTCCAAAAAATCAATTTTCGGATGAAAAACGATGACTCCGGACATGTCGAACGATCCCAAAATGGTCAATATGGATGAAATTTTAACATTTAATCTTTTGACTGTAAATGACTGTTGGATGTGAATTATGACTTTGTCAACTAAAATAAGTGTGTTTTAAGTCATTTCTGTGCTTCAAAGGGGTCAAAATTGAAGCTTTTGAGTAATCATAACTCTGTAAAAATGGCAATTTTGGTCACTGTGAGGGTTTAAAAGTGGTTATTCAACATGAGGCACGATCCAATTGACATTTTGAATCATTTTTGGTACAGTCCAAAAAATCAATTTTCGGATGAAAAACGATGACTCCGGACATGTCGAACGATCCCAAAATGGTCAATATGGATGAAATTTTAACATTTAATCTTTTGACTCTAAAACACTGTTGGATGTGAATTATGACTTTGTCAACTAAAATAAGTGTGTTTAAAGTCATTTCTGTGCCTGAAACGGGTCAAAATTGAAGCTTTTAGGTAAGCAAAACTCTGTAAAAATGGCAATTTTGGTCACTCTGAGGGTTTAAAAAGTGGTTATTCAACATGAGGCACGATCCAATTGACATTTTGAATCATTTTTGGTACAGTCCAAAAAATCAATTTTCGGATGAAAACGATGACTCCGGACATGTCGAACGATCCCAAAATGGCCAATATGGATGAAATTTTAACATTTAATCTTTTGACTGTAAATGACTGTTGGATGTGAATTATGACTTTGTCAACTAAAATAAGTGTGTTTAAAGTCATTTCTGTGCCTGAAACGGGTCAAAATTGAAGCTTTTGAGTAAGCAAAACTCTGTAAAAATGGCAATTTTGGTGACTGTGAGGGTTTAAAAAGTGGTTATTCAACATGAGGCACGATCCAATTGACATTTTGAATCCTTTTTGGTACAGTCCAAAAAATCAATTTTCGGATGAAAAACGATGACTCCGGACATGTCGAACGATCCCAAAATGGTCAATATGGATGAAATTTTAACATTTAATCTTTTGACTGTAAATGACTGGTGGATGTGAATTATGACTTTGTCAACTAAAATAAGTGTGTTTAAAGTCATTTCTGTGCCTCAAAGGGGTCAAAATTGAAGCTTTTGAGTAATCAAAACTCTGTAAAAATGGCAATTTTGGTCACTGTGAGGCTTTAAAAAGTGGTTATTCAACATGAGGCACGATCCAATTGACATTTTGAATCATTTTTGGTACAGTCCAAAAAATGAATTTTCGGATGAAAAACGATGACTCCGGACATGTCGAACGATCCCAAAATGGTCAATATGGATGAAATTTTAACATTTAATCTTTTGACTGTAAGTGACTGGTGGATGTGAATTATGACTTTGTCAACTAAAATAAGTGTGTTTAAAGTCATTTCTGTGCCTCAAAGGGGTCAAAATTGAAGCTTTTGAGTAATCAAAACTCTGTAAAAATGGCAATTTTGGTCACTGTGAGGCTTTAAAAAGTGGTTATTCAACATGAGGCACGATCCAATTGACATTTTGAATCATTTTTGGTACAGTCCAAAAAATGAATTTTCGGATGAAAAACGATGACTCCGGACATGTCGAACGATCCCAAAATGGTCAATATGGATGAAATTTTAACATTCAATCTTTTGACTGTAAATGACTGTTGGATGTGAATTATGACTTTGTCAACTCAAATAAGTGTGTTTAAAGTAATTTCTGTGCCTGAAACGGGTCAAAATTGAAGCTTTTGAGTAAGCAAAAATCTGTAAAAATGGCAATTTTGGTCACTCTGAGGGTTTAAAAAGTGGTTATTCATCATGAGGCACGACCCAATTGACATTTTGAATCATTTTTGGTACAGTCCAAAAAATTAATTTCCGGATGAAAAACGATGACTCGGACCTGTTGAACGTTCCCAAAATGGTCTATAATGATGAAATTTTAACATTTAATCTTTTGACTCTAAATGACTGTTGGATGTGAATTATGACTTTGTCAACTAAAATAAGTGTGTTTTAAGTCATTTCTGTGCCTCAAAGGGGTCAAAATTGAAGCTTTTGAGTAATCATAACTCTGTAAAAATGGCAATTTTGGTCACTGTGAGGGTTTAAAAAGTGGTTATTCAACATGAGGCACGATCCAATTGACATTTTGAATCATTTTTGGTACAGTCCAAAAAATCAATTTTCGGATGAAAAACGATGACTCCGGACATGTTGAACGATCCCAAAATGGTCAATATGGATGAAATTTTAACATTTAATCTTTTGACTGTAAATGACTGGTGGATGTGAATTATGACTTTGTCAACTAAAATAAGTGTGTTTAAAGTCATTTCTGTGCCTCAAAGGGGTCAAAATTGAAGCTTTTGAGTAATCAAAACTCTGTAAAAATGGCAATTTTGGTCACTCTGAGGCTTTAAAAAGTGGTTATTCAACATGAGGCACGATCCAATTGACATTTTGAATCATTTTTGGTACAGTCCAAAAAATCAATTTTCGGATGAAAACGATGACTCCGGACATGTCGAACGATCCCAAAATGGCCAATATGGATGAAATTTTAACATTTAATCTTTTGACTGTAAATGACTGTTGGATGTGAATTATGACTTTGTTTACTAAAATAAGTGTGTTTAAAGTCATTTCTGTGCCTGAAACGGGTAAAAATTGAAGCTTTTGAGTAAGCAAAACTCTGTAAAAATGGCAATTTTGGTCACTCTGAGGGTTTAAAAAGTGGTTATTCAACATGAGGCACGATCCAATTGACATTTTGAATCATTTTTGGTACAGTCCAAAAAATCAATTTTCGGATGAAAAACGATGACTCCGGACATGTCGAACGATCCCAAAATGGTCAATATGGATGAAATTTTAACATTTAATCTTTTGACTCTAAATGACTGTTGGATGTGAATTATGACTTTGTCAACTAAAATAAGTGTGTTTAAAGTCATTTCTGTGCCTGAAATGGTTCAAAATTGAAGCTTTTGAGTAAGCAAAACTCTGTAAAAGTGGCAATTTTGGTCACTGTGAGGCTTTAAAAAGTGGTTATTCAACATGAGGCACGATCCAATTGACATTTTGAATCATTTTTGGTACAGTCCAAAAAATCAATTTTCGGATGAAAAACGATGACTCCGGACATGTCGATTGATCCCAAAATGGTCAATATGGATGAAATTTTAACATTTAATCTTTTGACTGTAAATGACTGTTGGATGTGAATTAGGACTTTGTCAACTAAAATAAGTGTGTTTAAAGTCATTTCTGTGCCTGAAACGGGTCAAAATTGAAGCTTTAAGTAATCAAAACTCTGTAAAAATGGCAATTTTGGTCACTGTGAGGCTTTAAAAAGTGGTTATTCAACATGAGGCACAATCCAATTGACATTTTGAATCCTTTTTGGTACAGTCCAAAAAATCAATTTTCGGATGAAAAACGATGACTCCGGCATGTCGAACGATCCCAAAATGGTCAATATGGATGAAATTTTAACATTTAATCTTTTGACTGTAAATGACTGTTGGATGTGAATTAGGACTTTGTCAACTAAAATAAGTGTGTTTAAAGTCATTTCTGTGCCTGAAATGGTTCAAAATTGAAGCTTTTGAGTAAGCAAAACTCTGTAAAAATGGCAATTTTGGTCACTCTGAGGGTTTAAAAAGTGGTTATACAACATGAGGCACGATCCAATTGACATTTTGATTCATTTTTGGTACAGTCCAAAAAATCAATTTTCGGATGAAAAACGATGACTCCGGACATGTCGAACGATCCCAAAATGGTCAATATGGATGAAATTTTAACATTTAATCTTTTGACTGTAAATGACTGGTGGATGTGAATTATGACTTTGTCAACTAAAATAAGTGTGTTTAAAGTCATTTCTGTGCCTGAAACGGGTCAAAATTGAAGCTTTTGAGTAAGCAAAACTCTGTAAAAATGGCAATTTTGGTCACTCTGAGGGTTTAAAAAGTGGTTATTCAACATGAGGCACGATCCAATTGACATTTTGAATCATTTTTGGTACAGTCCAAAAAATCAATTTTCGGATGAAAAACGATGACTCCGGACATGTCGAACGATCCCAAAATGGTCAATATGGATGAAATTTTAACATTTAATCTTTTGACTCTAAATGACTGTTGGATGTGAATTATGACTTTGTCAACTAAAATAAGTGTGTTTAAAGTCATTTCTGTGCCTGAAATGGTTCAAAATTGAAGCTTTTGAGTAAGCAAAACTCTGTAAAAGTGGCAATTTTGGTCACAGTGAGGCTTTAAAAAGTGGTTATTCAACATGAGGCACGATCCAATTGACATTTTGAATCATTTTTGGTACAGTCCAAAAAATCAATTTTCGGATGAAAAACGATGACTCCGGACATGTCGATTGATCCCAAAATGGTCAATATGGATGAAATTTTAACATTTAATCTTTTGACTGTAAATGACTGTTGGATGTGAATTAGGACTTTGTCAACTAAAATAAGTGTGTTTAAAGTCATTTCTGTGCCTGAAACGGGTCAAAATTGAAGCTTTTGAGTAATCAAAACTCTGTAAAAATGGCAATTTTGGTCACTGTGAGGCTTTAAAAAGTGGTTATTCAACATGAGGCACGATCCAATTGACATTTTGAATCATTTTTGGTACAGTCCAAAAAATCAATTTTCGGATGAAAAACGATGACTCCGGACAAGTCGAACGATCCCAAAATGGTCAATATGGATGAAATTTTAACATTAAATCTTTTGACTGTAAATGACTGTTGGATGTGAATTATGACTTTGTCAACTAAAATAAGTGTGTTTAAAGTCATTTCTGTGCCTGAAATGGTTCAAAATTGAAGCTTTTGAGTAAGCAAAACTCTGTAAAAGTGGCAATTTTGGTGACTGTGAGGGTTTAAAAAGTGGTTATTCAACATGAGGCACAATCCAATTGACATTTTGAATCCTTTTTGGTACAGTCCAAAAAATCAATTTTCGGATGAAAAACGATGACTCCGGACATGTCGAACGATCCCAAAATGGTCAATATGGATGAAATTTTAACATTTAATCTTTTGACTGTAAATGACTGTTGGATGTGAATTAGGACTTTGTCAACTAAAATAAGTGTGTTTAAAGTCATTTCTGTGCCTGAAATGGTTCAAAATTGAAGCTTTTGAGTAAGCAAAACTCTGTAAAAATGGCAATTTTGGTCACTCTGAGGGTTTAAAAAGTGGTTATTCAACATGAGGCACGATCCAATTGACATTTTGATTCATTTTTGGTACAGTCCAAAAAATCAATTTTCGGATGAAAAACGATGACTCCGGACATGTCGAACGATCCCAAAATGGTCAATATGGATTAAATTTTAACATTTAATCTTTTGACTCTAAATGACTGTTGGATGTGAATTATGACTTTGTCAACTAAAATAAGTGTGTTTAAAGTCATTTATGTGCCTGAAATGGTTCAAAATTGAAGCTTTTGAGTAAGCAAAACTCTGTAAAAGAGGCAATTTTGGTGACTGTGAGGGTTTAAAAAGTGGTTATTCAACATGAGGCACGATCCAATTGACATTTTGAATCCTTTTTGGTACAGTCCAAAAAATCAATTTGCGGATGAAAAACGATGACTCCGGACATGTCGAACGATCCCAAAATGGTCAATATGGATGAAATTTTAACATTTAATCTTTTGACTGTAAATGACTGGTGGATGTGAATTATGACTTTGTCAACTAAAATAAGTGTGTTTAAAGTCATTTCTGTGCCTCAAAGGGGTCAAAATTGAAGCTTTTGAGTAATCAAAACTCTGTAAAAATGGCAATTTTTGTTCACTGTGAGGCTTTAAAAAGTGGTTATTCAACATGAGGCACGATCCAATTGACATTTTGAATCATTTTTGGTACAGTCCAAAAAATCAATTTTCGGATGAAAAACGATGACTCCGGACATGTCGAACGATCCCAAAATGGTCAATATGGATGAAATTTTAACATTTAATCTTTTGACTCTAAATGACTGTTGGATGTGAATTATGACTTTGTCAACTAAAATAAGTGTGTTTTAAGTCATTTCTGTGCCTCAAAGGGGTCAAAATTGAAGCTTTTGAGTAATCATAACTCTGTAAAAATGGCAATTTTGGTCACTGTGAGGGTTTAAAAACTGGTCATTGAACATGAGGCACGATCCAATTGACATTTTGAATCATTTTTGGTACAGTCCAAAAAATCAATTTTCGGATGAAAAACGATGACTCCGGACATGTCGAACGATCCCAAAATGGTCAATATGGATGAAATTTTAACATTTAATCTTTTGACTGTAAATGACTGTTGGATGTGAATTATGACTTTGTCAACTAAAATAAGTGTGTTTTAAGTCATTTCTGTGCCTGAAACGGGTCAAAATTGAAGCTTTTGAGTAAGCAAAACTCTGTAAAAATGGCAATTTTGGTCACTCTGAGGGTTTAAAAAGTGGTTATTCAACATGAGGCACGATCCAATTGACATTTTGAATCATTTTTGGTACAGTCCAAAAAATCAATTTTCGGATGAAAAACGATGACTCCGGACATGTCGAACGATCCCAAAATGGTCAATATGGATGAAATTTTAACATTTAATCTTTTAGACTGTAAATGACTGTTGGATGTGAATTATGACTTTGTCAACTAAAATAAGTGTGTTTAAAGTCATTTCTGTGCCTCAAAGGGGTCAAAATTGAAGCTTTTGAGTAAGCAAAACTCTGTAAAAATGGCAATTTTGGTCACTCTGAGGGTTTAAAAAGTGATTATTCAACATGAGGCACGATCCAATTGACATTTTGAATCATTTTTGGTACAGTCCAAAAAATCAATTTTCGGATGAAAAACGATGACTCCGGACATGTCGAACGATCCCAAAATGGTCAATATGGATGAAATTTTAACATTTAATCTTTTAGACTGTAAATGACTGTTGGATGTGAATTATGACTTTGTCAACTAAAATAAGTGTGTTTAAAGTCATTTCTGTGCCTCAAAGGGGTCAAAATTGAAGCTTTTGAGTAAGCAAAACTCTGTAAAAATGGCAATTTTGGTCACTCTGAGGGTTTAAAAAGTGGTTATTCAACATGAGGCACGATCCAATTGACATTTTGAATCATTTTTGGTACAGTCCAAAAAATCAATTTTCGGATGAAAAACGATGACTCCGGACATGTCGAACGATCCCAAAATGGTCAATATGGATGAAATTTTAACATTTAATCTTTTGACTCTAAATGACTGTTGGATGTGAATTATGACTTTGTCAACTAAAATAAGTGTGTTTAAAGTCATTTCTGTGCCTGAAATGGTTCAAAATTGAAGCTTTTGAGTAAGCAAAACTCTGTAAAAGAGGAAATTTTGGTGACTGTAAGGGTTTAAAAAGTGGTTATTCAACATGAGGCACGATCCAATTGACATTTTGAATCCTTTTTGGTACAGTCCAAAAAATCAATTTTCGGATGAAAAACGATGACTCCGGACATGTCGAACGATCCCAAAATGGTCAATATGGATGAAATTTTAACATTTAATCTTTTGACTATAAATGACTGGTGGATGTGAATTATGACTTTGTCAACTAAAATAAGTGTGTTTTAAGTCATTTCTGTGCCTCAAAGGGGTCAAAATTGAAGCTTTTGAGTAATCATAACTCTGTAAAAATGGCAATTTTGGTCACTGTGAGGGTTTAAAAGTGGTTATTCAACATGAGGCACGATCCAATTGACATTTTGAATAATTTTTGGTACAGTCCAAAAAATCAATTTTCGGATGAAAAACGATGACTCCGGACATGTCGAACGATCCCAAAATGGTCAATATGGATGAAATTTTCACATTTAATCTTTTGACTCTAAAACACTGTTGGATGTGAATTATGACTTTGTCAACTAAAATAAGTGTGTTTAAAGTCATTTCTGTGCCTGAAACCGGTCAAAATTGAAGCTTTTAGGTAAGCAAAACTCTGTAAAAATGGCAATTTTGGTCACTCTGAGGGTTTAAAAAGTGGTTATTCAACATGAGGCACGATCCAATTGACATTTTGAATCATTTTTGGTACAGTCCAAAAAATCAATTTTCGGATGAAAACGATGACTCCGGACATGTCGAACGATCCCAAAATGGCCAATATGGATGAAATTTTAACATTTAATCTTTTGACTGTAAATGACTGTTGGATGTGAATTATGACTTTGTCAACTAAAATAAGTGTGTTTAAAGTCATTTCTGTGCCTGAAACGGGTCAAAATTGAAGCTTTTGAGTAAGCAAAACTCTGTAAAAATGGCAATTTTGGTGACTGTGAGGGTTTAAAAAGTGGTTATTCAACATGAGGCACGATCCAATTGACATTTTGAATCATTTTTGGTACAGTCCAAAAAATCAATTTTCGGATGAAAAACGATGACTCCGGACATGTCGAACGATCCCAAAATGGTCAATATGGATGAAATTTTAACATTTAATCTTTTGACTCTAAATGACTGTTGGATGTGAATTATGACTTTGTCAACTAAAATAAGTGTGTTTAAAGTCATTTCTGTGCCTGAAATGGTTCAAAATTGAAGCTTTTGAGTAAGCAAAACTCTGTAAAAGTAGCAATTTTGGTGACTGTGAGGGTTTAAAAAGTGGTTATTCAACATGAGGCACGATCCAATTGACATTTTGAATCCTTTTTGGTACAGTCCAAAAAATCAATTTTCGGATGAAAAACGATGACTCCGGACATGTCGAACGATCCCAAAATGGTCAATATGGATGAAATTTTAACATTTAATCTTTTGACTGTAAATGACTGGTGGATGTGAATTATGACTTTGTCAACTAAAATAAGTGTGTTTTAAGTCATTTCTGTGCCTGAAACGGGTCAAAATTGAAGCTTTTGAGTAAGCAAAACTCTGTAAAAATGGCAATTTTGGTCACTCTGAGGGTTTAAAAAGTGGTTATTCAACATGAGGCACGATCCAATTGACATTTTGAATCATTTTTGGTACAGTCCAAAAAATCAATTTTCGGATGAAAAACGATGACTCCGGACATGTCGAACGATCCCAAAATGGTCAATATGGATGAAATTTTAACATTTAATCTTTTAGACTGTAAATGACTGTTGGATGTGAATTATGACTTTGTCAACTAAAATAAGTGTGTTTAAAGTCATTTCTGTGCCTCAAAGGGGTCAAAATTGAAGCTTTTGAGTAAGCAAAACTCTGTAAAAATGGCAATTTTGGTCACTCTGAGGGTTTAAAAAGTGATTATTCAACATGAGGCACGATCCAATTGACATTTTGAATCATTTTTGGTACAGTCCAAAAAATCAATTTTCGGATGAAAAACGATGACTCCGGACATGTCGAACGATCCCAAAATGGTCAATAGGGATGAAATTTTAACATTTAATCTTTTGACTCTAAATGACTGTTGGATGTGAATTATGACTTTGTCAACTAAAATAAGTGTGTTTAAAGTCATTTCTGTGCCTGAAATGGTTCAAAATTGAAGCTTTTGAGTAAGCAAAACTCTGTAAAAGAGGCAATTTTGGTGACTGTAAGGGTTTAAAAAGTGGTTATTCAACATGAGGCACGATCCAATTGACATTTTGAATCCTTTTTGGTACAGTCCAAAAAATCAATTTTCGGATGAAAAACGATGACTCCGGACATGTCGAACGATCCCAAAATGGTCAATATGGATGAAATTTTAACATTTAATCTTTTGACTATAAATGACTGGTGGATGTGAATTATGACTTTGTCAACTAAAATAAGTGTGTTTAAAGTCATTTCTGTGCCTCAAAGGGGTCAAAAATGAAGCTTTTGAGTAATCAAAAGTCTGTAAAAATGGCAATTTTGGTCACTGTGAGGCTTTAAAAAGTGATTATTCAACATGAGGCACGATCCAATTGACATTTTGAATCATTTTTGGTACAGTCCAAAAAATCAATTTTCGGATGAAAAACGATGACTCCGGACATGTCGAACGATCCCAAAATGGTCAATATGGATGAAATTTTAACATTTAATCTTTTGACTGTAAATGACTGTTGGATGTGAATTATGACTTTGTCAACTAAAATAAGTGTGTTTTAAGTCATTTCTGTGCCTCAAAGGGGTCAAAATTGAAGCTTTTGAGTAATCATAACTCTGTAAAAATGGCAATTTTGGTCACTGTGAGGGTTTAAAAGTGGTTATTCAACATGAGGCACGATCCAATTGACATTTTGAATCATTTTTGGTACAGTCCAAAAAATCAATTTTCGGATGAAAAACGATGACTCCGGACATGTCGAACGATCCCAAAATGGTCAATATGGATGAAATTTTAACATTTAATCTTTTGACTCTAAAACACTGTTGGATGTGAATTATGACTTTGTCAACTAAAATAAGTGTGTTTAAAGTCATTTCTGTGCCTGAAACGGGTCAAAATTGAAGCTTTTAGGTAAGCAAAACTCTGTAAAAATGGCAATTTTGGTCACTCTGAGGGTTTAAAAAGTGGTTATTCAACATGAGGCACGATCCAATTGACATTTTGAATCATTTTTGGTACAGTCCAAAAAATCAATTTTCGGATGAAAACGATGACTCCGGACATGTCGAACGATCCCAAAATGGCCAATATGGATGAAATTTTAACATTTAATCTTTTGACTGTAAATGACTGTTGGATGTGAATTATGACTTTGTCAACTAAAATAAGTGTGTTTAAAGTCATTTCTGTGCCTGAAACGGGTCAAAATTGAAGCTTTTGAGTAAGCAAAACTCTGTAAAAATGGCAATTTTGGTGACTGTGAGGGTTTAAAAAGTGGTTATTCAACATGAGGCACGATCCAATTGACATTTTGAATCATTTTTGGTACAGTCCAAAAAATCAATTTTCGGATGAAAAACGATGACTCCGGACATGTCGAACGATCCCAAAATGGTCAATATGGATGAAATCTTAACATTTAATCTTTTGACTCTAAATGACTGTTGGATGTGAATTATGACTTTGTCAACTAAAATAAGTGTGTTTAAAGTCATTTCTGTGCCTGAAATGGTTCAAAATTGAAGCTTTTGAGTAAGCAAAACTCTGTAAAAATGGCAATTTTGGTCACTCTGAGGGTTTAAAAAGTGGTTATTCAACATGAGGCACGATCCAATTGACATTTTCATTCATTTTTGGTACAGTCCAAAAAATCAATTTTCGGATGAAAAACGATGACTCCGGACATGTCGAACGATCCCAAAATGGTCAATATGGATGAAATTTTAACATTTAATCTTTTAGACTGTAAATGACTGTTGGATGTGAATTATGACTTTGTCAACTAAAATAAGTGTGTTTAAAGTCATTTCTGTGCCTCAAAGGGGTCAAAATTGAAGCTTTTGAGTAAGCAAAACTCTGTAAAAATGGCAATTTTGGTCACTCTGAGGGTTTAAAAAGTGGTTATTCAACATGAGGCACGATCCAATTGACATTTTGAATCATTTTTGGTACAGTCCAAAAAATCAATTTTCGGATGAAAACGATGACTCCGGACATGTCGAACGATCCCAAAATGGCCAATATGGATGAAATTTTAACATTTAATCTTTTGACTGTAAATGACTGTTGGATGTGAATTATGACTTTGTCAACTAAAATAAGTGTGTTTAAAGTCATTTCTGTGCCTGAAACGGGTCAAAATTGAAGCTTTTGAGTAAGCAAAACTCTGTAAAAATGGCAATTTTGGTCACTGTGAGGCTTTAAAAAGTGATTATTCAACATGAGGCACGATCCAATTGACATTTTGAATCATTTTTGGTACAGTCCAAAAAATCAATTTTCGGATGAAAAACGATGACTCCGGACATGTCGAACGATCCCAAAATGGTCAATATGGATGAAATTTTAACATTTAATCTTTTGACTGTAAATGACTGTTGGATGTGAATTATGACTTTGTCAACTAAAATAAGTGTGTTTTAAGTCATTTCTGTGCCTCAAAGGGGTCAAAATTGAAGCTTTTGAGTAAGCAAAACTCTGTAAAAATGGCAATTTTGGTCACTCTGAGGGTTTAAAAAGTGGTTATTCAACATGAGGCACGATCCAATTGACATTTTCATTCATTTTTGGTACAGTCCAAAAAATCAATTTTCGGATGAAAAACGATGACTCCGGACATGTCGAACGATCCCAAAATGGTCAATATGGATGAAATTTTAACATTTAATCTTTTAGACTGTAAATGACTGTTGGATGTGAATTATGACTTTGTCAACTAAAATAAGTGTGTTTAAAGTCATTTCTGTGCCTCAAAGGGGTCAAAATTGAAGCTTTTGAGTAAGCAAAACTCTGTAAAAATGGCAATTTTGGTCACTCTGAGGGTTTAAAAAGTGGTTATTCAACATGAGGCACGATCCAATTGACATTTTGAATCATTTTTGGTACAGTCCAAAAAATCAATTTTCGGATGAAAAACGATGACTCCGGACATGTCGAACGATCCCAAAATGGTCAATATGGATGAAATTTTAACATTTAATCTTTTGACTCTAAATGACTGTTGGATGTGAATTATGACTTTGTCAACTAAAATAAGTGTGTTTAAAGTCATTTCTGTGCCTGAAATGGTTCAAAATTGAAGCTTTTGAGTAAGCAAAACTCTGTAAAAGAGGCAATTTTGGTGACTGTAAGGGTTTAAAAAGTGGTTATTCAACATGAGGCACGATCCAATTGACATTTTGAATCCTTTTTGGTACAGTCCAAAAAATCAATTTTCGGATGAAAAACGATGACTCCGGACATGTCGAACGATCCCAAAATGGTCAATATGGATGAAATTTTAACATTTAATCTTTTGACTATAAATGACTGGTGGATGTGAATTATGACTTTGTCAACTAAAATAAGTGTGTTTTAAGTCATTTCTGTGCCTCAAAGGGGTCAAAATTGAAGCTTTTGAGTAATCATAACTCTGTAAAAATGGCAATTTTGGTCACTGTGAGGGTTTAAAAGTGGTTATTCAACATGAGGCACGATCCAATTGACATTTTGAATAATTTTTGGTACAGTCCAAAAAATCAATTTTCGGATGAAAAACGATGACTCCGGACATGTCGAACGATCCCAAAATGGTCAATATGGATGAAATTTTCACATTTAATCTTTTGACTCTAAAACACTGTTGGATGTGAATTATGACTTTGTCAACTAAAATAAGTGTGTTTAAAGTCATTTCTGTGCCTGAAACCGGTCAAAATTGAAGCTTTTAGGTAAGCAAAACTCTGTAAAAATGGCAATTTTGGTCACTCTGAGGGTTTAAAAAGTGGTTATTCAACATGAGGCACGATCCAATTGACATTTTGAATCATTTTTGGTACAGTCCAAAAAATCAATTTTCGGATGAAAACGATGACTCCGGACATGTCGAACGATCCCAAAATGGCCAATATGGATGAAATTTTAACATTTAATCTTTTGACTGTAAATGACTGTTGGATGTGAATTATGACTTTGTCAACTAAAATAAGTGTGTTTAAAGTCATTTCTGTGCCTGAAACGGGTCAAAATTGAAGCTTTTGAGTAAGCAAAACTCTGTAAAAATGGCAATTTTGGTGACTGTGAGGGTTTAAAAAGTGGTTATTCAACATGAGGCACGATCCAATTGACATTTTGAATCATTTTTGGTACAGTCCAAAAAATCAATTTTCGGATGAAAAACGATGACTCCGGACATGTCGAACGATCCCAAAATGGTCAATATGGATGAAATTTTAACATTTAATCTTTTGACTCTAAATGACTGTTGGATGTGAATTATGACTTTGTCAACTAAAATAAGTGTGTTTAAAGTCATTTCTGTGCCTGAAATGGTTCAAAATTGAAGCTTTTGAGTAAGCAAAACTCTGTAAAAGTAGCAATTTTGGTGACTGTGAGGGTTTAAAAAGTGGTTATTCAACATGAGGCACGATCCAATTGACATTTTGAATCCTTTTTGGTACAGTCCAAAAAATCAATTTTCGGATGAAAAACGATGACTCCGGACATGTCGAACGATCCCAAAATGGTCAATATGGATGAAATTTTAACATTTAATCTTTTGACTGTAAATGACTGGTGGATGTGAATTATGACTTTGTCAACTAAAATAAGTGTGTTTTAAGTCATTTCTGTGCCTGAAACGGGTCAAAATTGAAGCTTTTGAGTAAGCAAAACTCTGTAAAAATGGCAATTTTGGTCACTCTGAGGGTTTGAAAAGTGGTTATTCAACATGAGGCACGATCCAATTGACATTTTGAATCATTTTTGGTACAGTCCAAAAAATCAATTTTCGGATGAAAAACGATGACTCCGGACATGTCGAACGATCCCAAAATGGTCAATATGGATGAAATTTTAACATTTAATCTTTTAGACTGTAAATGACTGTTGGATGTGAATTATGACTTTGTCAACTAAAATAAGTGTGTTTAAAGTCATTTCTGTGCCTCAAAGGGGTCAAAATTGAAGCTTTTGAGTAAGCAAAACTCTGTAAAAATGGCAATTTTGGTCACTCTGAGGGTTTAAAAAGTGATTATTCAACATGAGGCACGATCCAATTGACATTTTGAATCATTTTTGGTACAGTCCAAAAAATCAATTTTCGGATGAAAAACGATGACTCCGGACATGTCGAACGATCCCAAAATGGTCAATAGGGATGAAATTTTAACATTTAATCTTTTGACTCTAAATGACTGTTGGATGTGAATTATGACTTTGTCAACTAAAATAAGTGTGTTTAAAGTCATTTCTGTGCCTGAAATGGTTCAAAATTGAAGCTTTTGAGTAAGCAAAACTCTGTAAAAGAGGCAATTTTGGTGACTGTAAGGGTTTAAAAAGTGGTTATTCAACATGAGGCACGATCCAATTGACATTTTGAATCCTTTTTGGTACAGTCCAAAAAATCAATTTTCGGATGAAAAACGATGACTCCGGACATGTCGAACGATCCCAAAATGGTCAATATGGATGAAATTTTAACATTTAATCTTTTGACTATAAATGACTGGTGGATGTGAATTATGACTTTGTCAACTAAAATAAGTGTGTTTAAAGTCATTTCTGTGCCTCAAAGGGGTCAAAAATGAAGCTTTTGAGTAATCAAAAGTCTGTAAAAATGGCAATTTTGGTCACTGTGAGGCTTTAAAAAGTGATTATTCAACATGAGGCACGATCCAATTGACATTTTGAATCATTTTTGGTACAGTCCAAAAAATCAATTTTCGGATGAAAAACGATGACTCCGGACATGTCGAACGATCCCAAAATGGTCAATATGGATGAAATTTTAACATTTAATCTTTTGACTGTAAATGACTGTTGGATGTGAATTATGACTTTGTCAACTAAAATAAGTGTGTTTTAAGTCATTTCTGTGCCTCAAAGGGGTCAAAATTGAAGCTTTTGAGTAATCATAACTCTGTAAAAATGGCAATTTTGGTCACTGTGAGGGTTTAAAAGTGGTTATTCAACATGAGGCACGATCCAATTGACATTTTGAATCATTTTTGGTACAGTCCAAAAAATCAATTTTCGGATGAAAAACGATGACTCCGGACATGTCGAACGATCCCAAAATGGTCAATATGGATGAAATTTTAACATTTAATCTTTTGACTCTAAAACACTGTTGGATGTGAATTATGACTTTGTCAACTAAAATAAGTGTGTTTAAAGTCATTTCTGTGCCTGAAACGGGTCAAAATTGAAGCTTTTAGGTAAGCAAAACTCTGTAAAAATGGCAATTTTGGTCACTCTGAGGGTTTAAAAAGTGGTTATTCAACATGAGGCACGATCCAATTGACATTTTGAATCATTTTTGGTACAGTCCAAAAAATCAATTTTCGGATGAAAACGATGACTCCGGACATGTCGAACGATCCCAAAATGGCCAATATGGATGAAATTTTAACATTTAATCTTTTGACTGTAAATGACTGTTGGATGTGAATTATGACTTTGTCAACTAAAATAAGTGTGTTTAAAGTCATTTCTGTGCCTGAAACGGGTCAAAATTGAAGCTTTTGAGTAAGCAAAACTCTGTAAAAATGGCAATTTTGGTGACTGTGAGGGTTTAAAAAGTGGTTATTCAACATGAGGCACGATCCAATTGACATTTTGAATCATTTTTGGTACAGTCCAAAAAATCAATTTTCGGATGAAAAACGATGACTCCGGACATGTCGAACGATCCCAAAATGGTCAATATGGATGAAATCTTAACATTTAATCTTTTGACTCTAAATGACTGTTGGATGTGAATTATGACTTTGTCAACTAAAATAAGTGTGTTTAAAGTCATTTCTGTGCCTGAAATGGTTCAAAATTGAAGCTTTTGAGTAAGCAAAACTCTGTAAAAATGGCAATTTTGGTCACTCTGAGGGTTTAAAAAGTGGTTATTCAACATGAGGCACGATCCAATTGACATTTTCATTCATTTTTGGTACAGTCCAAAAAATCAATTTTCGGATGAAAAACGATGACTCCGGACATGTCGAACGATCCCAAAATGGTCAATATGGATGAAATTTTAACATTTAATCTTTTAGACTGTAAATGACTGTTGGATGTGAATTATGACTTTGTCAACTAAAATAAGTGTGTTTAAAGTCATTTCTGTGCCTCAAAGGGGTCAAAATTGAAGCTTTTGAGTAAGCAAAACTCTGTAAAAATGGCAATTTTGGTCACTCTGAGGGTTTAAAAAGTGGTTATTCAACATGAGGCACGATCCAATTGACATTTTGAATCATTTTTGGTACAGTCCAAAAAATCAATTTTCGGATGAAAAACGATGACTCCGGACATGTCGAACGATCCCAAAATGGTCAATAGGGATGAAATTTTAACATTTAATCTTTTGACTCTAAATGACTGTTGGATGTGAATTATGACTTTGTCAACTAAAATAAGTGTGTTTAAAGTCATTTCTGTGCCTGAAATGGTTCAAAATTGAAGCTTTTGAGTAAGCAAAACTCTGTAAAAGAGGCAATTTTGGTGACTGTAAGGGTTTAAAAAGTGGTTATTCAACATGAGGCACGATCCAATTGACATTTTGAATCCTTTTTGGTACAGTCCAAAAAATCAATTTTCGGATGAAAAACGATGACTCCGGACATGTCGAACGATCCCAAAATGGTCAATATGGATGAAATTTTAACATTTAATCTTTTGACTATAAATGACTGGTGGATGTGAATTATGACTTTGTCAACTAAAATAAGTGTGTTTAAAGTCATTTCTGTGCCTCAAAGGGGTCAAAAATGAAGCTTTTGAGTAATCAAAAGTCTGTAAAAATGGCAATTTTGGTCACTGTGAGGCTTTAAAAAGTGATTATTCAACATGAGGCACGATCCAATTGACATTTTGAATCATTTTTGGTACAGTCCAAAAAATCAATTTTCGGATGAAAAACGATGACTCCGGACATGTCGAACGATCCCAAAATGGTCAATATGGATGAAATTTTAACATTTAATCTTTTGACTGTAAATGACTGTTGGATGTGAATTATGACTTTGTCAACTAAAATAAGTGTGTTTTAAGTCATTTCTGTGCCTCAAAGGGGTCAAAATTGAAGCTTTTGAGTAATCATAACTCAGTAAAAATGGCAATTTTGGTCACTGTGAGGGTTTAAAAGTGGTTATTCAACATGAGGCACGATCCAATTGACATTTTGAATCATTTTTGGTACAGTCCAAAAAATCAATTTTCGGATGAAAAACGATGACTCCGGACATGTCGAACGATCCCAAAATGGTCAATATGGATGAAATTTTAACATTTAATCTTTTGACTCTAAAACACTGTTGGATGTGAATTATGACTTTGTCAACTAAAATAAGTGTGTTTAAAGTCATTTCTGTGCCTGAAATGGTTCAAAATTGAAGCTTTTGAGTAAGCAAAACTCTGTAAAAGAGGTAATTTTGGTGACTGTAAGGGTTTAAAAAGTGGTTATTCAACATGAGGCACGATCCAATTGACATTTTGAATCCTTTTTGGTACAGTCCAAAAAATCAATTTTCGGATGAAAAACGATGACTCCGGACATGTCGAACGATCCCAAAATGGTCAATATGGATGAAATTTTAACATTTAATCTTTTGACTATAAATGACTGGTGGATGTGAATTATGACTTTGTCAACTAAAATAAGTGTGTTTAAAGTCATTTCTGTGCCTCAAAGGGGTCAAAAATGAAGCTTTTGAGTAATCAAAAGTCTGTAAAAATGGCAATTTTGGTCACTGTGAGGCTTTAAAAAGTGATTATTCAACATGAGGCACGATCCAATTGACATTTTGAATCATTTTTGGTACAGTCCAAAAAATCAATTTTCGGATGAAAAACGATGACTCCGGACATGTCGAACGATCCCAAAATGGTCAATATGGATGAAATTTTAACATTTAATCTTTTGACTGTAAATGACTGTTGGATGTGAATTATGACTTTGTCAACTAAAATAAGTGTGTTTTAAGTCATTTCTGTGCCTCAAAGGGGTCAAAATTGAAGCTTTTGAGTAATCATAACTCTGTAAAAATGGCAATTTTGGTCACTGTGAGGGTTTAAAAGTGGTTATTCAACATGAGGCACGATCCAATTGACATTTTGAATCATTTTTGGTACAGTCCAAAAAATCAATTTTCGGATGAAAAACGATGACTCCGGACATGTCGAACGATCCCAAAATGGTCAATATGGATGAAATTTTAACATTTAATCTTTTGACTCTAAAACACTGTTGGATGTGAATTATGACTTTGTCAACTAAAATAAGTGTGTTTAAAGTCATTTCTGTGCCTGAAACGGGTCAAAATTGAAGCTTTTAGGTAAGCAAAACTCTGTAAAAATGGCAATTTTGGTCACTCTGAGGGTTTAAAAAGTGGTTATTCAACATGAGGCACGATCCAATTGACATTTTGAATCATTTTTGGGACAGTCCAAAAAATCAATTTTCGGATGAAAACGATGACTCCGGACATGTCGAACGATCCCAAAATGGCCAATATGGATGAAATTTTAACATTTAATCTTTTGACTGTAAATGACTGTTGGATGTGAATTATGACTTTGTCAACTAAAATAAGTGTGTTTAAAGTCATTTCTGTGCCTGAAACGGGTCAAAATTGAAGCTTTTGAGTAAGCAAAACTCTGTAAAAATGGCAATTTTGGTGACTGTGAGGGTTTAAAAAGTGGTTATTCAACATGAGGCACGATCCAATTGACATTTTGAATCATTTTTGGTACAGTCCAAAAAATCAATTTTCGGATGAAAAACGATGACTCCGGACATGTCGAACGATCCCAAAATGGTCAATATGGATGAAATTTTAACATTTAATCTTTTGACTCTAAATGACTGTTGGATGTGAATTATGACTTTGTCAACTAAAATAAGTGTGTTTAAAGTCATTTCTGTGCCTGAAATGGTTCAAAATTGAAGCTTTTGAGTAAGCAAAACTCTGTAAAAATGGCAATTTTGGTCACTCTGAGGGTTTAAAAAGTGGTTATTCAACATGAGGCACGATCCAATTGACATTTTCATTCATTTTTGGTACAGTCCAAAAAATCAATTTTCGGATGAAAAACGATGACTCCGGACATGTCGAACGATCCCAAAATGGTCAATATGGATGAAATTTTAACATTTAATCTTTTAGACTGTAAATGACTGTTGGATGTGAATTATGACTTTGTCAACTAAAATAAGTGTGTTTAAAGTCATTTCTGTGCCTCAAAGGGGTCAAAATTGAAGCTTTTGAGTAAGCAAAACTCTGTAAAAATGGCAATTTTGGTCACTCTGAGGGTTTAAAAAGTGGTTATTCAACATGAGGCACGATCCAATTGACATTTTGAATCATTTTTGGTACAGTCCAAAAAATCAATTTTCGGATGAAAAACGATGACTCCGGACATGTCGAACGATCCCAAAATGGTCAATAGGGATGAAATTTTAACATTTAATCTTTTGACTCTAAATGACTGTTGGATGTGAATTATGACTTTGTCAACTAAAATAAGTGTGTTTAAAGTCATTTCTGTGCCTGAAATGGTTCAAAATTGAAGCTTTTGAGTAAGCAAAACTCTGTAAAAGAGGCAATTTTGGTGACTGTAAGGGTTTAAAAAGTGGTTATTCAACATGAGGCACGATCCAATTGACATTTTGAATCCTTTTTGGTACAGTCCAAAAAATCAATTTTCGGATGAAAAACGATGACTCCGGACATGTCGAACGATCCCAAAATGGTCAATATGGATGAAATTTTAACATTTAATCTTTTGACTATAAATGACTGGTGGATGTGAATTATGACTTTGTCAACTAAAATAAGTGTGTTTAAAGTCATTTCTGTGCCTCAAAGGGGTCAAAAATGAAGCTTTTGAGTAATCAAAAGTCTGTAAAAATGGCAATTTTGGTCACTGTGAGGCTTTAAAAAGTGATTATTCAACATGAGGCACGATCCAATTGACATTTTGAATCATTTTTGGTACAGTCCAAAAAATCAATTTTCGGATGAAAAACGATGACTCCGGACATGTCGAACGATCCCAAAATGGTCAATATGGATGAAATTTTAACATTTAATCTTTTGACTGTAAATGACTGTTGGATGTGAATTATGACTTTGTCAACTAAAATAAGTGTGTTTTAAGTCATTTCTGTGCCTCAAAGGGGTCAAAATTGAAGCTTTTGAGTAATCATAACTCTGTAAAAATGGCAATTTTGGCCACTGTGAGGGTTTAAAAGTGGTTATTCAACATGAGGCACGATCCAATTGACATTTTGAATCATTTTTGGTACAGTCCAAAAAATCAATTTTCGGATGAAAAACGATGACTCCGGACATGTCGAACGATCCCAAAATGGTCAATATGGATGAAATTTTAACATTTAATCTTTTGACTCTAAAACACTGTTGGATGTGAATTATGACTTTGTCAACTAAAATAAGTGTGTTTAAAGTCATTTCTGTGCCTGAAACGGGTCAAAATTGAAGCTTTTAGGTAAGCAAAACTCTGTAAAAATGGCAATTTTGGTCACTCTGAGGGTTTAAAAAGTGGTTATTCAACATGAGGCACGATCCAATTGACATTTTGAATCATTTTTGGTACAGTCCAAAAAATCAATTTTCGGATGAAAAACGATGACTCCGGACATGTCGAACGATCCCAAAATGGTCAATAGGGATGAAATTTTAACATTTAATCTTTTGACTCTAAATGACTGTTGGATGTGAATTATGACTTTGTCAACTAAAATAAGTGTGTTTAAAGTCATTTCTGTGCCTGAAATGGTTCAAAATTGAAGCTTTTGAGTAAGCAAAACTCTGTAAAAGAGGCAATTTTGGTGACTGTAAGGGTTTAAAAAGTGGTTATTCAACATGAGGCACGATCCAATTGACATTTTGAATCCTTTTTGGTACAGTCCAAAAAATCAATTTTCGGATGAAAAACGATGACTCCGGACATGTCGAACGATGCCAAAATGGTCAATATGGATGAAATTTTAACATTTAATCTTTTGACTATAAATGACTGGTGGATGTGAATTATGACTTTGTCAACTAAAATAAGTGTGTTTAAAGTCATTTCTGTGCCTCAAAGGGGTCAAAAATGAAGCTTTTGAGTAATCAAAAGTCTGTAAAAATGGCAATTTTGGTCACTGTGAGGCTTTAAAAAGTGATTATTCAACATGAGGCACGATCCAATTGACATTTTGAATCATTTTTGGTACAGTCCAAAAAATCAATTTTCGGATGAAAAACGATGACTCCGGACATGTCGAACGATCCCAAAATGGTCAATATGGATGAAATTTTAACATTTAATCTTTTGACTGTAAATGACTGTTGGATGTGAATTATGACTTTGTCAACTAAAATAAGTGTGTTTTAAGTCATTTCTGTGCCTCAAAGGGGTCAAAATTGAAGCTTTTGAGTAATCATAACTCTGTAAAAATGGCAATTTTGGTCACTGTGAGGGTTTAAAAGTGGTTATTCAACATGAGGCACGATCCAATTGACATTTTGAATCATTTTTGGTACAGTCCAAAAAATCAATTTTCGGATGAAAAACGATGACTCCGGACATGTCGAACGATCCCAAAATGGTCAATATGGATGAAATTTTAACATTTAATCTTTTGACTCTAAAACACTGTTGGATGTGAATTATGACTTTGTCAACTAAAATAAGTGTGTTTAAAGTCATTTCTGTGCCTGAAACGGGTCAAAATTGAAGCTTTTAGGTAAGCAAAACTCTGTAAAAATGGCAATTTTGGTCACTCTGAGGGTTTAAAAAGTGGTTATTCAACATGAGGCACGATCCAATTGACATTTTGAATCATTTTTGGTACAGTCCAAAAAATCAATTTTTGGATGAAAACGATGACTCCGGACATGTCGAACGATCCCAAAATGGCCAATATGGATGAAATTTTAACATTTAATCTTTTGACTGTAAATGACTGTTGGATGTGAATTATGACTTTGTCAACTAAAATAAGTGTGTTTAAAGTCATTTCTGTGCCTGAAACGGGTCAAAATTGAAGCTTTTGAGTAAGCAAAACTCTGTAAAAATGGCAATTTTGGTGACTGTGAGGGTTTAAAAAGTGGTTATTCAACATGAGGCACGATCCAATTGACATTTTGAATCCTTTTTGGTACAGTCCAAAAAATCAATTTTCGGATGAAAAACGATGACTCCGGACATGTCGAACGATCCCAAAATGGTCAATATGGATGAAATTTTAACATTTAATCTTTTGACTGTAAATGACTGGTGGATGTGAATTATGACTTTGTCAACTAAAATAAGTGTGTTTAAAGTCATTTCTGTGCCTCAAAGGGGTCAAAATTGAAGCTTTTGAGTAATCAAAACTCTGTAAAAATGGCAATTTTGGTCACTGTGAGGCTTTAAAAAGTGGTTATTCAACATGAGGCACGATCCAATTGACATTTTGAATCATTTTTGGTACAGTCCAAAAAATGAATTTTCGGATGAAAAACGATGACTCCGGACATGTCGAACGATCCCAAAATGGTCAATATGGATGAAATTTTAACATTTAATCTTTTGACTGTAAGTGACTGGTGGATGTGAATTATGACTTTGTCAACTAAAATAAGTGTGTTTAAAGTCATTTCTGTGCCTCAAAGGGGTCAAAATTGAAGCTTTTGAGTAAGCAAAAATCTGTAAAAATGGCAATTTTGGTCACTCTGAGGGTTTAAAAAGTGGTTATTCATCATGAGGCACGACCCAATTGACATTTTGAATCATTTTTGGTACAGTCCAAAAAATTAATTTCCGGATGAAAAACGATGACTCGGACCTGTTGAACGTTCCCAAAATGGTCTATAATGATGAAATTTTAACATTTAATCTTTTGACTCTAAATGACTGTTGGATGTGAATTATGACTTTGTCAACTAAAATAAGTGTGTTTTAAGTCATTTCTGTGCCTCAAAGGGGTCAAAATTGAAGCTTTTGAGTAATCATAACTCTGTAAAAATGGCAATTTTGGTCACTGTGAGGGTTTAAAAAGTGGTTATTCAACATGAGGCACGATCCAATTGACATTTTGAATCATTTTTGGTACAGTCCAAAAAATCAATTTTCGGATGAAAAACGATGACTCCGGACATGTTGAACGATCCCAAAATGGTCAATATGGATGAAATTTTAACATTTAATCTTTTGACTGTAAATGACTGGTGGATGTGAATTATGACTTTGTCAACTAAAATAAGTGTGTTTAAAGTCATTTCTGTGCCTCAAAGGGGTCAAAATTGAAGCTTTTGAGTAATCAAAACTCTGTAAAAATGGCAATTTTGGTCACTCTGAGGCTTTAAAAAGTGGTTATTCAACATGAGGCACGATCCAATTGACATTTTGAATCATTTTTGGTACAGTCCAAAAAATCAATTTTCGGATGAAAACGATGACTCCGGACATGTCGAACGATCCCAAAATGGCCAATATGGATGAAATTTTAACATTTAATCTTTTGACTGTAAATGACTGTTGGATGTGAATTATGACTTTGTTTACTAAAATAAGTGTGTTTAAAGTCATTTCTGTGCCTGAAACGGGTAAAAATTGAAGCTTTTGAGTAAGCAAAACTCTGTAAAAATGGCAATTTTGGTCACTCTGAGGGTTTAAAAAGTGGTTATTCAACATGAGGCACGATCCAATTGACATTTTGAATCATTTTTGGTACAGTCCAAAAAATCAATTTTCGGATGAAAAACGATGACTCCGGACATGTCGAACGATCCCAAAATGGTCAATATGGATGAAATTTTAACATTTAATCTTTTGACTCTAAATGACTGTTGGATGTGAATTATGACTTTGTCAACTAAAATAAGTGTGTTTAAAGTCATTTCTGTGCCTGAAATGGTTCTAAATTGAAGCTTTTGAGTAAGCAAAACTCTGTAAAAGTGGCAATTTTGGTCACTGTGAGGCTTTAAAAAGTGGTTATTCAACATGAGGCACGATCCAATTGACATTTTGAATCATTTTTGGTACAGTCCAAAAAATCAATTTTCGGATGAAAAACGATGACTCCGGACATGTCGATTGATCCCAAAATGGTCAATATGGATGAAATTTTAACATTTAATCTTTTGACTGTAAATGACTGTTGGATGTGAATTAGGACTTTGTCAACTAAAATAAGTGTGTTTAAAGTCATTTCTGTGCCTGAAACGGGTCAAAATTGAAGCTTTAAGTAATCAAAACTCTGTAAAAATGGCAATTTTGGTCACTGTGAGGCTTTAAAAAGTGGTTATTCAACATGAGGCACAATCCAATTGACATTTTGAATCCTTTTTGGTACAGTCCAAAAAATCAATTTTCGGATGAAAAACGATGACTCCGGACATGTCGAACGATCCCAAAATGGTCAATATGGATGAAATTTTAACATTTAATCTTTTGACTGTAAATGACTAATGGATGTGAATTAGGACTTTGTCAACTAAAATAAGTGTGTTTAAAGTCATTTCTGTGCCTGAAATGGTTCAAAATTGAAGCTTTTGAGTAAGCAAAACTCTGTAAAAATGGCAATTTTGGTCACTCTGAGGGTTTAAAAAGTGGTTATACAACATGAGGCACGATCCAATTGACATTTTGATTCATTTTTGGTACAGTCCAAAAAATCAATTTTCGGATGAAAAACGATGACTCCGGACATGTCGAACGATCCCAAAATGGTCAATATGGATGAAATTTTAACATTTAATCTTTTGACTGTAAATGACTGGTGGATGTGAATTATGACTTTGTCAACTAAAATAAGTGTGTTTAAAGTCATTTCTGTGCCTGAAACGGGTCAAAATTGAAGCTTTTGAGTAAGCAAAACTCTGTAAAAATGGCAATTTTGGTCACTCTGAGGGTTAAAAAAGTGGTTATTCAACATGAGGCACGATCCAATTGACATTTTGAATCATTTTTGGTACAGTCCAAAAAATCAATTTTCGGATGAAAAACGATGACTCCGGACATGTCGAACGATCCCAAAATGGTCAATAGGGATGAAATTTTAACATTTAATCTTTTGACTCTAAATGACTGTTGGATGTGAATTATGACTTTGTCAACTAAAATAAGTGTGTTTAAAGTCATTTCTGTGCCTGAAATGGTTCAAAATTGAAGCTTTTGAGTAAGCAAAACTCTGTAAAAGAGGCAATTTTGGTGACTGTAAGGGTTTAAAAAGTGGTTATTCAACATGAGGCACGATCCAATTGACATTTTGAATCCTTTTTGGTACAGTCCAAAAAATCAATTTTCGGATGAAAAACGATGACTCCGGACATGTCGAACGATGCCAAAATGGTCAATATGGATGAAATTTTAACATTTAATCTTTTGACTATAAATGACTGGTGGATGTGAATTATGACTTTGTCAACTAAAATAAGTGTGTTTAAAGTCATTTCTGTGCCTCAAAGGGGTCAAAAATGAAGCTTTTGAGTAATCAAAAGTCTGTAAAAATGGCAATTTTGGTCACTGTGAGGCTTTAAAAAGTGATTATTCAACATGAGGCACGATCCAATTGACATTTTGAATCATTTTTGGTACAGTCCAAAAAATCAATTTTCGGATGAAAAACGTTGACTCCGGACATGTCGAACGATCCCAAAATGGTCAATATGGATGAAATTTTAACATTTAATCTTTTGACTGTAAATGACTGTTGGATGTGAATTATGACTTTGTCAACTAAAATAAGTGTGTTTTAAGTCATTTCTGTGCCTCAAAGGGGTCAAAATTGAAGCTTTTGAGTAATCATAACTCTGTAAAAATGGCAATTTTGGTCACTGTGAGGGTTTAAAAGTGGTTATTCAACATGAGGCACGATCCAATTGACATTTTGAATCATTTTTGGTACAGTCCAAAAAATCAATTTTCGGATGAAAAACGATGACTCCGGACATGTCGAACGATCCCAAAATGGACAATATGGATGAAATTTTAACATTTAATCTTTTGACTCTAAAACACTGTTGGATGTGAATTATGACTTTGTCAACTAAAATAAGTGTGTTTAAAGTCATTTCTGTGCCTGAAACGGGTCAAAATTGAAGCTTTTAGGTAAGCAAAACTCTGTAAAAATGGCAATTTTGGTCACTCTGAGGTTTAAAAAGTGGTTATTCAACATGAGGCACGATCCAATTGACATTATGAATCATTTTTGGTACAGTCCAAAAAATCAATTTTTGGAAGAAAACGATGACTCCGGACATGTCGAACGATCCCAAAATGGCCAATATGGATGAAATTTTAACATTTAATCTTTTGACTGTAAATGACTGTTGGATGTGAATTATGACTTTGTCAACTAAATAAGTGTGTTAAAGTCATTTCTGTGCCTGAAACGGGTCAAAATTGAAGCTTTTGAGTAAGCAAAACTCTGTAAAAATGGCAATTTTGGTGACTGTGAGGGTTTAAAAAGTGGTTATTCAACATGAGGCACGATCCAATTGACATTTTGAATCCTTTTTGGTACAGTCCAAAAAATCAATTTTCGGATGAAAAACGATGACTCCGGACATGACGAACGATCCCAAAATGGTCAATATGGATGAAATTTTAACATTTAATCTTTTGACTGTAAATGACTGGTGGATGTGAATTATGACTTTGTCAACTAAAATAAGTGTGTTTAAAGTCATTTCTGTGCCTCAAAGGGGTCAAAATTGAAGCTTTTGAGTAATCAAAACTCTGTAAAAATGGCAATTTTGGTCACTGTGAGGCTTTAAAAAGTGGTTATTCAACATGAGGCACGATCCAATTGACATTTTGAATCATTTTTGGTACAGTCCAAAAAATGAATTTTCGGATGAAAAACGATGACTCCGGACATGTCGAACGATCCCAAAATGGTCAATATGGATGAAATTTTAACATTTAATCTTTTGACTGTAAGTGACTGGTGGATGTGAATTATGACTTTGTCAACTAAAATAAGTGTGTTTAAAGTCATTTCTGTGCCTCAAAGGGGTCAAAATTGAAGCTTTTGAGTAAGCAAAAATCTGTAAAAATGGCAATTTTGGTCACTCTGAGGGTTTAAAAAGTGGTTATTCATCATGAGGCACGACCCAATTGACATTTTGAATCATTTTTGGTACAGTCCAAAAAATTAATTTCCGGATGAAAAACGATGACTCGGACCTGTTGAACGTTCCCAAAATGGTCTATAATGATGAAATTTTAACATTTAATCTTTTGACTCTAAATGACTGTTGGATGTGAATTATGACTTTGTCAACTAAAATAAGTGTGTTTTAAGTCATTTCTGTGCCTCAAAGGGGTCAAAATTGAAGCTTTTGAGTAATCATAACTCTGTAAAAATGGCAATTTTGGTCACTGTGAGGGTTTAAAAAGTGGTTATTCAACATGAGGCACGATCCAATTGACATTTTGAATCATTTTTGGTACAGTCCAAAAAATCAATTTTCGGATGAAAAACGATGACTCCGGACATGTTGAACGATCCCAAAATGGTCAATATGGATGAAATTTTAACATTTAATCTTTTGACTGTAAATGACTGGTGGATGTGAATTATGACTTTGTCAACTAAAATAAGTGTGTTTAAAGTCATTTCTGTGCCTCAAAGGGGTCAAAATTGAAGCTTTTGAGTAATCAAAACTCTGTAAAAATGGCAATTTTGGTCACTCTGAGGCTTTAAAAAGTGGTTATTCAACATGAGGCACGATCCAATTGACATTTTGAATCATTTTTGGTACAGTCCAAAAAATCAATTTTCGGATGAAAACGATGACTCCGGACATGTCGAACGATCCCAAAATGGCCAATATGGATGAAATTTTAACATTTAATCTTTTGACTGTAAATGACTGTTGGATGTGAATTATGACTTTGTTTACTAAAATAAGTGTGTTTAAAGTCATTTCTGTGCCTGAAACGGGTAAAAATTGAAGCTTTTGAGTAAGCAAAACTCTGTAAAAATGGCAATTTTGGTCACTCTGAGGGTTTAAAAAGTGGTTATTCAACATGAGGCACGATCCAATTGACATTTTGAATCATTTTTGGTACAGTCCAAAAAATCAATTTTCGGATGAAAAACGATGACTCCGGACATGTCGAACGATCCCAAAATGGTCAATATGGATGAAATTTTAACATTTAATCTTTTGACTCTAAATGACTGTTGGATGTGAATTATGACTTTGTCAACTAAAATAAGTGTGTTTAAAGTCATTTCTGTGCCTGAAATGGTTCTAAATTGAAGCTTTTGAGTAAGCAAAACTCTGTAAAAGTGGCAATTTTGGTCACTGTGAGGCTTTAAAAAGTGGTTATTCAACATGAGGCACGATCCAATTGACATTTTGAATCATTTTTGGTACAGTCCAAAAAATCAATTTTCGGATGAAAAACGATGACTCCGGACATGTCGATTGATCCCAAAATGGTCAATATGGATGAAATTTTAACATTTAATCTTTTGACTGTAAATGACTGTTGGATGTGAATTAGGACTTTGTCAACTAAAATAAGTGTGTTTAAAGTCATTTCTGTGCCTGAAACGGGTCAAAATTGAAGCTTTAAGTAATCAAAACTCTGTAAAAATGGCAATTTTGGTCACTGTGAGGCTTTAAAAAGTGGTTATTCAACATGAGGCACAATCCAATTGACATTTTGAATCCTTTTTGGTACAGTCCAAAAAATCAATTTTCGGATGAAAAACGATGACTCCGGACATGTCGAACGATCCCAAAATGGTCAATATGGATGAAATTTTAACATTTAATCTTTTGACTGTAAATGACTAATGGATGTGAATTAGGACTTTGTCAACTAAAATAAGTGTGTTTAAAGTCATTTCTGTGCCTGAAATGGTTCAAAATTGAAGCTTTTGAGTAAGCAAAACTCTGTAAAAATGGCAATTTTGGTCACTCTGAGGGTTTAAAAAGTGGTTATACAACATGAGGCACGATCCAATTGACATTTTGATTCATTTTTGGTACAGTCCAAAAAATCAATTTTCGGATGAAAAACGATGACTCCGGACATGTCGAACGATCCCAAAATGGTCAATATGGATGAAATTTTAACATTTAATCTTTTGACTGTAAATGACTGGTGGATGTGAATTATGACTTTGTCAACTAAAATAAGTGTGTTTAAAGTCATTTCTGTGCCTGAAACGGGTCAAAATTGAAGCTTTTGAGTAAGCAAAACTCTGTAAAAATGGCAATTTTGGTCACTCTGAGGGTTAAAAAAGTGGTTATTCAACATGAGGCACGATCCAATTGACATTTTGAATCATTTTTGGTACAGTCCAAAAAATCAATTTTCGGATGAAAAACGATGACTCCGGACATGTCGAACGATCCCAAAATGGTCAATATGGATGAAATTTTAACATTTAATCTTTTGACTGTAAATGACTGTTGGATGTGAATTATGACTTTGTCAACTAAAATAAGTGTGTTTAAAGTCATTTATGTGCCTGAAACGGGTCAAAATTGAAGCTTTTGAGTAAGCAAAACTCTGTAAAAGTGGCAATTTTGGTCACAGTGAGGCTTTAAAAAGTGGTTATTCAACATGAGGCACGATCCAATTGACATTTTGAATCATTTTTGGTACAGTCCAAAAAATCAATTTTCGGATGAAAAACGATGACTCCGGACATGTCGATTGATCCCAAAATGGTCAATATGGATGAAATTTTAACATTTAATCTTTTGACTGTAAATGACTGTTGGATGTGAATTAGGACTTTGTCAACTAAAATAAGTGTGTTTAAAGTCATTTCTGTGCCTGAAACGGGTCAAAATTGAAGCTTTTGAGTAATCAAAACTCTGTAAAAATGGCAATTTTGGTCACTGTGAGGCTTTAAAAAGTGGTTATTCAACATGAGGCACGATCCAATTGACATTTTGAATCATTTTTGGTACAGTCCAAAAAATCAATTTTCGGATGAAAAACGATGACTCCGGACAAGTCGAACGATCCCAAAATGGTCAATATGGATGAAATTTTAACATTAAATCTTTTGACTGTAAATGACTGTTGGATGTGAATTATGACTTTGTCAACTAAAATAAGTGTGTTTAAAGTCATTTCTGTGCCTGAAATGGTTCAAAATTGAAGCTTTTGAGTAAGCAAAACTCTGTAAAAGTGGCAATTTTGGTGACTGTGAGGGTTTAAAAAGTGGTTATTCAACATGAGGCACAATCCAATTGACATTTTGAATCCTTTTTGGTACAGTCCAAAAAATCAATTTTCGGATGAAAAACGATGACTCCGGACATGTCGAACGATCCCAAAATGGTCAATATGGATGAAATTTTAACATTTAATCTTTTGACTGTAAATGACTGTTGGATGTGAATTAGGACTTTGTCAACTAAAATAAGTGTGTTTAAAGTCATTTCTGTGCCTGAAATGGTTCAAAATTGAAGCTTTTGAGTAAGCAAAACTCTGTAAAAATGGCAATTTTGGTCACTCTGATGGTTTAAAAAGTGGTTATTCAACATGAGGCACGATCCAATTGACATTTTGATTCATTTTTGGTACAGTCCAAAAAATCAATTTTCGGATGAAAAACGATGACTCCGGACATGTCGAACGATCCCAAAATGGTCAATATGGATTAAATTTTAACATTTAATCTTTTGACTCTAAATGACTGTTGGATGTGAATTATGACTTTGTCAACTAAAATAAGTGTGTTTAAAGTCATTTATGTGCCTGAAATGGTTCAAAATTGAAGCTTTTGAGTAAGCAAAACTCTGTAAAAGAGGCAATTTTGGTGACTGTGAGGGTTTAAAAAGTGGTTATTCAACATGAGGCACGATCCAATTGACATTTTGAATCCTTTTTGGTACAGTCCAAAAAATCAATTTTCGGATGAAAAACGATGACTCCGGACATGTCGAACGATCCCAAAATGGTCAATATGGATGAAATTTTAACATTTAATCTTTTGACTGTAAATGACTGGTGGATGTGAATTATGACTTTGTCAACTAAAATAAGTGTGTTTAAAGTCATTTCTGTGCCTCAAAGGGGTCAAAATTGAAGCTTTTGAGTAATCAAAACTCTGTAAAAATGGCAATTTTGGTCACTGTGAGGCTTTAAAAAGTGGTTATTCAACATGAGGCACGATCCAATTGACATTTTGAATCATTTTTGGTACAGTCCAAAAAATCAATTTTCGGATGAAAAACGATGACTCCGGACATGTCGAACGATCCCAAAATGGGCAATATGGATGAAATTTTAACATTTAATCTTTTGACTCTAAATGACTGTTGGATGTGAATTATGACTTTGTCAACTAAAATAAGTGTGTTTTAAGTCATTTCTGTGCCTCAAAGGGGTCAAAATTGAAGCTTTTGAGTAATCATAACTCTGTAAAAATGGCAATTTTGGTCACTGTGAGGGTTTAAAAACTGGTCATTGAACATGAGGCACGATCCAATTGACATTTTGAATCATTTTTGGTACAGTCCAAAAAATCAATTTTCGGATGAAAAACGATGACTCCGGACATGTCGAACGATCCCAAAATGGTCAATATGGATGAAATTTTAACATTTAATCTTTTGACTGTAAATGACTGTTGGATGTGAATTATGACTTTGTCAACTAAAATAAGTGTGTTTAAAGTCATTTCTGTGCCTGAAACGGGTCAAAATTGAAGCTTTTGAGTAAGCAAAACTCTGTAAAAATGGCAATTTTGGTCACTCTGAGGGTTTAAAAAGTGGTTATTCAACATGAGGCACGATCCAATTGACATTTTCATTCATTTTTGGTACAGTCCAAAAAATCAATTTTCGGATGAAAAACGATGACTCCGGACATGTCGAACGATCCCAAAATGGTCAATATGGATGAAATTTTAACATTTAATCTTTTAGACTGTAAATGACTGTTGGATGTGAATTATGACTTTGTCAACTAAAATAAGTGTGTTTAAAGTCATTTCTGTGCCTCAAAGGGGTCAAAATTGAAGCTTTTGAGTAAGCAAAACTCTGTAAAAATGGCAACTTTGGTCACTCTGAGGGTTTAAAAAGTGGTTATTCAACATGAGGCACGATCCAATTGACATTTTCATTCATTTTTGGTACAGTCCAAAAAATCAATTTTCGGATGAAAAACGATGACTCCGGACATGTCGAACGATCCCAAAATGGTCAATATGGATGAAATTTTAACATTTAATCTTTTGACTCTAAATGACTGGTGGATGTGAATTATGACTTTGTCAACTAAAATAAGTGTGTTTTAAGTAATTTCTGTGCCTCAAAGGGGTCAAAATTGAAGCTTTTGAGTAATCATAACTCTGTAAAAATGGCAATTTTGGTCACTGTGAGGGTTTAAAAAGTGGTTATTCAACATGAGGCACGATCCAATTGACATTTTGAATCATTTTTGGTACAGTCCAAAAAATCAATTTTCGGATGAAAAACGATGACTCCGGACATGTCGAACGATCCCAAAATGGTCAATATGGATGAAATTTTAACATTTAATCTTTTGACTGTAAATGACTGTTGGATGTGAATTATGACTTTGTCAACTAAAATAAGTGTGTTTTAAGTCATTTCTGTGCCTCAAAGGGGTCAAAATTGAAGCTTTTGAGTAATCATAACTCTGTAAAAATGGCAATTTTGGTCACTGTGAGGGTTTAAAAGTGGTTATTCAACATGAGGCACGATCCAATTGACATTTTGAATCATTTTTGGTACAGTCCAAAAAATCAATTTTCGGATGAAAAACGATGACTCCGGACATGTCGAACGATCCCAAAATGGTCAATATGGATGAAATTTTAACATTTAATCTTTTGACTCTAAAACACTGTTGGATGTGAATTATGACTTTGTCAACTAAAATAAGTGTGTTTAAAGTCATTTCTGTGCCTGAAATGGGTCAAAATTGAAGCTTTTAGGTAAGCAAAACTCTGTAAAAATGGCAATTTTGGTCACTCTGAGGGTTTAAAAAGTGGTTATTCAACATGAGGCACGATCCAATTGACATTTTGAATCATTTTTGGTACAGTCCAAAAAATCAATTTTCGGATGAAAACGATGACTCCGGACATGTCGAATGATCCCAAAATGGCCAATATGGATGAAATTTTAACATTTAATCTTTTGACTGTAAATGACTGTTGGATGTGAATTATGACTTTGTCAACTAAAATAAGTGTGTTTAAAGTCATTTCTGTGCCTGAAACGGGTCAAAATTGAAGCTTTTGAGTAATCATAACTCTGTAAAAATGGCAATTTTGGTCACTGTGAGGGTTTAAAAGTGGTTATTCAACATGAGGCACGATCCAATTGACATTTTGAATCATTTTTGGTACAGTCCAAAAAATCAATTTTCGGATGAAAAACGATGACTCCGGACATGTCGAACGATCCCAAAATGGTCAATATGGATGAAATTTTAACATTTAATCTTTTGACTCTAAAACACTGTTGGATGTGAATTATGACTTTGTCAACTAAAATAAGTGTGTTTAAAGTCATTTCTGTGCCTGAAATGGGTCAAAATTGAAGCTTTTAGGTAAGCAAAACTCTGTAAAAATGGCAATTTTGGTCACTCTGAGGGTTTAAAAAGTGGTTATTCAACATGAGGCACGATCCAATTGACATTTTGAATCATTTTTGGTACAGTCCAAAAAATCAATTTTCGGATGAAAACGATGACTCCGGACATGTCGAATGATCCCAAAATGGCCAATATGGATGAAATTTTAACATTTAATCTTTTGACTGTAAATGACTGTTGGATGTGAATTATGACTTTGTCAACTAAAATAAGTGTGTTTAAAGTCATTTCTGTGCCTGAAACGGGTCAAAATTGAAGCTTTTGAGTAAGCAAAACTCTGTAAAAATGGCAATTTTGGTCACTCTGAGGGTTTAAAAAGTGGTTATTCAACATGAGGCACGATCCAATTGACATTTTAAATCATTTTTGGTACAGTCCAAAAAATCAATTTTCGGATGAAAAACGATGACTCCGGACATGTCGAACGATCCCAAAATGGTCAATATGGATGAAATTTTAACATTTAATCTTTTGACTCTAAATGACTGTTGGATGTGAATTATGACTTTGTCAACTAAAATAAGTGTGTTTAAAGTCATTTCTGTGCCTGAAATGGTTCAAAATTGAAGCTTTTGAGTAAGCAAAACTCTGTAAAAGTAGCAATTTTGGTGACTGTGAGGGTTTAAAAAGTGGTTATTCAACATGAGGCACGATCCAATTGACATTTTGAATCCTTTTTGGTACAGTCCAAAAAATCAATTTTCGGATGAAAAACGATGACTCCGGACATGTCGAACGATCCCAAAATGGTCAATATGGATGAAATTTTAACATTTAATCTTTTGACTGTAAATGACTGGTGGATGTGAATTATGACTTTGTCAACTAAAATAAGTGTGTTTAAAGTCATTTCTGTGCCTCAAAGGGGTCAAAATTGAAGCTTTTGAGTAATCAAAACTCTGTAAAAATGGCAATTTTGGTCACTGTGAGGCTTTAAAAAGTGGTTATTCAACATGAGGCACGATCCAATTGACATTTTGAATCATTTTTGGTACAGTCCAAAAAATCAATTTTCGGATGAAAAACGATGACTCCGGACATGTCGAACGATCCCAAAATGGTCAATATGGATGAAATTTTAACATTTAATCTTTTGACTGTAAATGACTGTTGGATGTGAATTAGGACTTTGTCAACTAAAATAAGTGTGTTTAAAGTCATTTCTGTGCCTGAAACGGGTCAAAATTGAAGCTTTTGAGTAATCAAAACTCTGTAAAAATTGCAATTTTGGTCACTGTGAGGCTTTAAAAAGTGGTTATTCAACATGAGGCACGATCCAATTGACATTTTGAATCATTTTTGGGACAGTCCAAAAAATGAATTTTCGGATGAAAAACGATGACTCCGGACATGTCGAACGATCCCAAAATGGTCAATATGGATGAAATTTTAACATTCAATCTTTTGACTGTAAATGACTGTTGGATGTGAATTATGACTTTGTCAACTCAAATAAGTGTGTTTAAAGTCATTTCTGAGCCTGAAACGGGTCAAAATTGAAGCTTTTGAGTAAGCAAAAATCTGTAAAAATGGCAATTTTGGTCACTCTGAGGGTTTAAAAAGTGGTTATTCAACATGAGGCTCAACATGAGGCACGACCCAATTGACATTTTGAATCCTTTTTGGTACAGTCCAAAAAATCAATTTCCGGATGAAAAACGATGACTCGGACCTGTTGAACGTTCCCAAAATGGTCTATAATGATGAAATTTTAACATTTAATCTTTTGACTCTAAATGACTGTTGGATGTGAATTATGACTTTGTCAACTAAAATAAGTGTGTTTTAAGTCATTTCTGTGCCTCAAAGGGGTCAAAATTGAAGCTTTTGAGTAATCATAATTCTGTAAAAATGGCAATTTTGGTCACTGTGAGGGTTTAAAAAGTGGTTATTCAACATGAGGCACGATCCAATTGACATTTTGAATCATTTTTGGTACAGTCCAAAAAATCAATTTTCGGATGAAAAACGATGACTCCGGACATGTTGAACGATCCCAAAATGGTCAATATGGATGAAATTTTAACATTTAATCTTTTGACTGTAAATGACTGGTGGATGTGAATTATGACTTTGTCAACTAAAATAAGTGTGTTTAAAGTCATTTCTGTGCCTCAAAGGGGTCAAAATTGAAGCTTTTGAGTAATCAAAACTCTGTAAAAATGGCAATTTTGGTCACTCTGAGGCTTTAAAAAGTGGTTATTCAACATGAGGCACGATCCAATTGACATTTTGAATCATTTTTGGTACAGTCCAAAAAATCAATTTTCGCATGAAAACGATGACTCCGGACATGTCGAACGATCCCAAAATGGCCAATATGGATGAAATTTTAACATTTAATCTTTTGACTGTAAATGACTGTTGGATGTGAATTATGACTTTGTTTACTAAAATAAGTGTGTTTAAAGTCATTTCTGTGCCTGAAACGGGTCAAAATTGAAGCTTTTGAGTAAGCAAAACTCTGTAAAAATGGCAATTTTGGTCACTCTGAGGGTTTAAAAAGTGGTTATTCAACATGAGGCACGATCCAATTGACATTTTGAATCATTTTTGGTACAGTCCAAAAAATCAATTTTCGGATGAAAAACGATGACGCCGGACATGTCGAACGATCCCAAAATGGTCAATATGGATGAAATTTTAACATTTAATCTTTTGACTCTAAATGACTGTTGGATGTGAATTATGACTTTGTCAACTAAAATAAGTGTGTTTAAAGTCATTTCTGTGCCTGAAATGGTTCAAAATTGAAGCTTTTGAGTAAGCAAAACTCTGTAAAAGTAGCAATTTTGGTGACTGTGAGGGTTAAAAAAGTGGTTATTCAACATGAGGCACGATCCAATTGACATTTTGAATCATTTTTGGTACAGTCCAAAAAATCAATTTTCGGATGAAAAACGATGACTCCGGACATGTCGAACGATCCCAAAATGGTCAATATGGATGAAATTTTAACATTTAATCTTTTGACTGTAAATGACTGTTGGATGTGAATTATGACTTTGTCAACTAAAATAAGTGTGTTTAAAGTCATTTCTGTGCCTGAAACGGGTCAAAATTGAAGCTTTTGAGTAAGCAAAACTCTGTAAAAATGGCAATTTTGGTCACTCTGAGGGTTTAAAAAGTGGTTATTCAACATGAGGCACGATCCAATTGACATTTTCATTCATTTTTGGTACAGTCCAAAAAATCAATTTTCGGATGAAAAACGATGACTCCGGACATGTCGAACGATCCCAAAATGGTCAATATGGATGAAATTTTAACATTTAATCTTTTAGACTGTAAATGACTGTTGGATGTGAATTATGACTTTGTCAACTAAAATAAGTGTGTTTAAAGTCATTTCTGTGCCTCAGAGGGGTCAAAATTGAAGCTTTTGAGTAAGCAAAACTCTGTAAAAATGGCAACTTTGGTCACTCTGAGGGTTTAAAAAGTGGTTATTCAACATGAGGCACGATCCAATTGACATTTTCATTCATTTTTGGTACAGTCCAAAAAATCAATTTTCGGATGAAAAACGATGACTCCGGACATGTCGAACGATCCCAAAATGGTCAATATGGATGAAATTTTAACATTCAATCTTTTAGACTGTAAATGACTGTTGGATGTGAATTATGACTTTGTCAACTAAAATAAGTGTGTTTAAAGTCATTTCTGTGCCTCAAAGGGGTCAAAATTGAAGCTTTTGAGTAAGCAAAACTCTGTAAAAATGGCAATTTTGGTCACTCTGAGGGTTTAAAAAGTGGTTATTCAACATGAGGCACGATCCAATTGACATTTTGAATCATTTTTGGTACAGTCCAAAAAATAAATTTTCGGATGAAAAACGATGACTCCGGACATGTCGAACGATCCCAAAATGGTCAATAGGGATGAAATTTTAACATTTAATCTTTTGACTCTAAATGACTGTTGGATGTGAATTATGACTTTGTCAACTAAAATAAGTGTGTTTAAAGTCATTTCTGTGCCTGAAATGGTTCAAAATTGAAGCTTTTGAGTAAGCAAAACTCTGTAAAAGTGGCAATTTTGGTCACTGTGAGGCTTTAAAAAGTGGTTATTCAACATGAGGCACGATCCAATTGACATTTTGAATCATTTTTGGTACAGTCCAAAAAATCAATTTTCGGATGAAAAACGATGACTCCGGACATGTCGATTGATCCCAAAATGGTCAATATGGATGAAATTTTAACATTAAATCTTTTGACTGTAAATGACTGTTGGATGTGAATTATGACTTTGTCAACTAAAATAAGTGTGTTTAAAGTCATTTCTGTGCCTGAAATGGTTCAAAATTGAAGCTTTTGAGTAAGCAAAACTCTGTAAAAGTGGCAATTTTGGTGACTGTGAGGGTTTAAAAAGTGGTTATTCAACATGAGGCACAATCCAATTGACATTTTGAATCCTTTTTGGTACAGTCCAAAAAATCAATTTTCGGATGAAAAACGATGACTCCGGACATGTCGAACGATCCCAAAATGGTCAATATGGATGAAATTTTAACATTTAATCTTTTGACTGTAAATGACTGTTGGATGTGAATTAGGACTTTGTCAACTAAAATAAGTGTGTTTAAAGTCATTTCTGTGCCTGAAATGGTTCAAAATTGAAGCTTTTGAGTAAGCAAAACTCTGTAAAAATGGCAATTTTGGTCACTCTGAGGGTTTAAAAAGTGGTTATTCAACATGAGGCACGATCCAATGGACATTTTGATTCATTTTTGGTACAGTCCAAAAAATCAATTTTCGGATGAAAAACGATGACTCCGGACATGTCGAACGATCCCAAAATGGTCAATATGGATGAAATTTTAACATTTAATCTTTTGACTCTAAATGACTGTTGGATGTGAATTATGACTTTGTCAACTAAAATAAGTGTGTTTAAAGTCATTTATGTGCCTGAAATGGTTCAAAATTGAAGCTTTTGAGTAAGCAAAACTCTGTAAAAGAGGCAATTTTGGTGACTGTGAGGGTTTAAAAAGTGGTTATTCAACATGAGGCACGATCCAATTGACATTTTGAATCCTTTTTGGTACAGTCCAAAAAATCAATTTTCGGATGAAAAACGATGACTCCGGACATGTCGAACGATCCCAAAATGGTCAATATGGATGAAATTTTAACATTTAATCTTTTGACTGTAAATGACTGGTGGATGTGAATTATGACTTTGTCAACTAAAATAAGTGTGTTTAAAGTCATTTCTGTGCCTCAAAGGGGTCAAAATTGAAGCTTTTGAGTAATCAAAACTCTGTAAAAATGGCAATTTTGGTCACTGTGAGGCTTTAAAAAGTGGTTATTCAACATGAGGCACGATCCAATTGACATTTTGAATCATTTTTGGTACAGTCCAAAAAATCAATTTTCGGATGAAAAACGATGACTCCGGACATGTCGAACGATCCCAAAATGGTCAATATGGATGAAATGTTAACATTTAATCTTTTGACTCTAAATGACTGTTGGATGTGAATTATGACTTTGTCAACTAAAATAAGTGTGTTTTAAGTCATTTCTGTGCCTCAAAGGGGTCAAAATTGAAGCTTTTGAGTAATCATAACTCTGTAAAAATGGCAATTTTGGTCACTGTGAGGGTTTAAAAACTGGTCATTGAACATGAGGCACGATCCAATTGACATTTTGAATCATTTTTGGTACAGTCCAAAAAATCAATTTTCGGATGAAAAACGATGACTCCGGACATGTCGAACGATCCCAAAATGGTCAATATGAATGAAATTTTAACATTTAATCTTTTGACTCTAAATGACTGTTGGTTGTGAATTATGACTTTGTCAACTAAAATAAGTGTGTTTAAAGTCATTTCTGTGCCTGAAACGGGTCAAAATTGAAGCTTTTGAGTAAGCAAAACTCTGTAAAAATGGCAATTTTGGTCACTCTGAGGGTTAAAAAAGTGGTTATTCAACATGAGGCACGATCCAATTGACATTTTGAATCATTTTTGGTACAGTCCAAAAAATCAATTTTCGGATGAAAAACGATGACTCCGGACATGTCGAACGATCCCAAAATGGTCAATATGGATGAAATTTTAACATTTAATCTTTTGACTGTAAATGACTGTTGGATGTGAATTATGACTTTGTCAACTAAAATAAGTGTGTTTAAAGTCATTTATGTGCCTGAAACGGGTCAAAATTGAAGCTTTTGAGTAAGCAAAACTCTGTAAAAGAGGCAATTTTGGTGACTGTGAGGGTTTAAAAAGTGGTTATTCAACATGAGGCACGATCCAATTGACATTTTGAATCCTTTTTGGTACAGTCCAAAAAATCAATTTGCGGATCAAAAACGATGACTCCGGACATGTCGAACGATCCCAAAATGGTCAATATGGATGAAATTTTAACATTTAATCTTTTGACTGTAAATGACTGGTGGATGTGAATTATGACTTTGTCAACTAAAATAAGTGTGTTTAAAGTCATTTCTGTGCCTCAAAGGGGTCAAAATTGAAGCTTTTGAGTAATCAAAACTCTGTAAAAATAGCAATTTTGGTCACTGTGAGGCTTTAAAAAGTGGTTATTCAACATGAGGCACGATCCAATTGACATTTTGAATCATTTTTGGTACAGTCCAAAAAATCAATTTTCGGATGAAAAACGATGACACCGGACATGTCGAACGATCCCAAAATGGTCAATATGGATGAAATTTTAACATTTAATCTTTTGACTCTAAATGACTGTTGGATGTGAATTATGACTTTGTCAACTAAAATAAGTGTGTTTTAAGTCATTTCTGTGCCTCAAAGGGGTCAAAATTGAAGCTTTTGAGTAATCATAACTCTGTAAAAATGGCAATTTTGGTCACTGTGAGGGTTTAAAAACTGGTCATTCAACATGAGGCACGATCCAATTGACATTTTCATTCATTTTTGGTACAGTCCAAAAAATCAATTTTCGGATGAAAAACGATGACTCCGGACATGTCGAACGATCCCAAAATGGTCAATATGGATGAAATTTTAACATTTAATCTTTTAGACTGTAAATGACTGTTGGATGTGAATTATGACTTTGTTAACTAAAATAAGTGTGTTTAAAGTCATTTCTGTGCCTCAAAGGGGTCAAAATTGAAGCTTTTGAGTAAGCAAAACTCTGTAAAAATGGCAACTTTGGTCACTCTGAGGGTTTAAAAAGTGGTTATTCAACATGAGGCACGATCCAATTGACATTTTCATTCATTTTTGGTACAGTCCAAAAAATCAATTTTCGGATGAAAAACGATGACTCCGGACATGTCGAACGATCCCAAAATGGTCAATATGGATGAAATTTTAACATTTAATCTTTTGACTCTAAATGACTGGTGGATGTGAATTATGACTTTGTCAACTAAAATAAGTGTGTTTTAAGTAATTTCTGTGCCTCAAAGGGGTCAAAATTGAAGCTTTTGAGTAATCATAACTCTGTAAAAATGGCAATTTTGGTCACTGTGAGGGTTTAAAAAGTGGTTATTCAACATGAGGCACGATCCAATTGACATTTTGAATCATTTTTGGTACAGTCCAAAAAATCAATTTTCGGATGAAAAACGATGACTCCGGACATGTCGAACGATCCCAAAATGGTCAATATGGATGAAATTTTAACATTTAATCTTTTGACTGTAAATGACTGTTGGATGTGAATTATGACTTTGTCAACTAAAATAAGTGTGTTTTAAGTCATTTCTGTGCCTCAAAGGGGTCAAAATTGAAGCTTTTGAGTAATCATAACTCTGTAAAAATGGCAATTTTGGTCACTGTGAGGGTTTAAAAAGTGGTTATTCAACATGAGGCACGATCCAATTGACATTTTGAATCATTTTTGGTACAGTCCAAAAAATCAATTTTCGGATGAAAAACGATGACTCCGGACATGTCGAACGATCCCAAAATGGTCAATATGGATGAAATTTTAACATTTAATCTTTTGACTGTAAATGACTGTTGGATGTGAATTATGACTTTGTCAACTAAAATAAGTGTGTTTTAAGTCATTTCTGTGCCTCAAAGGGGTCAAAATTGAAGCTTTTGAGTAATCATAACTCTGTAAAAATGGCAATTTTGGTCACTGTGAGGGTTCAAAAGTGGTTATTCAACATGAGGCACGATCCAATTGACATTTTGAATCATTTTTGGTACAGTCCAAAAAATCAATTTTCGGATGAAAAACGATGACTCCGGACATGTCGAACGATCCCAAAATGGTCAATATGGATGAAATTTTAACGTTTAATCTTTTGACTCTAAAACACTGTTGGATGTGAATTATGACTTTGTCAACTAAAATAAGTGTGTTTAAAGTCATTTCTGTGCCTGAAACGGGTCAAAATTGGAGCTTTTAGGTAAGCAAAACTCTGTAAAAATGGCAATTTTGGTCACTCTGAGGGTTTAAAAAGTGGTTATTCAACATGAGGCACGATCCAATTGACATTTTGAATCATTTTTGGTACAGTCCAAAAAATCAATTTTCGGATGAAAACGATGACTCCGGACATGTCGAACGATCCCAAAATGGCCAATATGGATGAAATTTTAACATTTAATCTTTTGACTGTAAATGACTGTTGGATGTGAATTATGACTTTGTCAACTAAAATAAGTGTGTTTAAAGTCATTTCTGTGCCTGAAACGGGTCAAAATTGAAGCTTTTGAGTAAGCAAAACTCTGTAAAAATGGCAATTTTGGTGACTGTGAGGGTTTAAAAAGTGGTTATTCAACATGAGGCACGATCCAATTGACATTTTGAATCATTTTTGGTACAGTCCAAAAAATCAATTTTCGGATGAAAAACGATGACTCCGGACATGTCGAACGATCCCAAAATGGTCAATATGGATGAAATTTTAACATTTAATCTTTTGACTCTAAATGACTGTTGGATGTGAATTATGACTTTGTCAACTAAAATAAGTGTGTTTAAAGTCATTTCTGTGCCTGAAATGGTTCAAAATTGAAGCTTTTGAGTAAGCAAAACTCTGTAAAAATGGCAATTTTGGTCACTCTGAGGGTTTAAAAAGTGGTTATTCAACATGAGGCACGATCCAATTGACATTTTCATTCATTTTTGGTACAGTCCAAAAAATCAATTTTCGGATGAAAAACGATGACTCCGGACATGTCGAACGATCCCAAAATGGTCAATATGGATGAAATTTTAACATTTAATCTTTTAGACTGTAAATGACTGTTGGATGTGAATTATGACTTTGTCAACTAAAATAAGTGTGTTTAAAGTCATTTCTGTGCCTCAAAGGGGTCAAAATTGAAGCTTTTGAGTAAGCAAAACTCTGTAAAAATGGCAATTTTGGTCACTCTGAGGGTTTAAAAAGTGGTTATTCAACATGAGGCACGATCCAATTGACATTTTGAATCATTTTTGGTACAGTCCAAAAAATCAATTTTCGGATGAAAAACGATGACTCCGGACATGTCGAACGATCCCAAAATGGTCAATAGGGATGAAATTTTAACATTTAATCTTTTGACTCTAAATGACTGTTGGATGTGAATTATGACTTTGTCAACTAAAATAAGTGTGTTTAAAGTCATTTCTGTGCCTGAAATGGTTCAAAATTGAAGCTTTTGAGTAAGCAAAACTCTGTAAAAGAGGCAATTTTGGTGACTGTAAGGGTTTAAAAAGTGGGTATTCAACATGAGGCACGATCCAATTGACATTTTGAATCCTTTTTGGTACAGTCCAAAAAATCAATTTTCGGATGAAAAACGATGACTCCGGACATGTCGAACGATCCCAAAATGGTCAATATGGATGAAATTTTAACATTTAATCTTTTGACTATAAATGACTGGTGGATGTGAATTATGACTTTGTCAACTAAAATAAGTGTGTTTAAAGTCATTTCTGTGCCTCAAAGGGGTCAAAAATGAAGCTTTTGAGTAATCAAAAGTCTGTAAAAATGGCAATTTTGGTCACTGTGAGGCTTTAAAAAGTGATTATTCAACATGAGGCACGATCCAATTGACATTTTGAATCATTTTTGGTACAGTCCAAAAAATCAATTTTCGGATGAAAAACGATGACTCCGGACATGTCGAACGATCCCAAAATGGTCAATATGGATGAAATTTTAACATTTAATCTTTTGACTGTAAATGACTGTTGGATGTGAATTATGACTTTGTCAACTAAAATAAGTGTGTTTTAAGTCATTTCTGTGCCTCAAAGGGGTCAAAATTGAAGCTTTTGAGTAATCATAACTCTGTAAAAATGGCAATTTTGGTCACTGTGAGGGTTTAAAAGTGGTTATTCAACATGAGGCACGATCCAATTGACATTTTGAATCATTTTTGGTACAGTCCAAAAAATCAATTTTCGGATGAAAAACGATGACTCCGGACATGTCGAACGATCCCAAAATGGTCAATATGGATGAAATTTTAACATTTAATCTTTTGACTCTAAAACACTGTTGGATGTGAATTATGACTTTGTCAACTAAAATAAGTGTGTTTAAAGTCATTTCTGTGCCTGAAACGGGTCAAAATTGGAGCTTTTAGGTAAGCAAAACTCTGTAAAAATGGCAATTTTGGTCACTCTGAGGGTTTAAAAAGTGGTTATTCAACATGAGGCACGATCCAATTGACATTTTGAATCATTTTTGGTACAGTCCAAAAAATCAATTTTCGGATGAAAACGATGACTCCGGACATGTCGAACGATCCCAAAATGGCCAATATGGATGAAATTTTAACATTTAATCTTTTGACTGTAAATGACTGTTGGATGTGAATTATGACTTTGTCAACTAAAATAAGTGTGTTTAAAGTCATTTCTGTGCCTGAAACGGGTCAAAATTGAAGCTTTTGAGTAAGCAAAACTCTGTAAAAATGGCAATTTTGGTGACTGTGAGGGTTTAAAAAGTGGTTATTCAACATGAGGCACGATCCAATTGACATTTTGAATCATTTTTGGTACAGTCCAAAAAATCAATTTTCGGATGAAAAACGATGACTCCGGACATGTCGAACGATCCCAAAATGGTCAATATGGATGAAATTTTAACATTTAATCTTTTGACTCTAAATGACTGTTGGATGTGAATTATGACTTTGTCAACTAAAATAAGTGTGTTTAAAGTCATTTCTGTGCCTGAAATGGTTCAAAATTGAAGCTTTTGAGTAAGCAAAACTCTGTAAAAATGGCAATTTTGGTCACTCTGAGGGTTTAAAAAGTGGTTATTCAACATGAGGCACGATCCAATTGACATTTTCATTCATTTTTGGTACAGTCCAAAAAATCAATTTTCGGATGAAAAACGATGACTCCGGACATGTCGAACGATCCCAAAATGGTCAATATGGATGAAATTTTAACATTTAATCTTTTAGACTGTAAATGACTGTTGGATGTGAATTATGACTTTGTCAACTAAAATAAGTGTGTTTAAAGTCATTTCTGTGCCTCAAAGGGGTCAAAATTGAAGCTTTTGAGTAAGCAAAACTCTGTAAAAATGGCAATTTTGGTCACTCTGAGGGTTTAAAAAGTGGTTATTCAACATGAGGCACGATCCAATTGACATTTTGAATCATTTTTGGTACAGTCCAAAAAATCAATTTTCGGATGAAAAACGATGACTCCGGACATGTCGAACGATCCCAAAATGGTCAATAGGGATGAAATTTTAACATTTAATCTTTTGACTCTAAATGACTGTTGGATGTGAATTATGACTTTGTCAACTAAAATAAGTGTGTTTAAAGTCATTTCTGTGCCTGAAATGGTTCAAAATTGAAGCTTTTGAGTAAGCAAAACTCTGTAAAAGAGGCAATTTTGGTGACTGTAAGGGTTTAAAAAGTGGGTATTCAACATGAGGCACGATCCAATTGACATTTTGAATCCTTTTTGGTACAGTCCAAAAAATCAATTTTCGGATGAAAAACGATGACTCCGGACATGTCGAACGATCCCAAAATGGTCAATATGGATGAAATTTTAACATTTAATCTTTTGACTATAAATGACTGGTGGATGTGAATTATGACTTTGTCAACTAAAATAAGTGTGTTTAAAGTCATTTCTGTGCCTCAAAGGGGTCAAAAATGAAGCTTTTGAGTAATCAAAAGTCTGTAAAAATGGCAATTTTGGTCACTGTGAGGCTTTAAAAAGTGATTATTCAACATGAGGCACGATCCAATTGACATTTTGAATCATTTTTGGTACAGTCCAAAAAATCAATTTTCGGATGAAAAACGATGACTCCGGACATGTCGAACGATCCCAAAATGGTCAATATGGATGAAATTTTAACATTTAATCTTTTGACTGTAAATGACTGTTGGATGTGAATTATGACTTTGTCAACTAAAATAAGTGTGTTTTAAGTCATTTCTGTGCCTCAAAGGGGTCAAAATTGAAGCTTTTGAGTAATCATAACTCTGTAAAAATGGCAATTTTGGTCACTGTGAGGGTTTAAAAGTGGTTATTCAACATGAGGCACGATCCAATTGACATTTTGAATCATTTTTGGTACAGTCCAAAAAATCAATTTTCGGATGAAAAACGATGACTCCGGACATGTCGAACGATCCCAAAATGGTCAATATGGATGAAATTTTAACATTTAATCTTTTGACTCTAAAACACTGTTGGATGTGAATTATGACTTTGTCAACTAAAATAAGTGTGTTTAAAGTCATTTCTGTGCCTGAAACGGGTCAAAATTGAAGCTTTTAGGTAAGCAAAACTCTGTAAAAATGGCAATTTTGGTCACTCTGAGGGTTTAAAAAGTGGTTATTCAACATGAGGCACGATCCAATTGACATTTTGAATCATTTTTGGTACAGTCCAAAAAATCAATTTTTGGATGAAAACGATGACTCCGGACATGTCGAACGATCCCAAAATGGCCAATATGGATGAAATTTTAACATTTAATCTTTTGACTGTAAATGACTGTTGGATGTGAATTATGACTTTGTCAACTAAAATAAGTGTGTTTAAAGTCATTTCTGTGCCTGAAACGGGTCAAAATTGAAGCTTTTGAGTAAGCAAAACTCTGTAAAAATGGCAATTTTGGTGACTGTGAGGGTTTAAAAAGTGGTTATTCAACATGAGGCACGATCCAATTGACATTTTGAATCCTTTTTGGTACAGTCCAAAAAATCAATTTTCGGATGAAAAACGATGACTCCGGACATGTCGAACGATCCCAAAATGGTCAATATGGATGAAATTTTAACATTTAATCTTTTGACTGTAAATGACTGGTGGATGTGAATTATGACTTTGTCAACTAAAATAAGTGTGTTTAAAGTCATTTCTGTGCCTCAAAGGGGTCAAAATTGAAGCTTTTGAGTAATCAAAACTCTGTAAAAATGGCAATTTTGGTCACTGTGAGGCTTTAAAAAGTGGTTATTCAACATGAGGCACGATCCAATTGACATTTTGAATCATTTTTGGTACAGTCCAAAAAATGACTTTTCGGATGAAAAACGATGACTCCGGACATGTCGAACGATCCCAAAATGGTCAATATGGATGAAATTTTAACATTTAATCTTTTGACTGTAAGTGACTGGTGGATGTGAATTATGACTTTGTCAACTAAAATAAGTGTGTTTAAAGTCATTTCTGTGCCTCAAAGGGGTCAAAATTGAAGCTTTTGAGTAATCAAAACTCTGTAAAAATGGCAATTTTGGTCACTGTGAGGCTTTAAAAAGTGGTTATTCAACATGAGGCACGATCCAATTGACATTTTGAATCATTTTTGGTACAGTCCAAAAAATGAATTTTCGGATGAAAAACGATGACTCCGGACATGTCGAACGATCCCAAAATGGTCAATATGGATGAAATTTTAACATTCAATCTTTTGACTGTAAATGACTGTTGGATGTGAATTATGACTTTGTCAACTCAAATAAGTGTGTTTAAAGTAATTTCTGTGCCTGAAACGGGTCAAAATTGAAGCTTTTGAGTAAGCAAAAATCTGTAAAAATGGCAATTTTGGTCACTCTGAGGGTTTAAAAAGTGGTTATTCATCATGAGGCACGACCCAATTGACATTTTGAATCATTTTTGGTACAGTCCAAAAAATTAATTTCCGGATGAAAAACGATGACTCGGACCTGTTGAACGTTCCCAAAATGGTCTATAATGATGAAATTTTAACATTTAATCTTTTGACTCTAAATTACTGTTGGATGTGAATTATGACTTTGTCAACTAAAATAAGTGTGTTTTAAGTCATTTCTGTGCCTCAAAGGGGTCAAAATTGAAGCTTTTGAGTAATCATAACTCTGTAAAAATGGCAATTTTGGTCACTGTGAGGGTTTAAAAAGTGGTTATTCAACATGAGGCACGATCCAATTGACATTTTGAATCATTTTTGGTACAGTCCAAAAAATCAATTTTCGGATGAAAAACGATGACTCCGGACATGTTGAACGATCCCAAAATGGTCAATATGGATGAAATTTTAACATTTAATCTTTTGACTGTAAATGACTGGTGGATGTGAATTATGACTTTGTCAACTAAAATAAGTGTGTTTAAAGTCATTTCTGTGCCTCAAAGGGGTCAAAATTGAAGCTTTTGAGTAATCAAAACTCTGTAAAAATGGCAATTTTGGTCACTCTGAGGCTTTAAAAAGTGGTTATTCAACATGAGGCACGATCCAATTGACATTTTGAATCATTTTTGGTACAGTCCAAAAAATCAATTTTCGGATGAAAACGATGACTCCGGACATGTCGAACGATCCCAAAATGGCCAATATGGATGAAATTTTAACATTTAATCTTTTGACTGTAAATGACTGTTGGATGTGAATTATGACTTTGTTTACTAAAATAAGTGTGTTTAAAGTCATTTCTGTGCCTGAAACGGGTAAAAATTGAAGCTTTTGAGTAAGCAAAACTCTGTAAAAATGGCAATTTTGGTCACTCTGAGGGTTTAAAAAGTGGTTATTCAACATGAGGCACGATCCAATTGACATTTTGAATCATTTTTGGTACAGTCCAAAAAATCAATTTTCGGATGAAAAACGATGACTCCGGACATGTCGAACGATCCCAAAATGGTCAATATGGATGAAATTTTAACATTTAATCTTTTGACTCTAAATGACTGTTGGATGTGAATTATGACTTTGTCAACTAAAATAAGTGTGTTTTAAGTCATTTCTGTGCCTCAAAGGGGTCAAAATTGAAGCTTTTGAGTAATCATAACTCTGTAAAAATGGCAATTTTGGTCACTGTGAGGGTTTAAAAACTGGTCATTGAACATGAGGCACGATCCAATTGACATTTTGAATCATTTTTGGTACAGTCCAAAAAATCAATTTTCGGATGAAAAACGATGACTCCGGACATGTCGAACGATCCCAAAATGGTCAATATGAATGAAATTTTAACATTTAATCTTTTGACTCTAAATGACTGTTGGATGTGAATTATGACTTTGTCAACTAAAATAAGTGTGTTTAAAGTCATTTCTGTGCCTGAAACGGGTCAAAATTGAAGCTTTTGAGTAAGCAAAACTCTGTAAAAATGGCAATTTTGGTCACTCTGAGGGTTAAAAAAGTGGTTATTCAACATGAGGCACGATCCAATTGACATTTTGAATCATTTTTGGTACAGTCCAAAAAATCAATTTTCGGATGAAAAACGATGACTCCGGACATGTCGAACGATCCCAAAATGGTCAATATGGATGAAATTTTAACATTTAATCTTTTGACTGTAAATGACTGTTGGATGTGAATTATGACTTTGTCAACTAAAATAAGTGTGTTTAAAGTCATTTATGTGCCTGAAACGGGTCAAAATTGAAGCTTTTGAGTAAGCAAAACTCTGTAAAAGAGGCAATTTTGGTGACTGTGAGGGTTTAAAAAGTGGTTATTCAACATGAGGCACGATCCAATTGACATTTTGAATCCTTTTTGGTACAGTCCAAAAAATCAATTTGCGGATGAAAAACGATGACTCCGGACATGTCGAACGATCCCAAAATGGTCAATATGGATGAAATTTTAACATTTAATCTTTTGACTGTAAATGACTGGTGGATGTGAATTATGACTTTGTCAACTAAAATAAGTGTGTTTAAAGTCATTTCTGTGCCTCAAAGGGGTCAAAATTGAAGCTTTTGAGTAATCAAAACTCTGTAAAAATAGCAATTTTGGTCACTGTGAGGCTTTAAAAAGTGGTTATTCAACATGAGGCACGATCCAATTGACATTTTGAATCATTTTTGGTACAGTCCAAAAAATCAATTTTCGGATGAAAAACGATGACTCCGGACATGTCGAACGATCCCAAAATGGTCAATATGGATGAAATTTTAACATTTAATCTTTTGACTCTAAATGACTGTTGGATGTGAATTATGACTTTGTCAACTAAAATAAGTGTGTTTTAAGTCATTTCTGTGCCTCAAAGGGGTCAAAATTGAAGCTTTTGAGTAATCATAACTCTGTAAAAATGGCAATTTTGGTCACTGTGAGGGTTTAAAAACTGGTCATTGAACATGAGGCACGATCCAATTGACATTTTGAATCATTTTTGGTACAGTCCAAAAAATCAATTTTCGGATGAAAAACGATGACTCCGGACATGTCGAACGATCCCAAAATGGTCAATATGGATGAAATTTTAACATTTAATCTTTTGACTGTAAATGACTGTTGGATGTGAATTATGACTTTGTCAACTAAAATAAGTGTGTTTAAAGTCATTTCTGTGCCTGAAACGGGTCAAAATTGAAGCTTTTGAGTAAGCAAAACTCTGTAAAAATGGCAATTTTGGTCACTCTGAGGGTTTAAAAAGTGGTTATTCAACATGAGGCACGATCCAATTGACATTTTCATTCATTTTTGGTACAGTCCAAAAAATCAATTTTCGGATGAAAAACGATGACTCCGGACATGTCGAACGATCCCAAAATGGTCAATATGGATGAAATTTTAACATTTAATCTTTTAGACTGTAAATGACTGTTGGATGTGAATTATGACTTTGTCAACTAAAATAAGTGTGTTTAAAGTCATTTCTGTGCCTCAAAGGGGTCAAAATTGAAGCTTTTGAGTAAGCAAAACTCTGTAAAAATGGCAACTTTGGTCACTCTGAGGGTTTAAAAAGTGGTTATTCAACATGAGGCACGATCCAATTGACATTTTCATTCATTTTTGGTACAGTCCAAAAAATCAATTTTCGGATGAAAAACGATGACTCCGGACATGTCGAACGATCCCAAAATGGTCAATATGGATGAAATTTTAACATTTAATCTTTTGACTGTAAATGACTGTTGGATGTGAATTATGACTTTGTCAACTAAAATAAGTGTGTTTTAAGTCATTTCTGTGCCTCAAAGGGGTCAAAATTGAAGCTTTTGAGTAATCATAACTCTGTAAAAATGGCAATTTTGGTCACTGTGAGGGTTTAAAAGTGGTTATTCAACATGAGGCACGATCCAATTGACATTTTGAATCATTTTTGGTACAGTCCAAAAAATCAATTTTCGGATGAAAAACAATGACTCCGGACATGTCGAACGATCCCAAAATGGTCAATATGGATGAAATTTTAACATTTAATCTTTTGACTCTAAAACACTGTTGGATGTGAATTATGACTTTGTCAACTAAAATAAGTGTGTTTAAAGTCATTTCTGTGCCTGAAACGGGTCAAAATTGAAGCTTTTAGGTAAGCAAAACTCTGTAAAAATGGCAATTTTGGTCACTCTGAGGGTTTAAAAAGTGGTTATTCAACATGAGGCACGATCCAATTGACATTTTGAATCATTTTTGGTACAGTCCAAAAAATCAATTTTCGGATGAAAACGATGACTCCGGACATGTCGAACGATCCCAAAATGGCCAATATGGATGAAATTTTAACATTTAATCTTTTGACTGTAAATGACTGTTGGATGTGAATTATGACTTTGTCAACTAAAATAAGTGTGTTTAAAGTCATTTCTGTGCCTGAAACGGGTCAAAATTGAAGCTTTTGAGTAAGCAAAACTCTGTAAAAATGGCAATTTTGGTGACTGTGAGGGTTTAAAAAGTGGTTATTCAACATGAGGCACGATCCAATTGACATTTTGAATCATTTTTGGTACAGTCCAAAAAATCAATTTTCGGATGAAAAACGATGACTCCGGACATGTCGAACGATCCCAAAATGGTCAATATGGATGAAATTTTAACATTTAATCTTTTGACTCTAAATGACTGTTGGATGTGAATTATGACTTTGTCAACTAAAATAAGTGTGTTTAAAGTCATTTCTGTGCCTGAAATGGTTCAAAATTGAAGCTTTTGAGTAAGCAAAACTCTGTAAAAATGGCAATTTTGGTCACTCTGAGGGTTTAAAAAGTGGTTATTCAACATGAGGCACGATCCAATTGACATTTTCATTCATTTTTGGTACAGTCCAAAAAATCAATTTTCGGATGAAAAACGATGACTCCGGACATGTCGAACGATCCCAAAATGGTCAATATGGATGAAATTTTAACATTTAATCTTTTAGACTGTAAATGACTGTTGGATGTGAATTATGACTTTGTCAACTAAAATAAGTGTGTTTAAAGTCATTTCTGTGCCTCAAAGGGGTCAAAATTGAAGCTTTTGAGTAAGCAAAACTCTGTAAAAATGGCAATTTTGGTCACTCTGAGGGTTTAAAAAGTGGTTATTCAACATGAGGCACGATCCAATTGACATTTTGAATCATTTTTGGTACAGTCCAAAAAATCAATTTTCGGATGAAAAACGATGACTCCGGACATGTCGAACGATCCCAAAATGGTCAATAGGGATGAAATTTTAACATTTAATCTTTTGACTCTAAATGACTGTTGGATGTGAATTATGACTTTGTCAACTAAAATAAGTGTGTTTAAAGTCATTTCTGTGCCTGAAATGGTTCAAAATTGAAGCTTTTGAGTAAGCAAAACTCTGTAAAAGAGGCAATTTTGGTGACTGTAAGGGTTTAAAAAGTGGGTATTCAACATGAGGCACGATCCAATTGACATTTTGAATCCTTTTTGGTACAGTCCAAAAAATCAATTTTCGGATGAAAAACGATGACTCCGGACATGTCGAACGATCCCAAAATGGTCAATATGGATGAAATTTTAACATTTAATCTTTTGACTATAAATGACTGGTGGATGTGAATTATGACTTTGTCAACTAAAATAAGTGTGTTTAAAGTCATTTCTGTGCCTCAAAGGGGTCAAAAATGAAGCTTTTGAGTAATCAAAAGTCTGTAAAAATGGCAATTTTGGTCACTGTGAGGCTTTAAAAAGTGATTATTCAACATGAGGCACGATCCAATTGACATTTTGAATCATTTTTGGTACAGTCCAAAAAATCAATTTTCGGATGAAAAACGATGACTCCGGACATGTCGAACGATCCCAAAATGGTCAATATGGATGAAATTTTAACATTTAATCTTTTGACTGTAAATGACTGTTGGATGTGAATTATGACTTTGTCAACTAAAATAAGTGTGTTTTAAGTCATTTCTGTGCCTCAAAGGGGTCAAAATTGAAGCTTTTGAGTAATCATAACTCTGTAAAAATGGCAATTTTGGTCACTGTGAGGGTTTAAAAGTGGTTATTCAACATGAGGCACGATCCAATTGACATTTTGAATCATTTTTGGTACAGTCCAAAAAATCAATTTTCGGATGAAAAACGATGACTCCGGACATGTCGAACGATCCCAAAATGGTCAATATGGATGAAATTTTAACATTTAATCTTTTGACTCTAAAACACTGTTGGATGTGAATTATGACTTTGTCAACTAAAATAAGTGTGTTTAAAGTCATTTCTGTGCCTGAAACGGGTCAAAATTGAAGCTTTTAGGTAAGCAAAACTCTGTAAAAATGGCAATTTTGGTCACTCTGAGGGTTTAAAAAGTGGTTATTCAACATGAGGCACGATCCAATTGACATTTTGAATCATTTTTGGTACAGTCCAAAAAATCAATTTTTGGATGAAAACGATGACTCCGGACATGTCGAACGATCCCAAAATGGCCAATATGGATGAAATTTTAACATTTAATCTTTTGACTGTAAATGACTGTTGGATGTGAATTATGACTTTGTCAACTAAAATAAGTGTGTTTAAAGTCATTTCTGTGCCTGAAACGGGTCAAAATTGAAGCTTTTGAGTAAGCAAAACTCTGTAAAAATGGCAATTTTGGTGACTGTGAGGGTTTAAAAAGTGGTTATTCAACATGAGGCACTATCCAATTGACATTTTGAATCCTTTTTGGTACAGTCCAAAAAATCAATTTTCGGATGAAAAACGATGACTCCGGACATGTCGAACGATCCCAAAATGGTCAATATGGATGAAATTTTAACATTTAATCTTTTGACTGTAAATGACTGGTGGATGTGAATTATGACTTTGTCAACTAAAATAAGTGTGTTTAAAGTCATTTCTGTGCCTCAAAGGGGTCAAAATTGAAGCTTTTGAGTAATCAAAACTCTGTAAAAATGGCAATTTTGGTCACTGTGAGGCTTTAAAAAGTGGTTATTCAACATGAGGCACGATCCAATTGACATTTTGAATCATTTTTGGTACAGTCCAAAAAATGAATTTTCGGATGAAAAACGATGACTCCGGACATGTCGAACGATCCCAAAATGGTCAATATGGATGAAATTTTAACATTTAATCTTTTGACTGTAAGTGACTGGTGGATGTGAATTATGACTTTGTCAACTAAAATAAGTGTGTTTAAAGTCATTTCTGTGCCTCAAAGGGGTCAAAATTGAAGCTTTTGAGTAATCAAAACTCTGTAAAAATGGCAATTTTGGTCACTGTGAGGCTTTAAAAAGTGGTTATTCAACATGAGGCACGATCCAATTGACATTTTGAATCATTTTTGGTACAGTCCAAAAAATGAATTTTCGGATGAAAAACGATGACTCCGGACATGTCGAACGATCCCAAAATGGTCAATATGGATGAAATTTTAACATTCAATCTTTTGACTGTAAATGACTGTTGGATGTGAATTATGACTTTGTCAACTCAAATAAGTGTGTTTAAAGTAATTTCTGTGCCTGAAACGTGTCAAAATTGAAGCTTTTGAGTAAGCAAAAATCTGTAAAAATGGCAATTTTGGTCACTCTGAGGGTTTAAAAAGTGGTTATTCATCATGAGGCACGACCCAATTGACATTTTGAATCATTTTTGGTACAGTCCAAAAAATTAATTTCCGGATGAAAAACGATGACTCGGACCTGTTGAACGTTCCCAAAATGGTCTATAATGATGAAATTTTAACATTTAATCTTTTGACTCTAAATGACTGTTGGATGTGAATTATGACTTTGTCAACTAAAATAAGTGTGTTTTAAGTCATTTCTGTGCCTCAAAGGGGTCAAAATTGCAGCTTTTGAGTAATCATAACTCTGTAAAAATGGCAATTTTGGTCACTGTGAGGGTTTAAAAAGTGGTTATTCAACATGAGGCACGATCCAATTGACATTTTGAATCATTTTTGGTACAGTCCAAAAAATCAATTTTCGGATGAAAACGATGACTCCGGACATGTCGAACGATCCCAAAATGGCCAATATGGATGAAATTTTAACATTTAATCTTTTGACTGTAAATGACTGTTGGATGTGAATTATGACTTTGTTTACTAAAATAAGTGTGTTTAAAGTCATTTCTGTGCCTGAAACGGGTAAAAATTGAAGCTTTTGAGTAAGCAAAACTCTGTAAAAATGGCAATTTTGGTCACTCTGAGGGTTTAAAAAGTGGTTATTCAACATGAGGCACGATCCAATTGACATTTTGAATCATTTTTGGTACAGTCCAAAAAATCAATTTTCGGATGAAAAACGATGACTCCGGACATGTCGAACGATCCCAAAATGGTCAATATGGATGAAATTTTAACATTTAATCTTTTGACTCTAAATGACTGTTGGATGTGAATTATGACTTTGTCAACTAAAATAAGTGTGTTTAAAGTCATTTCTGTGCCTGAAATGGTTCAAAATTGAAGCTTTTGAGTAAGCAAAACTCTGTAAAAGTGGCAATTTTGGTCACTGTGAGGCTTTAAAAAGTGGTTATTCAACAAGAGGCACGATCCAATTGACATTTTGAATCATTTTTGGTACAGTCCAAAAAATCAATTTTCGGATGAAAAACGATGACTCCGGACATGTCGATTGATCCCAAAATGGTCAATATGGATGAAATTTTAACATTTAATCTTTTGACTGTAAATGACTGTTGGATGTGAATTAGGACTTTGTCAACTAAAATAAGTGTGTTTAAAGTCATTTCTGTGCCTGAAACGGGTCAAAATTGAAGCTTTAAGTAATCAAAACTCTGTAAAAATGGCAATTTTGGTCACTGTGAGGCTTTAAAAAGTGGTTATTCAACATGAGGCACAATCCAATTGACATTTTGAATCCTTTTTGGTACAGTCCAAAAAATCAATTTTCGGATGAAAAACGATGACTCCGGACATGTCGAACGATCCCAAAATGGTCAATATGGATGAAATTTTAACATTTAATCTTTTGACTGTAAATGACTGTTGGATGTGAATTAGGACTTTGTCAACTAAAATAAGTGTGTTTAAAGTCATTTCTGTGCCTGAAATGGTTCAAAATTGAAGCTTTTGAGTAAGCAAAACTCTGTAAAAATGGCAATTTTGGTCACTCTGAGGGTTTAAAAAGTGGTTATACAACATGAGGCACGATCCAATTGACATTTTGATTCATTTTTGGTACAGTCCAAAAAATCAATTTTCGGATGAAAAACGATGACTCCGGACATGTCGAACGATCCCAAAATGGTCAATATGGATGAAATTTTAACATTTAATCTTTTGACTGTAAATGACTGGTGGATGTGAATTATGACTTTGTCAACTAAAATAAGTGTGTTTAAAGTCATTTCTGTGCCTGAAACGGGTCAAAATTGAAGCTTTTGAGTAAGCAAAACTCTGTAAAAATGGCAATTTTGGTCACTCTGAGGGTTTAAAAAGTGGTTATTCAACATGAGGCACGATCCAATTGACATTTTGAATCATTTTTGGTACAGTCCAAAAAATCAATTTTCGGATGAAAAACGATGACTCCGGACATGTCGAACGATCCCAAAATGGTCAATATGGATGAAATTTTAACATTTAATCTTTTGACTCTAAATGACTGTTGGATGTGAATTATGACTTTGTCAACTAAAATAAGTGTGTTTAAAGTCATTTCTGTGCCTGAAATGGTTCAAAATTGAAGCTTTTGAGTAAGCAAAACTCTGTAAAAGAGGCAATTTTGGTGACTGTAAGGGTTTAAAAAGTGGGTATTCAACATGAGGCACGATCCAATTGACATTTTGAATCCTTTTTGGTACAGTCCAAAAAATCAATTTTCGGATGAAAAACGATGACTCCGGACATGTCGAACGATCCCAAAATGGTCAATATGGATGAAATTTTAACATTTAATCTTTTGACTATAAATGACTGGTGGATGTGAATTATGACTTTGTCAACTAAAATAAGTGTGTTTAAAGTCATTTCTGTGCCTCAAAGGGGTCAAAAATGAAGCTTTTGAGTAATCAAAAGTCTGTAAAAATGGCAATTTTGGTCACTGTGAGGCTTTAAAAAGTGATTATTCAACATGAGGCACGATCCAATTGACATTTTGAATCATTTTTGGTACAGTCCAAAAAATCAATTTTCGGATGAAAAACGATGACTCCGGACATGTCGAACGATCCCAAAATGGTCAATATGGATGAAATTTTAACATTTAATCTTTTGACTGTAAATGACTGTTGGATGTGAATTATGACTTTGTCAACTAAAATAAGTGTGTTTTAAGTCATTTCTGTGCCTCAAAGGGGTCAAAATTGAAGCTTTTGAGTAATCATAACTCTGTAAAAATGGCAATTTTGGTCACTGTGAGGGTTTAAAAGTGGTTATTCAACATGAGGCACGATCCAATTGACATTTTGAATCATTTTTGGTACAGTCCAAAAAATCAATTTTCGGATGAAAAACGATGACTCCGGACATGTCGAACGATCCCAAAATGGTCAATATGGATGAAATTTTAACATTTAATCTTTTGACTCTAAAACACTGTTGGATGTGAATTATGACTTTGTCAACTAAAATAAGTGTGTTTAAAGTCATTTCTGTGCCTGAAACGGGTCAAAATTGAAGCTTTTAGGTAAGCAAAACTCTGTAAAAATGGCAATTTTGGTCACTCTGAGGGTTTAAAAAGTGGTTATTCAACATGAGGCACGATCCAATTGACATTTTGAATCATTTTTGGTACAGTCCAAAAAATCAATTTTTGGATGAAAACGATGACTCCGGACATGTCGAACGATCCCAAAATGGCCAATATGGATGAAATTTTAACATTTAATCTTTTGACTGTAAATGACTGTTGGATGTGAATTATGACTTTGTCAACTAAAATAAGTGTGTTTAAAGTCATTTTTGTGCCTGAAACGGGTCAAAATTGAAGCTTTTGAGTAAGCAAAACTCTGTAAAAATGGCAATTTTGGTGACTGTGAGGGTTTAAAAAGTGGTTATTCAACATGAGGCACGATCCAATTGACATTTTGAATCCTTTTTGGTACAGTCCAAAAAATCAATTTTCGGATGAAAAACGATGACTCCGGACATGTCGAACGATCCCAAAATGGTCAATATGGATGAAATGTTAACATTTAATCTTTTGACTGTAAATGACTGGTGGATGTGAATTATGACTTTGTCAACTAAAATAAGTGTGTTTAAAGTCATTTCTGTGCCTCAAAGGGGTCAAAATTGAAGCTTTTGAGTAATCAAAACTCTGTAAAAATGGCAATTTTGGTCACTGTGAGGCTTTAAAAAGTGGTTATTCAACATGAGGCACGATCCAATTGACATTTTGAATCATTTTTGGTACAGTCCAAAAAATGAATTTTCGGATGAAAAACGATGACTCCGGACATGTCGAACGATCCCAAAATGGTCAATATGGATGAAATTTTAACATTTAATCTTTTGACTGTAAGTGACTGGTGGATGTGAATTATGACTTTGTCAACTAAAATAAGTGTGTTTAAAGTCATTTCTGTGCCTCAAAGGGGTCAAAATTGAAGCTTTTGAGTAATCAAAACTCTGTAAAAATGGCAATTTTGGTCACTGTGAGGCTTTAAAAAGTGGTTATTCAACATGAGGCACGATCCAATTGACATTTTGAATCATTTTTGGTACAGTCCAAAAAATGAATTTTCGGATGAAAAACGATGACTCCGGACATGTCGAACGATCCCAAAATGGTCAATATGGATGAAATTTTAACATTCAATCTTTTGACTGTAAATGACTGTTGGATGTGAATTATGACTTTGTCAACTCAAATAAGTGTGTTTAAAGTAATTTCTGTGCCTGAAACGGGTCAAAATTGAAGCTTTTGAGTAAGCAAAAATCTGTAAAAATGGCAATTTTGGTCACTCTGAGGGTTTAAAAAGTGGTTATTCATCATGAGGCACGACCCAATTGACATTTTGAATCATTTTTGGTACAGTCCAAAAAATTAATTTCCGGATGAAAAACGATGACTCGGACCTGTTGAACGTTCCCAAAATGGTCTATAATGATGAAATTTTAACATTTAATCTTTTGACTCTAAATGACTGTTGGATGTGAATTATGACTTTGTCAACTAAAATAAGTGTGTTTTAAGTCATTTCTGTGCCTCAAAGGGGTCAAAATTGAAGCTTTTGAGTAATCATAACTCTGTAAAAATGGCAATTTTGGTCACTGTGAGGGTTTAAAAAGTGGTTATTCAACATGAGGCACGATCCAATTGACATTTTGAATCATTTTTGGTACAGTCCAAAAAATCAATTTTCGGATGAAAAACGATGACTCCGGACATGTTGAACGATCCCAAAATGGTCAATATGGATGAAATTTTAACATTTAATCTTTTGACTGTAAATGACTGGTGGATGTGAATTATGACTTTGTCAACTAAAATAAGTGTGTTTAAAGTCATTTCTGTGCCTCAAAGGGGTCAAAATTGAAGCTTTTGAGTAATCAAAACTCTGTAAAAATGGCAATTTTGGTCACTCTGAGGCTTTAAAAAGTGGTTATTCAACATGAGGCACGATCCAATTGACATTTTGAATCATTTTTGGTACAGTCCAAAAAATCAATTTTCGGATGAAAACGATGACTCCGGACATGTCGAACGATCCCAAAATGGCCAATATGGATGAAATTTTAACATTTAATCTTTTGACTGTAAATGACTGTTGGATGTGAATTATGACTTTGTTTACTAAAATAAGTGTGTTTAAAGTCATTTCTGTGCCTGAAACGGGTAAAAATTGAAGCTTTTGAGTAAGCAAAACTCTGTAAAAATGGCAATTTTGGTCACTCTGAGGGTTTAAAAAGTGGTTATTCAACATGAGGCACGATCCAATTGACATTTTGAATCATTTTTGGTACAGTCCAAAAAATCAATTTTCGGATGAAAAACGATGACTCCGGACATGTCGAACGATCCCAAAATGGTCAATATGGATGAAATTTTAACATTTAATCTTTTGACTCTAAATGACTGTTGGATGTGAATTATGACTTTGTCAACTAAAATAAGTGTGTTTAAAGTCATTTCTGTGCCTGAAATGGTTCAAAATTGAAGCTTTTGAGTAAGCAAAACTCTGTAAAAGTGGCAATTTTGGTCACTGTGAGGCTTTAAAAAGTGGTTATTCAACATGAGGCACGATCCAATTGACATTTTGAATCATTTTTGGTACAGTCCAAAAAATCAATTTTCGGATGAAAAACGATGACTCCGGACATGTCGATTGATCCCAAAATGGTCAATATGGATGAAATTTTAACATTTAATCTTTTGACTGTAAATGACTGTTGGATGTGAATTAGGACTTTGTCAACTAAAATAAGTGTGTTTAAAGTCATTTCTGTGCCTGAAACGGGTCAAAATTGAAGCTTTAAGTAATCAAAACTCTGTAAAAATGGCAATTTTGGTCACTGTGAGGCTTTAAAAAGTGGTTATTCAACATGAGGCACAATCCAATTGACATTTTGAATCCTTTTTGGTACAGTCCAAAAAATCAATTTTCGGATGAAAAACGATGACTCCGGACATGTCGAACGATCCCAAAATGGTCAATATGGATGAAATTTTAACATTTAATCTTTTGACTGTAAATGACTGTTGGATGTGAATTAGGACTTTGTCAACTAAAATAAGTGTGTTTAAAGTCATTTCTGTGCCTGAAATGGTTCAAAATTGAAGCTTTTGAGTAAGCAAAACTCTGTAAAAATGGCAATTTTGGTCACTCTGAGGGTTTAAAAAGTGGTTATACAACATGAGGCACGATCCAATTGACATTTTGATTCATTTTTGGTACAGTCCAAAAAATCAATTTTCGGATGAAAAACGATGACTCCGGACATGTCGAACGATCCCAAAATGGTCAATATGGATGAAATTTTAACATTTAATCTTTTGACTGTAAATGACTGGTGGATGTGAATTATGACTTTGTCAACTAAAATAAGTGTGTTTAAAGTCATTTCTGTGCCTGAAACGGGTCAAAATTGAAGCTTTTGAGTAAGCAAAACTCTGTAAAAATGGCAATTTTGGTCACTCTGAGGGTTTAAAAAGTGGTTATTCAACATGAGGCACGATCCAATTGACATTTTGAATCATTTTTGGTACAGTCCAAAAAATCAATTTTCGGATGAAAAACGATGACTCCGGACATGTCGAACGATCCCAAAATGGTCAATATGGATGAAATTTTAACATTTAATCTTTTGACTCTAAATGACTGTTGGATGTGAATTATGACTTTGTCAACTAAAATAAGTGTGTTTAAAGTCATTTCTGTGCCTGAAATGGTTCAAAATTGAAGCTTTTGAGTAAGCAAAACTCTGTAAAAGTGGCAATTTTGGTCACAGTGAGGCTTTAAAAAGTGGTTATTCAACATGAGGCACGATCCAATTGACATTTTGAATCATTTTTGGTACAGTCCAAAAAATCAATTTTCGGATGAAAAACGATGACTCCGGACATGTCGATTGATCCCAAAATGGTCAATATGGATGAAATTTTAACATTTAATCTTTTGACTGTAAATGACTGTTGGATGTGAATTAGGACTTTGTCAACTAAAATAAGTGTGTTTAAAGTCATTTCTGTGCCTGAAACGGGTCAAAATTGAAGCTTTTGAGTAATCAAAACTCTGTAAAAATGGCAATTTTGGTCACTGTGAGGCTTTAAAAAGTGGTTATTCAACATGAGGCACGATCCAATTGACATTTTGAATCATTTTTGGTACAGTCCAAAAAATCAATTTTCGGATGAAAAACGATGACTCCGGACAAGTCGAACGATCCCAAAATGGTCAATATGGATGAAATTTTAACATTAAATCTTTTGACTGTAAATGACTGTTGGATGTGAATTATGACTTTGTCAACTAAAATAAGTGTGTTTAAAGTCATTTCTGTGCCTGAAATGGTTCAAAATTGAAGCTTTTGAGTAAGCAAAACTCTGTAAAAGTGGTAATTTTGGTGACTGTGAGGGTTTAAAAAGTGGTTATTCAACATGAGGCACAATCCAATTGACATTTTGAATCCTTTTTGGTACAGTCCAAAAAATCAATTTTCGGATGAAAAACGATGACTCCGGACATGTCGAACGATCCCAAAATGGTCAATATGGATGAAATTTTAACATTTAATCTTTTGACTGTAATTGACTGTTGGATGTGAATTAGGACTTTGTCAACTAAAATAAGTGTGTTTAAAGTCATTTCTGTGCCTGAAATGGTTCAAAATTGAAGCTTTTGAGTAAGCAAAACTCTGTAAAAGAGGCAATTTTGGTGACTGTGAGGGTTTAAAAAGTGGTTATTCAACATGAGGTACGATCCAATTGACATTTTGAATCCTTTTTGGTACAGTCCAAAAAATCAATTTGCGGATGAAAAACGATGACTCCGGACATGTCGAACGATCCCAAAATGGTCAATATGGATGAAATTTTAACATTTAATCTTTTGACTGTAAATGACTGGTGGATGTGAATTATGACTTTGTCAACTAAAATAAGTGTGTTTAAAGTCATTTCTGTGCCTCAAAGGGGTCAAAATTGAAGCTTTTGAGTAATCAAAACTCTGTAAAAATGGCAATTTTGCTCACTGTGAGGCTTTAAAAAGTGGTTATTCAACATGAGGCACGATCCAATTGACATTTTGAATCATTTTTGGTACAGTCCAAAAAATCAATTTTCGGATGAAAAACGATGACTCCGGACATGTCGAACGATCCCAAAATGGTCAATATGGATGAAATTTTAACATTTAATCTTTTGACTCTAAATGACTGTTGGATGTGAATTATGACTTTGTCAACTAAAATAAGTGTGTTTTAAGTCATTTCTGTGCCTCAAAGGGGTCAAAATTGAAGCTTTTGAGTAATCATAACTCTGTAAAAATGGCAATTTTGGTCACTGTGAGGGTTTAAAAACTGGTCATTGAACATGAGGCACGATCCAATTGACATTTTGAATCATTTTTGGTACAGTCCAAAAAATCAATTTTCGGATGAAAAACGATGACTCCGGACATGTCGAACGATCCCAAAATGGTCAATATGGATGAAATTTTAACATTTAATCTTTTGACTGTAAATGACTGTTGGATGTGAATTATGACTTTGTCAACTTAAATAAGTGTGTTTAAAGTCATTTCTGTGCCTGAAACGGGTCAAAATTGAAGCTTTTGAGTAAGCAAAACTCTGTAAAAATGGCAATTTTGGTCACTCTGAGGGTTTAAAAAGTGGTTATTCAACATGAGGCACGATCCAATTGACATTTTCATTCATTTTTGGTACAGTCCAAAAAATCAATTTTCGGATGAAAAACGATGACTCCGGACATGTCGAACGATCCCAAAATGGTCAATATGGATGAAATTTTAACATTTAATCTTTTAGACTGTAAATGACTGTTGGATGTGAATTATGACTTTGTCAACTAAAATAAGTGTGTTTAAAGTCATTTCTGTGCCTCAAAGGGGTCAAAATTGAAGCTTTTGAGTAAGCAAAACTCTGTAAAAATGGCAACTTTGGTCACTCTGAGGGTTTAAAAAGTGGTTATTCAACATGAGGCACGATCCAATTGACATTTTCATTCATTTTTGGTACAGTCCAAAAAATCAATTTTCGGATGAAAAACGATGACTCCGGACATGTCGAACGATCCCAAAATGGTCAATATGGATGAAATTTTAACATTTAATCTTTTGACTCTAAATGACTGGTGGATGTGAATTATGACTTTGTCAACTAAAATAAGTGTGTTTTAAGTAATTTCTGTGCCTCAAAGGGGTCAAAATTGAAGCTTTTGAGTAATCATAACTCTGTAAAAATGGCAATTTTGGTCACTGTGAGGGTTTAAAAAGTGGTTATTCAACATGAGGCACGATCCAATTGACATTTTGAATCATTTTTGGTACAGTCCAAAAAATCAATTTTCGGATGAAAAACGATGACTCCGGACATGTCGAACGATCCCAAAATGGTCAATATGGATGAAATTTTAACATTTAATCTTTTGACTGTAAATGACTGTTGGATGTGAATTATGACTTTGTCAACTAAAATAAGTGTGTTTTAAGTCATTTCTGTGCCTCAAAGGGGTCAAAATTGAAGCTTTTGAGTAATCATAACTCTGTAAAAATGGCAATTTTGGTCACTGTGAGGGTTTAAAAGTGGTTATTCAACATGAGGCACGATCCAATTGACATTTTGAATCATTTTTGGTACAGTCCAAAAAATCAATTTTCGGATGAAAAACGATGACTCCGGACATGTCGAACGATCCCAAAATGGTCAATATGGATGACATTTTAACATTTAATCTTTTGACTCTAAAACACTGTTGGATGTGAATTATGACTTTGTCAACTAAAATAAGTGTGTTTAAAGTCATTTCTGTGCCTGAAATGGGTCAAAATTGAAGCTTTTAGGTAAGCAAAACTCTGTAAAAATGGCAATTTTGGTCACTCTGAGGGTTTAAAAAGTGGTTATTCAACATGAGGCACGATCCAATTGACATTTTGAATCATTTTTGGTACAGTCCAAAAAATCAATTTTCGGATGTAAACGATGACTCCGGACATGTCGAATGATCCCAAAATGGCCAATATGGATGAAATTTTAACATTTAATCTTTTGACTGTAAATGACTGTTGGATGTGAATTATGACTTTGTCAACTAAAATAAGTGTGTTTAAAGTCATTTCTGTGCCTGAAACGGGTCAAAATTGAAGCTTTTGAGTAAGCAAAACTCTGTAAAAATGGCAATTTTGGTCACTCTGAGGGTTTAAAAAGTGGTTATTCAACATGAGGCACGATCCAATTGACATTTTGAATCATTTTTGGTACAGTCCAAAAAATCAATTTTCGGATGAAAAACGATGACTCCGGACATGTCGAACGATCCCAAAATGGTCAATATGGATGAAATTTTAACATTTAATCTTTTGACTCTAAATGACTGTTGGATGTGAATTATGACTTTGTCAACTAAAATAAGTGTGTTTAAAGTCATTTCTGTGCCTGAAATGGTTCAAAATTGAAGCTTTTGAGTAAGCAAAACTCTGTAAAAGTAGCAATTTTGGTGACTGTGAGGGTTTAAAAAGTGGTTATTCAACATGAGGCACGATCCAATTGACATTTTGAATCCTTTTTGGTACAGTCCAAAAAATCAATTTTCGGATGAAAAACGATGACTCCGGACATGTCGAACGATCCCAAAATGGTCAATATGGATGAAATTTTAACATTTAATCTTTTGACTGTAAATGACTGGTGGATGTGAATTATGACTTTGTCAACTAAAATAAGTGTGTTTAAAGTCATTTCTGTGCCTCAAAGGGGTCAAAATTGAAGCTTTTGAGTAATCAAAACTCTGTAAAAATGGCAATTTTGGTCACTGTGAGGCTTTAAAAAGTGGTTATTCAACATGAGGCACGATCCAATTGACATTTTGAATCATTTTTGGTACAGTCCAAAAAATCAATTTTCGGATGAAAAACGATGACTCCGGACATGTCGAACGATCCCAAAATGGTCAATATGGATGAAATTTTAACATTTAATCTTTTGACTGTAAATGACTGTTGGATGTGAATTAGGACTTTGTCAACTAAAATAAGTGTGTTTAAAGTCATTTCTGTGCCTGAAACGGGTCAAAATTGAAGCTTTTGAGTAATCAAAACTCTGTAAAAATTGCAATTTTGGTCACTGTGAGGCTTTAAAAAGTGGTTATTCAACATGAGGCACGATCCAATTGACATTTTGAATCATTTTTGGTACAGTCCAAAAAATGAATTTTCGGATGAAAAACGATGACTCCGGACATGTCGAACGATCCCAAAATGGTCAATATGGATGAAATTTTAACATTCAATCTTTTGACTGTAAATGACTGTTGGATGTGAATTATGACTTTGTCAACTCAAATAAGTGTGTTTAAAGTCATTTCTGAGCCTGAAACGGGTCAAAATTGAAGCTTTTGAGTAAGCAAAAATCTGTAAAAATGGCAATTTTGGTCACTCTGAGGGTTTAAAAAGTGGTTATTCAACATGAGGCACGACCCAATTGACATTTTGAATCATTTTTGGTACAGTCCAAAAAATCAATTTCCGGATGAAAAACGATGACTCGGACCTGTTGAACGTTCCCAAAATGGTCTATAATGATGAAATTTTAACATTTAATCTTTTGACTCTAAATGACTGTTGGATGTGAATTATGACTTTGTCAACTAAAATAAGTGTGTTTTAAGTCATTTCTGTGCCTCAAAGGGGTCAAAATTGAAGCTTTTGAGTAATCATAATTCTGTAAAAATGGCAATTTTGGTCACTGTGAGGGTTTAAAAAGTGGTTATTCAACATGAGGCACGATCCAATTGACATTTTGAATCATTTTTGGTACAGTCCAAAAAATCAATTTTCGGATGAAAAACGATGACTCCGGACATGTTGAACGATCCCAAAATGGTCAATATGGATGAAATTTTAACATTTAATCTTTTGACTGTAAATGACTGGTGGATGTGAATTATGACTTTGTCAACTAAAATAAGTGTGTTTAAAGTCATTTCTGTGCCTCAAAGGGGTCAAAATTGAAGCTTTTGAGTAATCAAAACTCTGTAAAAATGGCAATTTTGGTCACTCTGAGGCTTTAAAAAGTGGTTATTCAACATGAGGCACGATCCAATTGACATTTTGAATCATTTTTGGTACAGTCCAAAAAATCAATTTTCGCATGAAAACGATGACTCCGGACATGTCGAACGATCCCAAAATGGCCAATATGGATGAAATTTTAACATTTAATCTTTTGACTGTAAATGACTGTTGGATGTGAATTATGACTTTGTTTACTAAAATAAGTGTGTTTAAAGTCATTTCTGTGCCTGAAACGGGTCAAAATTGAAGCTTTTGAGTAAGCAAAACTCTGTAAAAATGGCAATTTTGGTCACTCTGAGGGTTTAAAAAGTGGTTATTCAACATGAGGCACGATCCAATTGACATTTTGAATCATTTTTGGTACAGTCCAAAAAATCAATTTTCGGATGAAAAACGATGACTCCGGACATGTCGAACGATCCCAAAATGGTCAATATGGATGAAATTTTAACATTTAATCTTTTGACTGTAAATGACTGTTGGATGTGAATTAGGACTTTTTCAACTAAAATAAGTGTGTTTAAAGTCATTTCTGTGCCTGAAATGGTTCAAAATTGAAGCTTTTGAGTAAGCAAAACTCTGTAAAAATGGCAATTTTGGTCACTCTGAGGGTTTAAAAAGTGGTTATTCAACATGAGGCACGATCCAATTGACATTTTGATTCATTTTTGGTACAGTCCAAAAAATCAATTTTCGGATGAAAAACGATGACTCCGGACATGTCGAACGATCCCAAAATGGTCAATATGGATGAAATTTTAACATTTAATCTTTTGACTCTAAATGACTGTTGGATGTGAATTATGACTTTGTCAACTAAAATAAGTGTGTTTAAAGTCATTTATGTGCCTGAAATGGTTCAAAATTGAAGCTTTTGAGTAAGCAAAACTCTGTAAAAGAGGCAATTTTGGTGACTGTGAGGGTTTAAAAAGTGGTTATTCAACATGAGGCACGATCCAATTGACATTTTGAATCCTTTTTGGTACAGTCCAAAAAATCAATTTTCGGATGAAAAACGATGACTCCGGACATGTCGAACGATCCCAAAATGGTCAATATGGATGAAATTTTAACATTTAATCTTTTGACTGTAAATGACTGGTGGATGTGAATTATGACTTTGTCAACTAAAATAAGTGTGTTTAAAGTCATTTCTGTGCCTCAAAGGGGTCAAAATTGAAGCTTTTGAGTAATCAAAACTCTGTAAAAATGGCAATTTTGGTCACTGTGAGGCTTTAAAAAGTGGTTATTCAACATGAGGCACGATCCAATTGACATTTTGAATCATTTTTGGTACAGTCCAAAAAATCAATTTTCGGATGAAAAACGATGACTCCGGACATGTCGAACGATCCCAAAATGGTCAATATGGATGAAATTTTAACATTTAATCTTTTGACTCTAAATGACTGTTGGATGTGAATTATGACTTTGTCAACTAAAATAAGTGTGTTTTAAGTCATTTCTGTGCCTCAAAGGGGTCAAAATTGAAGCTTTTGAGTAATCATAACTCTGTAAAAATGGCAATTTTGGTCACTGTGAGGGTTTAAAAACTGGTCATTGAACATGAGGCACGATCCAATTGACATTTTGAATCATTTTTGGTACAGTCCAAAAAATCAATTTTCGGATGAAAAACGATGACTCCGGACATGTCGAACGATCCCAAAATGGTCAATATGAATGAAATTTTAACATTTAATCTTTTGACTCTAAATGACTGTTGGATGTGAATTATGACTTTGTCAACTAAAATAAGTGTGTTTAAAGTCATTTCTGTGCCTGAAACGGGTCAAAATTGAAGCTTTTGAGTAAGCAAAACTCTGTAAAAATGGCAATTTTGGTCACTCTGAGGGTTAAAAAAGTGGTTATTCAACATGAGGCACGATCCAATTGACATTTTGAATCATTTTTGGTACAGTCCAAAAAATCAATTTTCGGATGAAAAACGATGACTCCGGACATGTCGAACGATCCCAAAATGGTCAATATGGATGAAATTTTAACATTTAATCTTTTGACTGTAAATGACTGTTGGATGTGAATTATGACTTTGTCAACTAAAATAAGTGTGTTTAAAGTCATTTCTGTGCCTGAAACGGGTCAAAATTGAAGCTTTTGAGTAAGCAAAACTCTGTAAAAATGGCAATTTTGGTCACTCTGAGGGTTTAAAAAGTGGTTATTCAACATGAGGCACGATCCAATTGACATTTTCATTCATTTTTGGTACAGTCCAAAAAATCAATTTTCGGATGAAAAACGATGACTCCGGACATGTCGAACGATCCCAAAATGGTCAATATGGATGAAATTTTAACATTTAATCTTTTAGACTGTAAATGACTGTTGGATGTGAATTATGACTTTGTCAACTAAAATAAGTGTGTTTAAAGTCATTTCTGTGCCTCAGAGGGGTCAAAATTGAAGCTTTTGAGTAAGCAAAACTCTGTAAAAATGGCAACTTTGGTCACTCTGAGGTTTTAAAAAGTGGTTATTCAACATGAGGCACGATCCAATTGACATTTTCATTCATTTTTGGTACAGTCCAAAAAATCAATTTTCGGATGAAAAACGATGACTCCGGACATGTCGAACGATCCCAAAATGGTCAATATGGATGAAATTTTAACATTCAATCTTTTAGACTGTAAATGACTGTTGGATGTGAATTATGACTTTGTCAACTAAAATAAGTGTGTTTAAAGTCATTTCTGTGCCTGAAATGGTTCAAAATTGAAGCTTTTGAGTAAGCAAAACTCTGTAAAAGTGGCAATTTTGGTCACTGTGAGGCTTTAAAAAGTGGTTATTCAACATGAGGCACGATCCAATTGACATTTTGAATCATTTTTGGTACAGTCCAAAAAATCAATTTTCGGATGAAAAACGATGACTCCGGACATGTCGATTGATCCCAAAATGGTCAATATGGATGAAATTTTAACATTAAATCTTTTGACTGTAAATGACTGTTGGATGTGAATTATGACTTTGTCAACTAAAATAAGTGTGTTTAAAGTCATTTCTGTGCCTGAAATGGTTCAAAATTGAAGCTTTTGAGTAAGCAAAACTCTGTAAAAGTGGCAATTTTGGTGACTGTGAGGGTTTAAAAAGTGGTTATTCAACATGAGGCACAATCCAATTGACATTTTGAATCCTTTTTGGTACAGTCCAAAAAATCAATTTTCGGATGAAAAACGATGACTCCGGACATGTCGAACGATCCCAAAATGGTCAATATGGATGAAATTTTAACATTTAATCTTTTGACTGTAAATGACTGTTGGATGTGAATTAGGACTTTGTCAACTAAAATAAGTGTGTTTAAAGTCATTTCTGTGCCTGAAATGGTTCAAAATTGAAGCTTTTGAGTAAGCAAAACTCTGTAAAAGTAGCAATTTTGGTGACTGTGAGGGTTTAAAAAGTGGTTATTCAACATGAGGCACGATCCAATTGACATTTTGAATCCTTTTTGGTACAGTCCAAAAAATCAATTTTCGGATGAAAAACGATGACTCCGGACATGTCGAACGATCCCAAAATGGTCAATATGGATGAAATTTTAACATTTAATCTTTTGACTGTAAATGACTGGTGGATGTGAATTATGACTTTGTCAACTAAAATAAGTGTGTTTAAAGTCATTTCTGTGCCTCAAAGGGGTCAAAATTGAAGCTTTTGAGTAATCAAAACTCTGTAAAAATGGCAATTTTGGTCACTGTGAGGCTTTAAAAAGTGGTTATTCAACATGAGGCACGATCCAATTGACATTTTGAATCATTTTTGGTACAGTCCAAAAAATCAATTTTCGGATGAAAAACGATGACTCCGGACATGTCGAACGATCCCAAAATGGTCAATATGGATGAAATTTTAACATTTAATCTTTTGACTCTAAATGACTGTTGGATGTGAATTATGACTTTGTCAACTAAAATAAGTGTGTTTTAAGTCATTTCTGTGCCTCAAAGGGGTCAAAATTGAAGCTTTTGAGTAATCATAATTCTGTAAAAATGGCAATTTTGGTCACTGTGAGGGTTTAAAAAGTGGTTATTCAACATGAGGCACGATCCAATTGACATTTTGAATCATTTTTGGTACAGTCCAAAAAATCAATTTTCGGATGAAAAACGATGACTCCGGACATGTTGAACGATCCCAAAATGGTCAATATGGATGAAATTTTAACATTTAATCTTTTGACTGTAAATGACTGGTGGATGTGAATTATGACTTTGTCAACTAAAATAAGTGTGTTTAAAGTCATTTCTGTGCCTCAAAGGGGTCAAAATTGAAGCTTTTGAGTAATCAAAACTCTGTAAAAATGGCAATTTTGGTCACTCTGAGGCTTTAAAAAGTGGTTATTCAACATGAGGCACGATCCAATTGACATTTTGAATCATTTTTGGTACAGTCCAAAAAATCAATTTTCGCATGAAAACGATGACTCCGGACATGTCGAACGATCCCAAAATGGCCAATATGGATGAAATTTTAACATTTAATCTTTTGACTGTAAATGACTGTTGGATGTGAATTATGACTTTGTTTACTAAAATAAGTGTGTTTAAAGTCATTTCTGTGCCTGAAACGGGTCAAAATTGAAGCTTTTGAGTAAGCAAAACTCTGTAAAAATGGCAATTTTGGTCACTCTGAGGGTTTAAAAAGTGGTTATTCAACATGAGGCACGATCCAATTGACATTTTGAATCATTTTTGGTACAGTCCAAAAAATCAATTTTCGGATGAAAAACGATGACTCCGGACATGTCGAACGATCCCAAAATGGTCAATATGGATGAAATTTTAACATTTAATCTTTTGACTCTAAATGACTGTTGGATGTGAATTATGACTTTGTCAACTAAAATAAGTGTGTTTAAAGTCATTTCTGTGCCTGAAATGGTTCAAAATTGAAGCTTTTGAGTAAGCAAAACTCTGTAAAAGTGGCAATTTTGGTGACTGTGAGGCTTTAAAAAGTGGTTATTCAACATGAGGCACGATCCAATTGACATTTTGAATCATTTTTGGTACAGTCCAAAAAATCAATTTCCGGATGAAAAACGATGACTCCGGACAAGTCGAACGATCCCAAAATGGTCAATATGGATGAAATTTTAACATTAAATCTTTTGACTGTAAATGACTGTTGGATGTGAATTATGACTTTGTCAACTAAAATAAGTGTGTTTAAAGTCATTTCTGTGCCTGAAATGGTTCAAAATTGAAGCTTTTGAGTAAGCAAAACTCTGTAAAAGTGGCAATTTTGGTGACTGTGAGGGTTTAAAAAGTGGTTATTCAACATGAGGCACAATCCAATTGACATTTTGAATCCTTTTTGGTACAGTCCAAAAAATCAATTTTCGGATGAAAAACGATGACTCCGGACATGTCGAACGATCCCAAAATGGTCAATATGGATGAAATTTTAACATTTAATCTTTTGACTGTAAATGACTGTTGGATGTGAATTAGGACTTTTTCAACTAAAATAAGTGTGTTTAAAGTCATTTCTGTGCCTGAAATGGTTCAAAATTGAAGCTTTTTAGTAAGCAAAACTCTGTAAAAATGGCAATTTTGGTCACTCTGAGGGTTTAAAAAGTGGTTATTCAACATGAGGCACGATCCAATTGACATTTTGAATCATTTTTGGTACAGTCCAAAAAATCAATTTTCGGATGAAAAACGATGACTCCGGACATGTCGAACGATCCCAAAATGGTCAATATGGATGAAATTTTAACATTTAATCTTTTGACTCTAAATGACTGTTGGATGTGAATTATGACTTTGTCAACTAAAATAAGTGTGTTTAAAGTCATTTCTGTGCCTGAAATGGTTCAAAATTGAAGCTTTTGAGTAAGCAAAACTCTGTAAAAGTGGCAATTTTGGTGACTGTGAGGCTTTAAAAAGTGGTTATTCAACATGAGGCACGATCCAATTGACATTTTGAATCATTTTTGGTACAGTCCAAAAAATCAATTTCCGGATGAAAAACGATGACTCCGGACAAGTCGAACGATCCCAAAATGGTCAATATGGATGAAATTTTAACATTAAATCTTTTGACTGTAAATGACTGTTGGATGTGAATTATGACTTTGTCAACTAAAATAAGTGTGTTTAAAGTCATTTCTGTGCCTGAAATGGTTCAAAATTGAAGCTTTTGAGTAAGCAAAACTCTGTAAAAGTGGCAATTTTGGTGACTGTGAGGGTTTAAAAAGTGGTTATTCAACATGAGGCACAATCCAATTGACATTTTGAATCCTTTTTGGTACAGTCCAAAAAATCAATTTTCGGATGAAAAACGATGACTCCGGACATGTCGAACGATCCCAAAATGGTCAATATGGATGAAATTTTAACATTTAATCTTTTGACTGTAAATGACTGTTGGATGTGAATTAGGACTTTTTCAACTAAAATAAGTGTGTTTAAAGTCATTTCTGTGCCTGAAATGGTTCAAAATTGAAGCTTTTGAGTAAGCAAAACTCTGTAAAAATGGCAATTTTGGTCACTCTGAGGGTTTAAAAAGTGGTTATTCAACATGAGGCACGATCCAATTGACATTTTGATTCATTTTTGGTACAGTCCAAAAAATCAATTTTCGGATGAAAAACGATGACTCCGGACATGTCGAACGATCCCAAAATGGTCAATATGGATGAAATTTTAACATTTAATCTTTTGACTCTAAATGACTGTTGGATGTGAATTATGACTTTGTCAACTAAAATAAGTGTGTTTAAAGTCATTTATGTGCCTGAAATGGTTCAAAATTGAAGCTTTTGAGTAAGCAAAACTCTGTAAAAGAGGCAATTTTGGTGACTGTGAGGGTTTAAAAAGTGGTTATTCAACATGAGGCACGATCCAATTGACATTTTGAATCCTTTTTGGTACAGTCCAAAAAATCAATTTTCGGATGAAAAACGATGACTCCGGACATGTCGAACGATCCCAAAATGGTCAATATGGATGAAATTTTAACATTTAATCTTTTGACTGTAAATGACTGGTGGATGTGAATTATGACTTTGTCAACTAAAATAAGTGTGTTTAAAGTCATTTCTGTGCCTCAAAGGGGTCAAAATTGAAGCTTTTGAGTAATCAAAACTCTGTAAAAATGGCAATTTTGGTCACTGTGAGGCTTTAAAAAGTGGTTATTCAACATGAGGCACGATCCAATTGACATTTTGAATCATTTTTGGTACAGTCCAAAAAATCAATTTTCGGATGAAAAACGATGACTCCGGACATGTCGAACGATCCCAAAATGGTCAATATGGATGAAATTTTAACATTTAATCTTTTGACTCTAAATGACTGTTGGATGTGAATTATGACTTTGTCAACTAAAATAAGTGTGTTTTAAGTCATTTCTGTGCCTCAAAGGGGTCAAAATTGAAGCTTTTGAGTAATCATAACTCTGTAAAAATGGCAATTTTGGTCACTGTGAGGGTTTAAAAACTGGTCATTGAACATGAGGCACGATCCAATTGACATTTTGAATCATTTTTGGTACAGTCCAAAAAATCAATTTTCGGATGAAAAACGATGACTCCGGACATGTCGAACGATCCCAAAATGGTCAATATGAATGAAATTTTAACATTTAATCTTTTGACTCTAAATGACTGTTGGATGTGAATTATGACTTTGTCAACTAAAATAAGTGTGTTTAAAGTCATTTCTGTGCCTGAAACGGGTCAAAATTGAAGCTTTTGAGTAAGCAAAACTCTGTAAAAATGGCAATTTTGGTCACTCTGAGGGTTAAAAAAGTGGTTATTCAACATGAGGCACGATCCAATTGACATTTTGAATCATTTTTGGTACAGTCCAAAAAATCAATTTTCGGATGAAAAACGATGACTCCGGACATGTCGAACGATCCCAAAATGGTCAATATGGATGAAATTTTAACATTTAATCTTTTGACTGTAAATGACTGTTGGATGTGAATTATGACTTTGTCAACTAAAATAAGTGTGTTTAAAGTCATTTCTGTGCCTGAAACGGGTCAAAATTGAAGCTTTTGAGTAAGCAAAACTCTGTAAAAATGGCAATTTTGGTCACTCTGAGGGTTTAAAAAGTGGTTATTCAACATGAGGCACGATCCAATTGACATTTTCATTCATTTTTGGTACAGTCCAAAAAATCAATTTTCGGATGAAAAACGATGACTCCGGACATGTCGAACGATCCCGAAATGGTCAATATGGATGAAATTTTAACATTTAATCTTTTAGACTGTAAATGACTGTTGGATGTGAATTATGACTTTGTCAACTAAAATAAGTGTGTTTAAAGTCATTTCTGTGCCTCAGAGGGGTCAAAATTGAAGCTTTTGAGTAAGCAAAACTCTGTAAAAATGGCAACTTTGGTCACTCTGAGGTTTTAAAAAGTGGTTATTCAACATGAGGCACGATCCAATTGACATTTTCATTCATTTTTGGTACAGTCCAAAAAATCAATTTTCGGATGAAAAACGATGACTCCGGACATGTCGAACGATCCCAAAATGGTCAATATGGATGAAATTTTAACATTCAATCTTTTAGACTGTATATGACTGTTGGATGTGAATTATGACTTTGTCAACTAAAATAAGTGTGTTTAAAGTCATTTCTGTGCCTCAAAGGGGTCAAAATTGAAGCTTTTGAGTAAGCAAAACTCTGTAAAAATGGCAATTTTGGTCACTCTGAGGGTTTAAAAAGTGGTTATTCAACATGAGGCACGATCCAATTGACATTTTGAATCATTTTTGGTACAGTCCAAAAAATAAATTTTCGGATGAAAAACGATGACTCCGGACATGTCGAACGATCCCAAAATGGTCAATAGGGATGAAATTTTAACATTTAATCTTTTGACTCTAAATGACTGTTGGATGTGAATTATGACTTTGTCAACTAAAATAAGTGTGTTTAAAGTCATTTCTGTGCCTGAAATGGTTCAAAATTGAAGCTTTTGAGTAAGCAAAACTCTGTAAAAGTGGCAATTTTGGTCACTGTGAGGCTTTAAAAAGTGGTTATTCAACATGAGGCACGATCCAATTGACATTTTGAATCATTTTTGGTACAGTCCAAAAAATCAATTTTCGGATGAAAAACGATGACTCCGGACATGTCGATTGATCCCAAAATGGTCAATATGGATGAAATTTTAACATTAAATCTTTTGACTGTAAATGACTGTTGGATGTGAATTATGACTTTGTCAACTAAAATAAGTGTGTTTAAAGTCATTTCTGTGCCTGAAATGGTTCAAAATTGAAGCTTTTGAGTAAGCAAAACTCTGTAAAAGTGGCAATTTTGGTGACTGTGAGGGTTTAAAAAGTGGTTATTCAACATGAGGCACAATCCAATTGACATTTTGAATCCTTTTTGGTACAGTCCAAAAAATCAATTTTCGGATGAAAAACGATGACTCCGGACATGTCGAACGATCCCAAAATGGTCAATATGGATGAAATTTTAACATTTAATCTTTTGACTGTAAATGACTGTTGGATGTGAATTAGGACTTTGTCAACTAAAATAAGTGTGTTTAAAGTCATTTCTGTGCCTGAAATGGTTCAAAATTGAAGCTTTTGAGTAAGCAAAACTCTGTAAAAGTAGCAATTTTGGTGACTGTGAGGGTTTAAAAAGTGGTTATTCAACATGAGGCACGATCCAATTGACATTTTGAATCCTTTTTGGTACAGTCCAAAAAATCAATTTTCGGATGAAAAACGATGACTCCGGACATGTCGAACGATCCCAAAATGGTCAATATGGATGAAATTTTAACATTTAATCTTTTGACTGTAAATGACTGGTGGATGTGAATTATGACTTTGTCAACTAAAATAAGTGTGTTTAAAGTCATTTCTGTGCCTCAAAGGGGTCAAAATTGAAGCTTTTGAGTAATCAAAACTCTGTAAAAATGGCAATTTTGGTCACTGTGAGGCTTTAAAAAGTGGTTATTCAACATGAGGCACGATCCAATTGACATTTTGAATCATTTTTGGTACAGTCCAAAAAATCAATTTTCGGATGAAAAACGATGACTCCGGACATGTCGAACGATCCCAAAATGGTCAATATGGATGAAATTTTAACATTTAATCTTTTGACTCTAAATGACTGTTGGATGTGAATTATGACTTTGTCAACTAAAATAAGTGTGTTTTAAGTCATTTCTGTGCCTCAAAGGGGTCAAAATTGAAGCTTTTGAGTAATCATAACTCTGTAAAAATGGCAATTTTGGTCACTGTGAGGGTTTAAAAACTGGTCATTGAACATGAGGCACGATCCAATTGACATTTTGAATCATTTTTGGTACAGTCCAAAAAATCAATTTTCGGATGAAAAACGATGACTCCGGACATGTCGAACGATCCCAAAATGGTCAATATGAATGAAATTTTAACATTTAATCTTTTGACTCTAAATGACTGTTGGATGTGAATTATGACTTTGTCAACTAAAATAAGTGTGTTTAAAGTCATTTCTGTGCCTGAAATGGTTCAAAATTGAAGCTTTTGAGTAAGCAAAACTCTGTAAAAGTAGCAATTTTGGTGACTGTGAGGGTTTAAAAAGTGGTTATTCAACATGAGGCACGATCCAATTGACATTTTGAATCCTTTTTGGTACAGTCCAAAAAATCAATTTTCGGATGAAAAACGATGACTCCGGACATGTCGAACGATCCCAAAATGGTCAATATGGATGAAATTTTAACATTTAATCTTTTGACTGTAAATGACTGGTGGATGTGAATTATGACTTTGTCAACTAAAATAAGTGTGTTTAAAGTCATTTCTGTGCCTCAAAGGGGTCAAAATTGAAGCTTTTGAGTAATCAAAACTCTGTAAAAATGGCAATTTTGGTCACTGTGAGGCTTTAAAAAGTGGTTATTCAACATGAGGCACGATCCAATTGACATTTTGAATCATTTTTGGTACAGTCCAAAAAATCAATTTTCGGATGAAAAACGATGACTCCGGACATGTCGAACGATCCCAAAATGGTCAATATGGATGAAATTTTAACATTTAATCTTTTGACTGTAAATGACTGTTGGATGTGAATTAGGACTTTGTCAACTAAAATAAGTGTGTTTAAAGTCATTTCTGTGCCTGAAACGGGTCAAAATTGAAGCTTTTGAGTAATCAAAACTCTGTAAAAATTGCAATTTTGGTCACTGTGAGGCTTTAAAAAGTGGTTATTCAACATGAGGCACGATCCAATTGACATTTTGAATCATTTTTGGTACAGTCCAAAAAATGAATTTTCGGATGAAAAACGATGACTCCGGACATGTCGAACGATCCCAAAATGGTCAATATGGATGAAATTTTAACATTCAATCTTTTGACTGTAAATGACTGTTGGATGTGAATTATGACTTTGTCAACTCAAATAAGTGTGTTTAAAGTCATTTCTGAGCCTGAAACGGGTCAAAATTGAAGCTTTTGAGTAAGCAAAAATCTGTAAAAATGGCAATTTTGGTCACTCTGAGGGTTTAAAAAGTGGTTATTCAACATGAGGCTCAACATGAGGCACGACCCAATTGACATTTTGAATCATTTTTGGTACAGTCCAAAAAATCAATTTCCGGATGAAAAACGATGACTCGGACCTGTTGAACGTTCCCAAAATGGTCTATAATGATGAAATTTTAACATTTAATCTTTTGACTCTAAATGACTGTTGGATGTGAATTATGACTTTGTCAACTAAAATAAGTGTGTTTTAAGTCATTTCTGTGCCTCAAAGGGGTCAAAATTGAAGCTTTTGAGTAATCATAATTCTGTAAAAATGGCAATTTTGGTCACTGTGAGGGTTTAAAAAGTGGTTATTCAACATGAGGCACGATCCAATTGACATTTTGAATCATTTTTGGTACAGTCCAAAAAATCAATTTTCGGATGAAAAACGATGACTCCGGACATGTTGAACGATCCCAAAATGGTCAATATGGATGAAATTTTAACATTTAATCTTTTGACTGTAAATGACTGGTGGATGTGAATTATGACTTTGTCAACTAAAATAAGTGTGTTTTAAGTCATTTCTGTGCCTCAAAGGGGTCAAAATTGAAGCTTTTGAGTAATCATAATTCTGTAAAAATGGCAATTTTGGTCACTGTGAGGGTTTAAAAAGTGGTTATTCAACATGAGGCACGATCCAATTGACATTTTGAATCATTTTTGGTACAGTCCAAAAAATCAATTTTCGCATGAAAACGATGACTCCGGACATGTCGAACGATCCCAAAATGGCCAATATGGATGAAATTTTAACATTTAATCTTTTGACTGTAAATGACTGTTGGATGTGAATTATGACTTTGTTTACTAAAATAAGTGTGTTTAAAGTCATTTCTGTGCCTGAAACGGGTCAAAATTGAAGCTTTTGAGTAAGCAAAACTCTGTAAAAATGGCAATTTTGGTCACTCTGAGGGTTTAAAAAGTGGTTATTCAACATGAGGCACGATCCAATTGACATTTTGAATCATTTTTGGTACAGTCCAAAAAATCAATTTTCGGATGAAAAACGATGACTCCGGACATGTCGAACGATCCCAAAATGGTCAATATGGATGAAATTTTAACATTTAATCTTTTGACTCTAAATGACTGTTGGATGTGAATTATGACTTTGTCAACTAAAATAAGTGTGTTTAAAGTCATTTCTGTGCCTGAAATGGTTCAAAATTGAAGCTTTTGAGTAAGCAAAACTCTGTAAAAGTGGCAATTTTGGTGACTGTGAGGCTTTAAAAAGTGGTTATTCAACATGAGGCACGATCCAATTGACATTTTGAATCATTTTTGGTACAGTCCAAAAAATCAATTTTCGGATGAAAAACGATGACTCCGGACAAGTCGAACGATCCCAAAATGGTCAATATGGATGAAATTTTAACATTAAATCTTTTGACTGTAAATGACTGTTGGATGTGAATTATGACTTTGTCAACTAAAATAAGTGTGTTTAAAGTCATTTCTGTGCCTGAAATGGTTCAAAATTGAAGCTTTTGAGTAAGCAAAACTCTGTAAAAGTGGCAATTTTGGTGACTGTGAGGGTTTAAAAAGTGGTTATTCAACATGAGGCACAATCCAATTGACATTTTGAATCCTTTTTGGTACAGTCCAAAAAATCAATTTTCGGATGAAAAACGATGACTCCGGACATGTCGAACGATCCCAAAATGGTCAATATGGATGAAATTTTAACATTTAATCTTTTGACTGTAAATGACTGTTGGATGTGAATTAGGACTTTTTCAACTAAAATAAGTGTGTTTAAAGTCATTTCTGTGCCTGAAATGGTTCAAAATTGAAGCTTTTGAGTAAGCAAAACTCTGTAAAAATGGCAATTTTGGTCACTCTGAGGGTTTAAAAAGTGGTTATTCAACATGAGGCACGATCCAATTGACATTTTGATTCATTTTTGGTACAGTCCAAAAAATCAATTTTCGGATGAAAAACGATGACTCCGGACATGTCGAACGATCCCAAAATGGTCAATATGGATGAAATTTTAACATTTAATCTTTTGACTCTAAATGACTGTTGGATGTGAATTATGACTTTGTCAACTAAAATAAGTGTGTTTAAAGTCATTTATGTGCCTGAAATGGTTCAAAATTGAAGCTTTTGAGTAAGCAAAACTCTGTAAAAGAGGCAATTTTGGTGACTGTGAGGGTTTAAAAAGTGGTTATTCAACATGAGGCACGATCCAATTGACATTTTGAATCCTTTTTGGTACAGTCCAAAAAATCAATTTTCGGATGAAAAACGATGACTCCGGACATGTCGAACGATCCCAAAATGGTCAATATGGATGAAATTTTAACATTTAATCTTTTGACTGTAAATGACTGGTGGATGTGAATTATGACTTTGTCAACTAAAATAAGTGTGTTTAAAGTCATTTCTGTGCCTCAAAGGGGTCAAAATTGAAGCTTTTGAGTAATCAAAACTCTGTAAAAATGGCAATTTTGGTCACTGTGAGGCTTTAAAAAGTGGTTATTCAACATGAGGCACGATCCAATTGACATTTTGAATCATTTTTGGTACAGTCCAAAAAATCAATTTTCGGATGAAAAACGATGACTCCGGACATGTCGAACGATCCCAAAATGGTCAATATGGATGAAATTTTAACATTTAATCTTTTGACTCTAAATGACTGTTGGATGTGAATTATGACTTTGTCAACTAAAATAAGTGTGTTTTAAGTCATTTCTGTGCCTCAAAGGGGTCAAAATTGAAGCTTTTGAGTAATCATAACTCTGTAAAAATGGCAATTTTGGTCACTGTGAGGGTTTAAAAACTGGTCATTGAACATGAGGCACGATCCAATTGACATTTTGAATCATTTTTGGTACAGTCCAAAAAATCAATTTTCGGATGAAAAACGATGACTCCGGACATGTCGAACGATCCCAAAATGGTCAATATGAATGAAATTTTAACATTTAATCTTTTGACTCTAAATGACTGTTGGATGTGAATTATGACTTTGTCAACTAAAATAAGTGTGTTTAAAGTCATTTCTGTGCCTGAAACGGGTCAAAATTGAAGCTTTTGAGTAAGCAAAACTCTGTAAAAATGGCAATTTTGGTCACTCTGAGGGTTAAAAAAGTGGTTATTCAACATGAGGCACGATCCAATTGACATTTTGAATCATTTTTGGTACAGTCCAAAAAATCAATTTTCGGATGAAAAACGATGACTCCGGACATGTCGAACGATCCCAAAATGGTCAATATGGATGAAATTTTAACATTTAATCTTTTGACTGTAAATGACTGTTGGATGTGAATTATGACTTTGTCAACTAAAATAAGTGTGTTTAAAGTCATTTCTGTGCCTGAAACGGGTCAAAATTGAAGCTTTTGAGTAAGCAAAACTCTGTAAAAATGGCAATTTTGGTCACTCTGAGGGTTTAAAAAGTGGTTATTCAACATGAGGCACGATCCAATTGACATTTTCATTCATTTTTGGTACAGTCCAAAAAATCAATTTTCGGATGAAAAACGATGACTCCGGACATGTCGAACGATCCCAAAATGGTCAATATGGATGAAATTTTAACATTTAATCTTTTAGACTGTAAATGACTGTTGGATGTGAATTATGACTTTGTCAACTAAAATAAGTGTGTTTAAAGTCATTTCTGTGCCTCAGAGGGGTCAAAATTGAAGCTTTTGAGTAAGCAAAACTCTGTAAAAATGGCAACTTTGGTCACTCTGAGGTTTTAAAAAGTGGTTATTCAACATGAGGCACGATCCAATTGACATTTTCATTCATTTTTGGTACAGTCCAAAAAATCAATTTTCGGATGAAAAACGATGACTCCGGACATGTCGAACGATCCCAAAATGGTCAATATGGATGAAATTTTAACATTCAATCTTTTAGACTGTAAATGACTGTTGGATGTGAATTATGACTTTGTCAACTAAAATAAGTGTGTTTAAAGTCATTTCTGTGCCTGAAATGGTTCAAAATTGAAGCTTTTGAGTAAGCAAAACTCTGTAAAAGTGGCAATTTTGGTCACTGTGAAGCTTTAAAAAGTGGTTATTCAACATGAGGCACGATCCAATTGACATTTTGAATCATTTTTGGTACAGTCCAAAAAATCAATTTTCGGATGAAAAACGATGACTCCGGACATGTCGATTGATCCCAAAATGGTCAATATGGATGAAATTTTAACATTAAATCTTTTGACTGTAAATGACTGTTGGATGTGAATTATGACTTTGTCAACTAAAATAAGTGTGTTTAAAGTCATTTCTGTGCCTGAAATGGTTCAAAATTGAAGCTTTTGAGTAAGCAAAACTCTGTAAAAGTGGCAATTTTGGTGACTGTGAGGGTTTAAAAAGTGGTTATTCAACATGAGGCACAATCCAATTGACATTTTGAATCCTTTTTGGTACAGTCCAAAAAATCAATTTTCGGATGAAAAACGATGACTCCGGACATGTCGAACGATCCCAAAATGGTCAATATGGATGAAATTTTAACATTTAATCTTTTGACTGTAAATGACTGTTGGATGTGAATTAGGACTTTGTCAACTAAAATAAGTGTGTTTAAAGTCATTTCTGTGCCTGAAATGGTTCAAAATTGAAGCTTTTGAGTAAGCAAAACTCTGTAAAAGTAGCAATTTTGGTGACTGTGAGGGTTTAAAAAGTGGTTATTCAACATGAGGCACGATCCAATTGACATTTTGAATCCTTTTTGGTACAGTCCAAAAAATCAATTTTCGGATGAAAAACGATGACTCCGGACATGTCGAACGATCCCAAAATGGTCAATATGGATGAAATTTTAACATTTAATCTTTTGACTGTAAATGACTGGTGGATGTGAATTATGACTTTGTCAACTAAAATAAGTGTGTTTAAAGTCATTTCTGTGCCTCAAAGGGGTCAAAATTGAAGCTTTTGAGTAATCAAAACTCTGTAAAAATGGCAATTTTGGTCACTGTGAGGCTTTAAAAAGTGGTTATTCAACATGAGGCACGATCCAATTGACATTTTGAATCATTTTTGGTACAGTCCAAAAAATCAATTTTCGGATGAAAAACGATGACTCCGGACATGTCGAACGATCCCAAAATGGTCAATATGGATGAAATTTTAACATTTAATCTTTTGACTCTAAATGACTGTTGGATGTGAATTATGACTTTGTCAACTAAAATAAGTGTGTTTTAAGTCATTTCTGTGCCTCAAAGGGGTCAAAATTGAAGCTTTTGAGTAATCATAATTCTGTAAAAATGGCAATTTTGGTCACTGTGAGGGTTTAAAAAGTGGTTATTCAACATGAGGCACGATCCAATTGACATTTTGAATCATTTTTGGTACAGTCCAAAAAATCAATTTTCGGATGAAAAACGATGACTCCGGACATGTTGAACGATCCCAAAATGGTCAATATGGATGAAATTTTAACATTTAATCTTTTGACTGTAAATGACTGGTGGATGTGAATTATGACTTTGTCAACTAAAATAAGTGTGTTTAAAGTCATTTCTGTGCCTCAAAGGGGTCAAAATTGAAGCTTTTGAGTAATCAAAACTCTGTAAAAATGGCAATTTTGGTCACTCTGAGGCTTTAAAAAGTGGTTATTCAACATGAGGCACGATCCAATTGACATTTTGAATCATTTTTGGTACAGTCCAAAAAATCAATTTTCGCATGAAAACGATGACTCCGGACATGTCGAACGATCCCAAAATGGCCAATATGGATGAAATTTTAACATTTAATCTTTTGACTGTAAATGACTGTTGGATGTGAATTATGACTTTGTTTACTAAAATAAGTGTGTTTAAAGTCATTTCTGTGCCTGAAACGGGTCAAAATTGAAGCTTTTGAGTAAGCAAAACTCTGTAAAAATGGCAATTTTGGTCACTCTGAGGGTTTAAAAAGTGGTTATTCAACATGAGGCACGATCCAATTGACATTTTGAATCATTTTTGGTACAGTCCAAAAAATCAATTTTCGGATGAAAAACGATGACTCCGGACATGTCGAACGATCCCAAAATGGTCAATATGGATGAAATTTTAACATTTAATCTTTTGACTCTAAATGACTGTTGGATGTGAATTATGACTTTGTCAACTAAAATAAGTGTGTTTAAAGTCATTTCTGTGCCTGAAATGGTTCAAAATTGAAGCTTTTGAGTAAGCAAAACTCTGTAAAAGTGGCAATTTTGGTGACTGTGAGGCTTTAAAAAGTGGTTATTCAACATGAGGCACGATCCAATTGACATTTTGAATCATTTTTGGTACAGTCCAAAAAATCAATTTCCGGATGAAAAACGATGACTCCGGACAAGTCGAACGATCCCAAAATGGTCAATATGGATGAAATTTTAACATTAAATCTTTTGACTGTAAATGACTGTTGGATGTGAATTATGACTTTGTCAACTAAAATAAGTGTGTTTAAAGTCATTTCTGTGCCTGAAATGGTTCAAAATTGAAGCTTTTGAGTAAGCAAAACTCTGTAAAAGTGGCAATTTTGGTGACTGTGAGGGTTTAAAAAGTGGTTATTCAACATGAGGCACAATCCAATTGACATTTTGAATCCTTTTTGGTACAGTCCAAAAAATCAATTTTCGGATGAAAAACGATGACTCCGGACATGTCGAACGATCCCAAAATGGTCAATATGGATGAAATTTTAACATTTAATCTTTTGACTGTAAATGACTGTTGGATGTGAATTAGGACTTTTTCAACTAAAATAAGTGTGTTTAAAGTCATTTCTGTGCCTGAAATGGTTCAAAATTGAAGCTTTTGAGTAAGCAAAACTCTGTAAAAATGGCAATTTTGGTCACTCTGAGGGTTTAAAAAGTGGTTATTCAACATGAGGCACGATCCAATTGACATTTTGAATCATTTTTGGTACAGTCCAAAAAATCAATTTTCGGATGAAAAACGATGACTCCGGACATGTCGAACGATCCCAAAATGGTCAATATGGATGAAATTTTAACATTTAATCTTTTGACTCTAAATGACTGTTGGATGTGAATTATGACTTTGTCAACTAAAATAAGTGTGTTTAAAGTCATTTCTGTGCCTGAAATGGTTCAAAATTGAAGCTTTTGAGTAAGCAAAACTCTGTAAAAGTGGCAATTTTGGTGACTGTGAGGCTTTAAAAAGTGGTTATTCAACATGAGGCACGATCCAATTGACATTTTGAATCATTTTTGGTACAGTCCAAAAAATCAATTTCCGGATGAAAAACGATGACTCCGGACAAGTCGAACGATCCCAAAATGGTCAATATGGATGAAATTTTAACATTAAATCTTTTGACTGTAAATGACTGTTGGATGTGAATTATGACTTTGTCAACTAAAATAAGTGTGTTTAAAGTCATTTCTGTGCCTGAAATGGTTCAAAATTGAAGCTTTTGAGTAAGCAAAACTCTGTAAAAGTGGCAATTTTGGTGACTGTGAGGGTTTAAAAAGTGGTTATTCAACATGAGGCACAATCCAATTGACATTTTGAATCCTTTTTGGTACAGTCCAAAAAATCAATTTTCGGATGAAAAACGATGACTCCGGACATGTCGAACGATCCCAAAATGGTCAATATGGATGAAATTTTAACATTTAATCTTTTGACTGTAAATGACTGTTGGATGTGAATTAGGACTTTTTCAACTAAAATAAGTGTGTTTAAAGTCATTTCTGTGCCTGAAATGGTTCAAAATTGAAGCTTTTGAGTAAGCAAAACTCTGTAAAAATGGCAATTTTGGTCACTCTGAGGGTTTAAAAAGTGGTTATTCAACATGAGGCACGATCCAATTGACATTTTGATTCATTTTTGGTACAGTCCAAAAAATCAATTTTCGGATGAAAAACGATGACTCCGGACATGTCGAACGATCCCAAAATGGTCAATATGGATGAAATTTTAACATTTAATCTTTTGACTCTAAATGACTGTTGGATGTGAATTATGACTTTGTCAACTAAAATAAGTGTGTTTAAAGTCATTTATGTGCCTGAAATGGTTCAAAATTGAAGCTTTTGAGTAAGCAAAACTCTGTAAAAGAGGCAATTTTGGTGACTGTGAGGGTTTAAAAAGTGGTTATTCAACATGAGGCACGATCCAATTGACATTTTGAATCCTTTTTGGTACAGTCCAAAAAATCAATTTTCGGATGAAAAACGATGACTCCGGACATGTCGAACGATCCCAAAATGGTCAATATGGATGAAATTTTAACATTTAATCTTTTGACTGTAAATGACTGGTGGATGTGAATTATGACTTTGTCAACTAAAATAAGTGTGTTTAAAGTCATTTCTGTGCCTCAAAGGGGTCAAAATTGAAGCTTTTGAGTAATCAAAACTCTGTAAAAATGGCAATTTTGGTCACTGTGAGGCTTTAAAAAGTGGTTATTCAACATGAGGCACGATCCAATTGACATTTTGAATCATTTTTGGTACAGTCCAAAAAATCAATTTTCGGATGAAAAACGATGACTCCGGACATGTCGAACGATCCCAAAATGGTCAATATGGATGAAATTTTAACATTTAATCTTTTGACTCTAAATGACTGTTGGATGTGAATTATGACTTTGTCAACTAAAATAAGTGTGTTTTAAGTCATTTCTGTGCCTCAAAGGGGTCAAAATTGAAGCTTTTGAGTAATCATAACTCTGTAAAAATGGCAATTTTGGTCACTGTGAGGGTTTAAAAACTGGTCATTGAACATGAGGCACGATCCAATTGACATTTTGAATCATTTTTGGTACAGTCCAAAAAATCAATTTTCGGATGAAAAACGATGACTCCGGACATGTCGAACGATCCCAAAATGGTCAATATGAATGAAATTTTAACATTTAATCTTTTGACTCTAAATGACTGTTGGATGTGAATTATGACTTTGTCAACTAAAATAAGTGTGTTTAAAGTCATTTCTGTGCCTGAAACGGGTCAAAATTGAAGCTTTTGAGTAAGCAAAACTCTGTAAAAATGGCAATTTTGGTCACTCTGAGGGTTAAAAAAGTGGTTATTCAACATGAGGCACGATCCAATTGACATTTTGAATCATTTTTGGTACAGTCCAAAAAATCAATTTTCGGATGAAAAACGATGACTCCGGACATGTCGAACGATCCCAAAATGGTCAATATGGATGAAATTTTAACATTTAATCTTTTGACTGTAAATGACTGTTGGATGTGAATTATGACTTTGTCAACTAAAATAAGTGTGTTTAAAGTCATTTCTGTGCCTGAAACGGGTCAAAATTGAAGCTTTTGAGTAAGCAAAACTCTGTAAAAATGGCAATTTTGGTCACTCTGAGGGTTTAAAAAGTGGTTATTCAACATGAGGCACGATCCAATTGACATTTTCATTCATTTTTGGTACAGTCCAAAAAATCAATTTTCGGATGAAAAACGATGACTCCGGACATGTCGAACGATCCCGAAATGGTCAATATGGATGAAATTTTAACATTTAATCTTTTAGACTGTAAATGACTGTTGGATGTGAATTATGACTTTGTCAACTAAAATAAGTGTGTTTAAAGTCATTTCTGTGCCTCAGAGGGGTCAAAATTGAAGCTTTTGAGTAAGCAAAACTCTGTAAAAATGGCAACTTTGGTCACTCTGAGGTTTTAAAAAGTGGTTATTCAACATGAGGCACGATCCAATTGACATTTTCATTCATTTTTGGTACAGTCCAAAAAATCAATTTTCGGATGAAAAACGATGACTCCGGACATGTCGAACGATCCCAAAATGGTCAATATGGATGAAATTTTAACATTCAATCTTTTAGACTGTATATGACTGTTGGATGTGAATTATGACTTTGTCAACTAAAATAAGTGTGTTTAAAGTCATTTCTGTGCCTCAAAGGGGTCAAAATTGAAGCTTTTGAGTAAGCAAAACTCTGTAAAAATGGCAATTTTGGTCACTCTGAGGGTTTAAAAAGTGGTTATTCAACATGAGGCACGATCCAATTGACATTTTGAATCATTTTTGGTACAGTCCAAAAAATAAATTTTCGGATGAAAAACGATGACTCCGGACATGTCGAACGATCCCAAAATGGTCAATAGGGATGAAATTTTAACATTTAATCTTTTGACTCTAAATGACTGTTGGATGTGAATTATGACTTTGTCAACTAAAATAAGTGTGTTTAAAGTCATTTCTGTGCCTGAAATGGTTCAAAATTGAAGCTTTTGAGTAAGCAAAACTCTGTAAAAGTGGCAATTTTGGTCACTGTGAGGCTTTAAAAAGTGGTTATTCAACATGAGGCACGATCCAATTGACATTTTGAATCATTTTTGGTACAGTCCAAAAAATCAATTTTCGGATGAAAAACGATGACTCCGGACATGTCGATTGATCCCAAAATGGTCAATATGGATGAAATTTTAACATTAAATCTTTTGACTGTAAATGACTGTTGGATGTGAATTATGACTTTGTCAACTAAAATAAGTGTGTTTAAAGTCATTTCTGTGCCTGAAATGGTTCAAAATTGAAGCTTTTGAGTAAGCAAAACTCTGTAAAAGTGGCAATTTTGGTGACTGTGAGGGTTTAAAAAGTGGTTATTCAACATGAGGCACAATCCAATTGACATTTTGAATCCTTTTTGGTACAGTCCAAAAAATCAATTTTCGGATGAAAAACGATGACTCCGGACATGTCGAACGATCCCAAAATGGTCAATATGGATGAAATTTTAACATTTAATCTTTTGACTGTAAATGACTGTTGGATGTGAATTAGGACTTTGTCAACTAAAATAAGTGTGTTTAAAGTCATTTCTGTGCCTGAAATGGTTCAAAATTGAAGCTTTTGAGTAAGCAAAACTCTGTAAAAGTAGCAATTTTGGTGACTGTGAGGGTTTAAAAAGTGGTTATTCAACATGAGGCACGATCCAATTGACATTTTGAATCCTTTTTGGTACAGTCCAAAAAATCAATTTTCGGATGAAAAACGATGACTCCGGACATGTCGAACGATCCCAAAATGGTCAATATGGATGAAATTTTAACATTTAATCTTTTGACTGTAAATGACTGGTGGATGTGAATTATGACTTTGTCAACTAAAATAAGTGTGTTTAAAGTCATTTCTGTGCCTCAAAGGGGTCAAAATTGAAGCTTTTGAGTAATCAAAACTCTGTAAAAATGGCAATTTTGGTCACTGTGAGGCTTTAAAAAGTGGTTATTCAACATGAGGCACGATCCAATTGACATTTTGAATCATTTTTGGTACAGTCCAAAAAATCAATTTTCGGATGAAAAACGATGACTCCGGACATGTCGAACGATCCCAAAATGGTCAATATGGATGAAATTTTAACATTTAATCTTTTGACTCTAAATGACTGTTGGATGTGAATTATGACTTTGTCAACTAAAATAAGTGTGTTTTAAGTCATTTCTGTGCCTCAAAGGGGTCAAAATTGAAGCTTTTGAGTAATCATAACTCTGTAAAAATGGCAATTTTGGTCACTGTGAGGGTTTAAAAACTGGTCATTGAACATGAGGCACGATCCAATTGACATTTTGAATCATTTTTGGTACAGTCCAAAAAATCAATTTTCGGATGAAAAACGATGACTCCGGACATGTCGAACGATCCCAAAATGGTCAATATGAATGAAATTTTAACATTTAATCTTTTGACTCTAAATGACTGTTGGATGTGAATTATGACTTTGTCAACTAAAATAAGTGTGTTTAAAGTCATTTCTGTGCCTGAAACGGGTCAAAATTGAAGCTTTTGAGTAAGCAAAACTCTGTAAAAATGGCAATTTTGGTCACTCTGAGGGTTAAAAAAGTGGTTATTCAACATGAGGCACGATCCAATTGACATTTTGAATCATTTTTGGTACAGTCCAAAAAATCAATTTTCGGATGAAAAACGATGACTCCGGACATGTCGAACGATCCCAAAATGGTCAATATGGATGAAATTTTAACATTTAATCTTTTGACTGTAAATGACTGTTGGATGTGAATTATGACTTTGTCAACTAAAATAAGTGTGTTTAAAGTCATTTATGTGCCTGAAACGGGTCAAAATTGAAGCTTTTGAGTAAGCAAAACTCTGTAAAAGAGGCAATTTTGGTGACTGTGAGGGTTTAAAAAGTGGTTATTCAACATGAGGCACGATCCAATTGACATTTTGAATCCTTTTTGGTACAGTCCAAAAAATCAATTTGCGGATGAAAAACGATGACTCCGGACATGTCGAACGATCCCAAAATGGTCAATATGGATGAAATTTTAACATTTAATCTTTTGACTGTAAATGACTGGTGGATGTGAATTATGACTTTGTCAACTAAAATAAGTGTGTTTAAAGTCATTTCTGTGCCTCAAAGGGGTCAAAATTGAAGCTTTTGAGTAATCAAAACTCTGTAAAAATGGCAATTTTGGTCACTGTGAGGCTTTAAAAAGTGGTTATTCAACATGAGGCACGATCCAATTGACATTTTGAATCATTTTTGGTACAGTCCAAAAAATCAATTTTCGGATGAAAAACGATGACTCCGGACATGTCGAACGATCCCAAAATGGTCAATATGGATGAAATTTTAACATTTAATCTTTTGACTCTAAATGACTGTTGGATGTGAATTATGACTTTGTCAACTAAAATAAGTGTGTTTTAAGTCATTTCTGTGCCTCAAAGGGGTCAAAATTGAAGCTTTTGAGTAATCATAACTCTGTAAAAATGGCAATTTTGGTCACTGTGAGGGTTTAAAAACTGGTCATTGAACATGAGGCACGATCCAATTGACATTTTGAATCATTTTTGGTACAGTTAAAAAAAAATCAATTTTCGGATGAAAAACGATGACTCCGGACATGTCGAACGATCCCAAAATGGTCAATATGGATGAAATTTTAACATTTAATCTTTTGACTGTAAATGACTGTTGGATGTGAATTATGACTTTGTCAACTAAAATAAGTGTGTTTAAAGTCATTTCTGTGCCTGAAACGGGTCAAAATTGAAGCTTTTGAGTAAGCAAAACTCTGTAAAAATGGCAATTTTGGTCACTCTGAGGGTTTAAAAAGTGGTTATTCAACATGAGGCACGATCCAATTGACATTTTCATTCATTTTTGGTACAGTCCAAAAAATCAATTTTCGGATGAAAAACGATGACTCCGGACATGTCGAACGATCCCAAAATGGTCAATATGGATGAAATTTTAACATTTAATCTTTTAGACTGTAAATGACTGTTGGATGTGAATTATGACTTTGTCAACTAAAATAAGTGTGTTTAAAGTCATTTCTGTGCCTCAAAGGGGTCAAAATTGAAGCTTTTGAGTAAGCAAAACTCTGTAAAAATGGCAACTTTGGTCACTCTGAGGGTTTAAAAAGTGGTTATTCAACATGAGGCACGATCCAATTGACATTTTCATTCATTTTTGGTACAGTCCAAAAAATCAATTTTCGGATGAAAAACGATGACTCCGGACATGTCGAACGATCCCAAAATGGTCAATATGGATGAAATTTTAACATTTAATCTTTTGACTCTAAATGACTGGTGGATGTGAATTATGACTTTGTCAACTAAAATAAGTGTGTTTTAAGTAATTTCTGTGCCTCAAAGGGGTCAAAATTGAAGCTTTTGAGTAATCATAACTCTGTAAAAATGGCAATTTTGGTCACTGTGAGGGTTTAAAAAGTGGTTATTCAACATGAGGCACGATCCAATTGACATTTTGAATCATTTTTGGTACAGTCCAAAAAATCAATTTTCGGATGAAAAACGATGACTCCGGACATGTCGAACGATCCCAAAATGGTCAATATGGATGAAATTTTAACATTTAATCTTTTGACTGTAAATGACTGGTGGATGTGAATTATGACTTTGTCAACTAAAATAAGTGTGTTTAAAGTCATTTCTGTGCCTCAAAGGGGTCCAAATTGAAGCTTTTGAGTAATCAAAACTCTGTAAAAATGGCAATTTTGGTCACTGTGAGGCTTTAAAAAGTGGTTATTCAACATGAGGCACGATCCAATTGACATTTTGAATCATTTTTGGTACAGTCCAAAAAATCAATTTTCGGATGAAAAACGATGACTCCGGACATGTCGAACGATCCCAAAATGGTCAATATGGATGAAATTTTAACATTTAATCTTTTGACTCTAAATGACTGTTGGATGTGAATTATGACTTTGTCAACTAAAATAAGTGTGTTTTAAGTCATTTCTGTGCCTCAAAGGGGTCAAAATTGAAGCTTTTGAGTAATCATAACTCTGTAAAAATGGCAATTTTGGTCACTGTGAGGGTTTAAAAACTGGTCATTGAACATGAGGCACGATCCAATTGACATTTTGAATCATTTTTGGTACAGTCCAAAAAATCAATTTTCGGATGAAAAACGATGACTCCGGACATGTCGAACGATCCCAAAATGGTCAATATGAATGAAATTTTAACATTTAATCTTTTGACTCTAAATGACTGTTGGATGTGAATTATGACTTTGTCAACTAAAATAAGTGTGTTTAAAGTCATTTATGTGCCTGAAATGGTTCAAAATTGAAGCTTTTGAGTAAGCAAAACTCTGTAAAAGAGGCAATTTTGGTGACTGTGAGGGTTTAAAAAGTGGTTATTCAACATGAGGCACGATCCAATTGACATTTTGAATCCTTTTTGGTACAGTCCAAAAAATCAATTTTCGGATGAAAAACGATGACTCCGGACATGTCGAACGATCCCAAAATGGTCAATATGGATGAAATTTTAACATTTAATCTTTTGACTGTAAATGACTGGTGGATGTGAATTATGACTTTGTCAACTAAAATAAGTGTGTTTAAAGTCATTTCTGTGCCTCAAAGGGGTCAAAATTGAAGCTTTTGAGTAATCAAAACTCTGTAAAAATGGCAATTTTGGTCACTGTGAGGCTTTAAAAAGTGGTTATTCAACATGAGGCACGATCCAATTGACATTTTGAATCATTTTTGGTACAGTCAAAAAAATCAATTTTCGGATGAAAAACGATGACTCCGGACATGTCGAACGATCCCAAAATGGTCAATATGGATGAAATTTTAACATTTAATCTTTTGACTCTAAATGACTGTTGGATGTGAATTATGACTTTGTCAACTAAAATAAGTGTGTTTTAAGTCATTTCTGTGCCTCAAAGGGGTCAAAATTGAAGCTTTTGAGTAATCATAACTCTGTAAAAATGGCAATTTTGGTCACTGTGAGGGTTTAAAAACTGGTCATTGAACATGAGGCACGATCCAATTGACATTTTGAATCATTTTTGGTACAGTCCAAAAAATCAATTTTCGGATGAAAAACGATGACTCCGGACATGTCGAACGATCCCAAAATGGTCAATATGAATGAAATTTTAACATTTAATCTTTTGACTCTAAATGACTGTTGGATGTGAATTATGACTTTGTCAACTAAAATAAGTGTGTTTAAAGTCATTTCTGTGCCTGAAACGGGTCAAAATTGAAGCTTTTGAGTAAGCAAAACTCTGTAAAAATGGCAATTTTGGTCACTCTGAGGGTTTAAAAAGTGGTTATTCAACATGAGGCACGATCCAATTGACATTTTCATTCATTTTTGGTACAGTCCAAAAAATCAATTTTCGGATGAAAAACGATGACTCCGGACATGTCGAACGATCCCAAAATGGTCAATATGGATGAAATTTTAACATTCAATCTTTTAGACTGTAAATGACTGTTGGATGTGAATTATGACTTTGTCAACTAAAATAAGTGTGTTTAAAGTCATTTCTGTGCCTCAAAGGGGTCAAAATTGAAGCTTTTGAGTAAGCAAAACTCTGTAAAAATGGCAATTTTGGTCACTCTGAGGGTTTAAAAAGTGGTTATTCAACATGAGGCACGATCCAATTGACATTTTGAATCATTTTTGGTACAGTCCAAAAAATCAATTTTCGGATGAAAAACGATGACTCCGGACATGTCGAACGATCCCAAAATGGTCAATAGGGATGAAATTTTAACATTTAATCTTTTGACTCTAAATGACTGTTGGATGTGAATTATGACTTTGTCAACTAAAATAAGTGTGTTTAAAGTCATTTCTGTGCCTGAAATGGTTCAAAATTGAAGCTTTTGAGTAAGCAAAACTCTGTAAAAGTGGCAATTTTGGTCACTGTGAGGCTTTAAAAAGTGGTTATTCAACATGAGGCACGATCCAATTGACATTTTGAATCATTTTTGGTACAGTCCAAAAAATCAATTTTCGGATGAAAAACGATGACTCCGGACATGTCGATTGATCCCAAAATGGTCAATATGGATGAAATTTTAACATTTAATCTTTTGACTGTAAATGACTGTTGGATGTGAATTAGGACTTTGTCAACTAAAATAAGTGTGTTTAAAGTCATTTCTGTGCCTGAAACGGGTCAAAATTGAAGCTTTTGAGTAATCAAAACTCTGTAAAAATGGCAATTTTGGTCACTGTGAGGCTTTAAAAAGGGGTTATTCAACATGAGGCACGATCCAATTGACATTTTGAATCATTTTTGGTACAGTCCAAAAAATCAATTTTCGGATGAAAAACGATGACTCCGGACAAGTCGAACGATCCCAAAATGGTCAATATGGATGAAATTTTAACATTAAATCTTTTGACTGTAAATGACTGTTGGATGTGAATTATGACTTTGTCAACTAAAATAAGTGTGTTTAAAGTCATTTCTGTGCCTGAAATGGTTCAAAATTGAAGCTTTTGAGTAAGCAAAACTCTGTAAAAGTGGCAATTTTGGGGACTGTGAGGGTTTAAAAAGTGGTTATTCAACATGAGGCACAATCCAATTGACATTTTGAATCCTTTTTGGTACAGTCCAAAAAATCAATTTTCGGATGAAAAACGATGACTCCGGACATGTCGAACGATCCCAAAATGGTCAATATGGATGAAATTTTAACATTTAATCTTTTGACTGTAAATGACTGTTGGATGTGAATTAGGACTTTGTCAACTAAAATAAGTGTGTTTAAAGTCATTTCTGTGCCTGAAATGGTTCAAAATTGAAGCTTTTGAGTAAGCAAAACTCTGTAAAAATGGCAATTTTGGTCACTCTGAGGGTTTAAAAAGTGGTTATTCAACATGAGGCACGATCCAATTGACATTTTGATTCATTTTTGGTACAGTCCAAAAAATCAATTTTCGGATGAAAAACGATGACTCCGGACATGTCGAACGATCCCAAAATGGTCAATATGGATGAAATTTTAACATTTAATCTTTTGACTCTAAATGACTGTTGGATGTGAATTATGACTTTGTCAACTAAAATAAGTGTGTTTAAAGTCATTTATGTGCCTGAAATGGTTCAAAATTGAAGCTTTTGAGTAAGCAAAACTCTGTAAAAGAGGCAATTTTGGTGACTGTGAGGGTTTAAAAAGTGGTTATTCAACATGAGGCACGATCCAATTGACATTTTGAATCCTTTTTGGTACAGTCCAAAAAATCAATTTTCGGATGAAAAACGATGACTCCGGACATGTCGAACGATCCCAAAATGGTCAATATGGATGAAATTTTAACATTTAATCTTTTGACTGTAAATGACTGGTGGATGTGAATTATGACTTTGTCAACTAAAATAAGTGTGTTTAAAGTCATTTCTGTGCCTCAAAGGGGTCAAAATTGAAGCTTTTGAGTAATCAAAACTCTGTAAAAATGGCAATTTTGGTCACTGTGAGGCTTTAAAAAGTGGTTATTCAACATGAGGCACGATCCAATTGACATTTTGAATCATTTTTGGTACAGTCCAAAAAATCAATTTTCGGATGAAAAACGATGACTCCGGACATGTCGAACGATCCCAAAATGGTCAATATGGATGAAATTTTAACATTTAATCTTTTGACTCTAAATGACTGTTGGATGTGAATTATGACTTTGTCAACTAAAATAAGTGTGTTTTAAGTCATTTCTGTGCCTCAAAGGGGTCAAAATTGAAGCTTTTGAGTAATCATAACTCTGTAAAAATGGCAATTTTGGTCACTGTGAGGGTTTAAAAACTGGTCATTGAACATGAGGCACGATCCAATTGACATTTTGAATCATTTTTGGTACAGTCCAAAAAATCAATTTTCGGATGAAAAACGATGACTCCGGACATGTCGAACGATCCCAAAATGGTCAATATGAATGAAATTTTAACATTTAATCTTTTGACTCTAAATGACTGTTGGATGTGAATTATGACTTTGTCAACTAAAATAAGTGTGTTTAAAGTCATTTCTGTGCCTGAAACGGGTCAAAATTGAAGCTTTTGAGTAAGCAAAACTCTGTAAAAATGGCAATTTTGGTCACTCTGAGGGTTAAAAAAGTGGTTATTCAACATGAGGCACGATCCAATTGACATTTTGAATCATTTTTGGTACAGTCCAAAAAATCAATTTTCGGATGAAAAACGATGACTCCGGACATGTCGAACGATCCCAAAATGGTCAATATGGATGAAATTTTAACATTTAATCTTTTGACTGTAAATGACTGTTGGATGTGAATTATGACTTTGTCAACTAAAATAAGTGTGTTTAAAGTCATTTCTGTGCCTGAAACGGGTCAAAATTGAAGCTTTTGAGTAAGCAAAACTCTGTAAAAATGGCAATTTTGGTCACTCTGAGGGTTTAAAAAGTGGTTATTCAACATGAGGCACGATCCAATTGACATTTTCATTCATTTTTGGTACAGTCCAAAAAATCAATTTTCGGATGAAAAACGATGACTCCGGACATGTCGAACGATCCCAAAATGGTCAATATGGATGAAATTTTAACATTTAATCTTTTAGACTGTAAATGACTGTTGGATGTGAATTATGACTTTGTCAACTAAAATAAGTGTGTTTAAAGTCATTTCTGTGCCTCAGAGGGGTCAAAATTGAAGCTTTTGAGTAAGCAAAACTCTGTAAAAATGGCAACTTTGGTCACTCTGAGGGTTTAAAAAGTGGTTATTCAACATGAGGCACGATCCAATTGACATTTTCATTCATTTTTGGTACAGTCCAAAAAATCAATTTTCGGATGAAAAACGATGACTCCGGACATGTCGAACGATCCCAAAATGGTCAATATGGATGAAATTTTAACATTCAATCTTTTAGACTGTAAATGACTGTTGGATGTGAATTATGACTTTGTCAACTAAAATAAGTGTGTTTAAAGTCATTTCTGTGCCTCAAAGGGGTCAAAATTGAAGCTTTTGAGTAAGCAAAACTCTGTAAAAATGGCAATTTTGGTCACTCTGAGGGTTTAAAAAGTGGTTATTCAACATGAGGCACGATCCAATTGACATTTTGAATCATTTTTGGTACAGTCCAAAAAATAAATTTTCGGATGAAAAACGATGACTCCGGACATGTCGAACGATCCCAAAATGGTCAATAGGGATGAAATTTTAACATTTAATCTTTTGACTCTAAATGACTGTTGGATGTGAATTATGACTTTGTCAACTAAAATAAGTGTGTTTAAAGTCATTTCTGTGCCTGAAATGGTTCAAAATTGAAGCTTTTGAGTAAGCAAAACTCTGTAAAAGTGGCAATTTTGGTCACTGTGAGGCTTTAAAAAGTGGTTATTCAACATGAGGCACGATCCAATTGACATTTTGAATCATTTTTGGTACAGTCCAAAAAATCAATTTTCGGATGAAAAACGATGACTCCGGACATGTCGATTGATCCCAAAATGGTCAATATGGATGAAATTTTAACATTAAATCTTTTGACTGTAAATGACTGTTGGATGTGAATTATGACTTTGTCAACTAAAATAAGTGTGTTTAAAGTCATTTCTGTGCCTGAAATGGTTCAAAATTGAAGCTTTTGAGTAAGCAAAACTCTGTAAAAGTGGCAATTTTGGTGACTGTGAGGGTTTAAAAAGTGGTTATTCAACATGAGGCACAATCCAATTGACATTTTGAATCCTTTTTGGTACAGTCCAAAAAATCAATTTTCGGATGAAAAACGATGACTCCGGACATGTCGAACGATCCCAAAATGGTCAATATGGATGAAATTTTAACATTTAATCTTTTGACTGTAAATGACTGTTGGATGTGAATTAGGACTTTGTCAACTAAAATAAGTGTGTTTAAAGTCATTTCTGTGCCTGAAATGGTTCAAAATTGAAGCTTTTGAGTAAGCAAAACTCTGTAAAAATGGCAATTTTGGTCACTCTGAGGGTTTAAAAAGTGGTTATTCAACATGAGGCACGATCCAATGGACATTTTGATTCATTTTTGGTACAGTCCAAAAAATCAATTTTCGGATGAAAAACGATGACTCCGGACATGTCGAACGATCCCAAAATGGTCAATATGGATGAAATTTTAACATTTAATCTTTTGACTCTAAATGACTGTTGGATGTGAATTATGACTTTGTCAACTAAAATAAGTGTGTTTAAAGTCATTTATGTGCCTGAAATGGTTCAAAATTGAAGCTTTTGAGTAAGCAAAACTCTGTAAAAGAGGCAATTTTGGTGACTGTGAGGGTTTAAAAAGTGGTTATTCAACATGAGGCACGATCCAATTGACATTTTGAATCCTTTTTGGTACAGTCCAAAAATCAATTTTCGGATGAAAAACGATGACTCCGGACATGTCGATTGATCCCAAAATGGTCAATATGGATGAAATTTTAACATTTAATCTTTTGACTGTAAATGACTGTTGGATGTGAATTAGGACTTTGTCAACTAAAATAAGTGTGTTTAAAGTCATTTCTGTGCCTGAAACGGGTCAAAATTGAAGCTTTTGAGTAATCAAAACTCTGTAAAAATGGCAATTTTGGTCACTGTGAGGGTTTAAAAACTGGTCATTGAACATGAGGCACGATCCAATTGACATTTTGAATCATTTTTGGTACAGTCCAAAAAATCAATTTTCGGATGAAAAACTATGACTCCGGACATGTCGAACGATCCCAAAATGGTCAATATGAATGAAATTTTAACATTTAATCTTTTGACTCTAAATGACTGTTGGATGTGAATTATGACTTTGTCAACTAAAATAAGTGTGTTTAAAGTCATTTCTGTGCCTGAAACGGGTCAAAATTGAAGCTTTTGAGTAAGCAAAACTCTGTAAAAATGGCAATTTTGGTCACTCTGAGGGTTAAAAAAGTGGTTATTCAACATGAGGCACGATCCAATTGACATTTTGAATCATTTTTGGTACAGTCCAAAAAATCAATTTTCGGATGAAAAACGATGACTCCGGACATGTCGAACGATCCCAAAATGGTCAATATGGATGAAATGTTAACATTTAATCTTTTGACTCTAAATGACTGGTGGATGTGAATTATGACTTTGTCAACTAAAATAAGTGTGTTTTAAGTAATTTCCGTGCCTCAAAGGGGTCAAAATTGAAGCTTTTGAGTAATCATAACTCTGTAAAAATGGCAATTTTGGTCACTGTGAGGGTTTAAAAAGTGGTTATTCAACATGAGGCACGATCCAATTGACATTTTGAATCATTTTTGGTACAGTCCAAAAAATCAATTTTCGGATGAAAAACGATGACTCCGGACATGTCGAACGATCCCAAAATGGTCAATATGGATGAAATTTTAACATTTAATCTTTTGACTGTAAATGACTGGTGGATGTGAATTATGACTTTGTCAACTAAAATAAGTGTGTTTAAAGTCATTTCTGTGCCTCAAAGGGGTCAAAATTGAAGCTTTTGAGTAATCAAAACTCTGTAAAAATGGCAATTTTGGTCACTGTGAGGCTTTAAAAAGTGGTTATTCAACATGAGGCACGATCCAATTGACATTTTGAATCATTTTTGGTACAGTCCAAAAAATCAATTTTCGGATGAAAAACGATGACTCCGGACATGTCGAACGATCCCAAAATGGTCAATATGGATGAAATTTTAACATTTAATCTTTTGACTCTAAATGACTGTTGGATGTGAATTATGACTTTGTCAACTAAAATAAGTGTGTTTTAAGTCATTTCTGTGCCTCAAAGGGGTCAAAATTGAAGCTTTTGAGTAATCATAACTCTGTAAAAATGGCAATTTTGGTCACTGTGAGGGTTTAAAAACTGGTCATTGAACATGAGGCACGATCCAATTGACATTTTGAATCATTTTTGGTACAGTCCAAAAAATCAATTTTCGGATGAAAAACGATGACTCCGGACATGTCGAACGATCCCAAAATGGTCAATATGAATGAAATTTTAACATTTAATCTTTTGACTCTAAATGACTGTTGGATGTGAATTATGACTTTGTCAACTAAAATAAGTGTGTTTAAAGTCATTTATGTGCCTGAAATGGTTCAAAATTGAAGCTTTTGAGTAAGCAAAACTCTGTAAAAGAGGCAATTTTGGTGACTGTGAGGGTTTAAAAAGTGGTTATTCAACATGAGGCACGATCCAATTGACATTTTGAATCCTTTTTGGTACAGTCCAAAAAATCAATTTTCGGATGAAAAACGATGACTCCGGACATGTCGAACGATCCCAAAATGGTCAATATGGATGAAATTTTAACATTTAATCTTTTGACTGTAAATGACTGGTGGATGTGAATTATGACTTTGTCAACTAAAATAAGTGTGTTTAAAGTCATTTCTGTGCCTCAAAGGGGTCAAAATTGAAGCTTTTGAGTAATCAAAACTCTGTAAAAATGGCAATTTTGGTCACTGTGAGGCTTTAAAAAGTGGTTATTCAACATGAGGCACGATCCAATTGACATTTTGAATCATTTTTGGTACAGTCAAAAAAATCAATTTTCGGATGAAAAACGATGACTCCGGACATGTCGAACGATCCCAAAATGGTCAATATGGATGAAATTTTAACATTTAATCTTTTGACTCTAAATGACTGTTGGATGTGAATTATGACTTTGTCAACTAAAATAAGTGTGTTTTAAGTCATTTCTGTGCCTCAAAGGGGTCAAAATTGAAGCTTTTGAGTAATCATAACTCTGTAAAAATGGCAATTTTGGTCACTGTGAGGGTTTAAAAACTGGTCATTGAACATGAGGCACGATCCAATTGACATTTTGAATCATTTTTGGTACAGTCCAAAAAATCAATTTTCGGATGAAAAACGATGACTCCGGACATGTCGAACGATCCCAAAATGGTCAATATGAATGAAATTTTAACATTTAATCTTTTGACTCTAAATGACTGTTGGATGTGAATTATGACTTTGTCAACTAAAATAAGTGTGTTTAAAGTCATTTCTGTGCCTGAAACGGGTCAAAATTGAAGCTTTTGAGTAAGCAAAACTCTGTAAAAATGGCAATTTTGGTCACTCTGAGGGTTTAAAAAGTGGTTATTCAACATGAGGCACGATCCAATTGACATTTTCATTCATTTTTGGTACAGTCCAAAAAATCAATTTTCGGATGAAAAACGATGACTCCGGACATGTCGAACGATCCCAAAATGGTCAATATGGATGAAATTTTAACATTCAATCTTTTAGACTGTAAATGACTGTTGGATGTGAATTATGACTTTGTCAACTAAAATAAGTGTGTTTAAAGTCATTTCTGTGCCTCAAAGGGGTCAAAATTGAAGCTTTTGAGTAAGCAAAACTCTGTAAAAATGGCAATTTTGGTCACTGTGAGGGTTTAAAAAGTGGTTATTCAACATGAGGCACGATCCAATTGACATTTTGAATCATTTTTGGTACAGTCCAAAAAATCAATTTTCGGATGAAAAACGATGACTCCGGACATGTCGAACGATCCCAAAATGGTCAATAGGGATGAAATTTTAACATTTAATCTTTTGACTCTAAATGACTGTTGGATGTGAATTATGACTTTGTCAACTAAAATAAGTGTGTTTAAAGTCATTTCTGTGCCTGAAATGGTTCAAAATTGAAGCTTTTGAGTAAGCAAAACTCTGTAAAAGTGGCAATTTTGGTCACTGTGAGGCTTTAAAAAGTGGTTATTCAACATGAGGCACGATCCAATTGACATTTTGAATCATTTTTGGTACAGTCCAAAAAATCAATTTTCGGATGAAAAACGATGACTCCGGACATGTCGATTGATCCCAAAATGGTCAATATGGATGAAATTTTAACATTTAATCTTTTGACTGTAAATGACTGTTGGATGTGAATTAGGACTTTGTCAACTAAAATAGGTGTGTTTAAAGTCATTTCTGTGCCTGAAACGGGTCAAAATTGAAGCTTTTGAGTAATCAAAACTCTGTAAAAATGGCAATTTTGGTCACTGTGAGGCTTTAAAAAGGGGTTATTCAACATGAGGCACGATCCAATTGACATTTTGAATCATTTTTGGTACAGTCCAAAAAATCAATTTTCGGATGAAAAACGATGACTCCGGACATGTCGAACGATCCCAAAATGGTCAATATGGATGAAATTTTAACATTTAATCTTTTGACTCTAAATGACTGTTGGATGTGAATTATGACTTTGTCAACTAAAATAAGTGTGTTTTAAGTCATTTCTGTGCCTCAAAGGGGTCAAAATTGAAGCTTTTGAGTAATCATAACTCTGTAAAAATGGCAATTTTGGTCACTGTGAGGGTTTAAAAACTGGTCATTGAACATGAGGCACGATCCAATTGACATTTTGAATCATTTTTGGTACAGTCCAAAAAATCAATTTTCGGATGAAAAACGATGACTCCGGACATGTCGAACGATCCCAAAATGGTCAATATGAATGAAATTTTAACATTTAATCTTTTGACTCTAAATGACTGTTGGATGTGAATTATGACTTTGTCAACTAAAATAAGTGTGTTTAAAGTCATTTCTGTGCCTGAAACGGGTCAAAATTGAAACTTTTGAGTAAGCAAAACTCTGTAAAAATGGCAATTTTGGTCACTCTGAGGGTTTAAAAAGTGGTTATTCAACATGAGGCACGATCCAATTGACATTTTCATTCATTTTTGGTACAGTCCAAAAAATCAATTTTCGGATGAAAAACGATGACTCCGGACATGTCGAACGATCCCAAAATGGTCAATATGGATGAAATTTTAACATTCAATCTTTTAGACTGTAAATGACTGTTGGATGTGAATTATGACTTTGTCAACTAAAATAAGTGTGTTTAAAGTCATTTCTGTGCCTCAAAGGGGTCAAAATTGAAGCTTTTGAGTAAGCAAAACTCTGTAAAAATGGCAATTTTGGTCACTCTGAGGGTTTAAAAAGTGGTTATTCAACATGAGGCACGATCCAATTGACATTTTGAATCATTTTTGGTACAGTCCAAAAAATCAATTTTCGGATGAAAAACGATGACTCCGGACATGTCGAACGATCCCAAAATGGTCAATAGGGATGAAATTTTAACATTTAATCTTTTGACTCTAAATGACTGTTGGATGTGAATTATGACTTTGTCAACTAAAATAAGTGTGTTTAAAGTCATTTCTGTGCCTGAAATGGTTCAAAATTGAAGCTTTTGAGTAAGCAAAACTCTGTAAAAGTGGCAATTTTGGTCACTGTGAGGCTTTAAAAAGTGGTTATTCAACATGAGGCACGATCCAATTGACATTTTGAATCATTTTTGGTACAGTCCAAAAAATCAATTTTCGGATGAAAAACGATGACTCCGGACATGTCGATTGATCCCAAAATGGTCAATATGGATGAAATTTTAACATTTAATCTTTTGACTGTAAATGACTGTTGGATGTGAATTAGGACTTTGTCAACTAAAATAAGTGTGTTTAAAGTCATTTCTGTGCCTGAAACGTCAAAATTGAAGCTTTTGAGTAAGCAAAACTCTGTAAAAATGGCAATTTTGGTCACTCTGAGGGTTTAAAAAGTGGTTATTCAACATGAGGCACGATCCAATTGACATTTTGAATCATTTTTGGTACAGTCCAAAAAATCAATTTTCGGATGAAAAACGATGACTCCGGACATGTCGAACGATCCCAAAATGGTCAATATGGATGAAATTTTAACATTTAATCTTTTGACTGTAAATGACTGGTGGATGTGAATTATGACTTTGTCAACTAAAATAAGTGTGTTTAAAGTCATTTCTGTGCCTCAAAGGGGTCAAAATTGAAGCTTTTGAGTAATCAAAACTCTGTAAAAATGGCAATTTTGGTCACTGTGAGGCTTTAAAAAGTGGTTATTCAACATGAGGCACGATCCAATTGACATTTTGAATCATTTTTGGTACAGTCCAAAAAATGAATTTTCGGATGAAAAACGATGACTCCGGACATGTCGAACGATCCCAAAATGGTCAATATGGATGAAATTTTAACATTCAATCTTTTAGACTGTAAATGACTGTTGGATGTGAATTATGACTTTGTCAACTAAAATAAGTGTGTTTAAAGTCATTTCTGTGCCTCAAAGGGGTCAAAATTGAAGCTTTTGAGTAAGCAAAACTCTGTAAAAATGGCAATTTTGGTCACTCTGAGGGTTTAAAAAGTGGTTATTCAACATGAGGCACGATCCAATTGACATTTTGAATCATTTTTGGTACAGTCCAAAAAATCAATTTTCGGATGAAAAACGATGACTCCGGACATGTCGAACGATCCCAAAATGGTCAATAGGGATGAAATTTTAACATTTAATCTTTTGACTCTAAATGACTGTTGGATGTGAATTATGACTTTGTCAACTAAAATAAGTGTGTTTAAAGTCATTTCTGTGCCTGAAATGGTTCAAAATTGAAGCTTTTGAGAAAGCAAAACTCTGTAAAAGAGGCAATTTTGGTGACTGTAAGGGTTTAAAAAGTGGTTATTCAACATGAGGCACGATCCAATTGACATTTTGAATCCTTTTTGGTACAGTCCAAAAAATCAATTTTCGGATGAAAAACGATGACTCCGGACATGTCGAACGATCCCAAAATGGTCAATATGGATGAAATTTTAACATTTAATCTTTTGACTGTAAATGACTGTTGGATGTGAATTATGACTTTGTCAACTAAAATAAGTGTGTTTTAAGTCATTTCTGTGCCTCAAAGGGGTCAAAATTGAAGCTTTTGAGTAATCATAACTCTGTAAAAATGGCAATTTTGGTCACTGTGAGGGTTTAAAAGTGGTTATTCAACATGAGGCACGATCCAATTGACATTTTGAATCATATTTGGTACAGTCCAAAAAATCAATTTTCGGATGAAAAACGATGACTCCGGACATGTCGAACGATCCCAAAATGGTCAATATGGATGAAATTTTAACATTTAATCTTTTGACTCTAAAACACTGTTGGATGTGAATTATGACTTTGTCAACTAAAATAAGTGTGTTTAAAGTCATTTCTGTGCCTGAAACGGGTCAAAATTGAAGCTTTTAGGTAAGCAAAACTCTGTAAAAATGGCAATTTTGGTCACTCTGAGGGTTTAAAAAGTGGTTATTCAACATGAGGCACGATCCAATTGACATTTTGAATCATTTTTGGTACAGTCCAAAAAATCAATTTTCGGATGAAAACGATGACTCCGGACATGTCGAACGATCCCAAAATGGCCAATATGGATGAAATTTTAACATTTAATCTTTTGACTGTAAATGACTGTTGGATGTGAATTATGACTTTGTCAACTAAAATAAGTGTGTTTAAAGTCATTTCTGTGCCTGAAACGGGTCAAAATTGAAGCTTTTGAGTAAGCAAAACTCTGTAAAAATGGCAATTTTGGTGACTGTGAGGGTTTAAAAAGTGGTTATTCAACATGAGGCACGATCCAATTGACATTTTGAATCATTTTTGGTACAGTCCAAAAAATCAATTTTCGGATGAAAAACGATGACTCCGGACATGTCGAACGATCCCAAAATGGTCAATAGGGATGAAATTTTAACATTTAATCTTTTGACTCTAAATGACTGTTGGATGTGAATTATGACTTTGTCAACTAAAATAAGTGTGTTTAAAGTCATTTCTGTGCCTGAAATGGTTCAAAATTGAAGCTTTTGAGTAAGCAAAACTCTGTAAAAGTAGCAATTTTGGTGACTGTGAGGGTTTAAAAAGTGGTTATTCAACATGAGGCACGATCCAATTGACATTTTGAATCCTTTTTGGTACAGTCCAAAAAATCAATTTTCGGATGAAAAACGATGACTCCGGACATGTCGAACGATCCCAAAATGGTCAATATGGATGAAATTTTAACATTTAATCTTTTGACTGTAAATGACTGGTGGATGTGAATTATGACTTTGTCAACTAAAATAAGTGTGTTTAAAGTCATTTCTGTGCCTCAAAGGGGTCAAAATTGAAGCTTTTGAGTAATCAAAACTCTGTAAAAATGGCAATTTTGGTCACTGTGAGGCTTTAAAAAGTGGTTATTCAACATGAGGCACGATCCAATTGACATTTTGAATCATTTTTGGTACAGTCCAAAAAATGAATTTTCGGATGAAAAACGATGACTCCGGACATGTCGAACGATCCCAAAATGGTCAATATGGATGAAATTTTAACATTTAATCTTTTGACTGTAAATGACTGGTGGATGTGAATTATGACTTTGTCAACTAAAATAAGTGTGTTTAAAGTCATTTCTGTGCCTCAAAGGGGTCAAAATTGAAGCTTTTGAGTAATCAAAACTCTGTAAAAATGGCAATTTTGGTCACTGTGAGGCTTTAAAAAGTGGTTATTCAACATGAGGCACGATCCAATTGACATTTTGAATCATTTTTGGTACAGTCCAAAAAATGAATTTTCGGATGAAAAACGATGACTCCGGACATGTCGAACGATCCCAAAATGGTCAATATGGATGAAATTTTAACATTCAATCTTTTGACTGTAAATGACTGTTGGATGTGAATTATGACTTTGTCAACTCAAATAAGTGTGTTTAAAGTAATTTCTGTGCCTGAAACGGGTCAAAATTGAAGCTTTTGAGTAAGCAAAAATCTGTAAAAATGGCAATTTTGGTCACTCTGAGGGTTTAAAAAGTGGTTATTCATCATGAGGCACGACCCAATTGACATTTTGAATCATTTTTGGTACAGTCCAAAAAATCAATTTCCGGATGAAAAACGATGACTCCGGACCTGTTGAACGTTCCCAAAATGGTCTATAATGATGAAATTTTAACATTTAATCTTTTGACTCTAAATGACTGTTGGATGTGAATTATGACTTTGTCAACTAAAATAAGTGTGTTTTAAGTCATTTCTGTGCCTCAAAGGGGTCAAAATTGAAGCTTTTGAGTAATCATAACTCTGTAAAAATGGCAATTTTGGTCACTGTGAGGGTTTAAAAAGTGGTTATTCAACATGAGGCACGATCCAATTGACATTTTGAATCATTTTTGGTACAGTCCAAAAAATCAATTTTCGGATGAAAAACGATGACTCCGGACATGTTGAACGATCCCAAAATGGTCAATATGGATGAAATTTTAACATTTAATCTTTTGACTGTAAATGACTGGTGGATGTGAATTATGACTTTGTCAACTAAAATAAGTGTGTTTAAAGTCATTTCTGTGCCTCAAAGGGGTCAAAATTGAAGCTTTTGAGTAATCAAAACTCTGTAAAAATGGCAATTTTGGTCACTCTGAGGCTTTAAAAAGTGGTTATTCAACATGAGGCACGATCCAATTGACATTTTGAATCATTTTTGGTACAGTCCAAAAAATCAATTTTCGGATGAAAACGATGACTCCGGACATGTCGAACGATCCCAAAATGGCCAATATGGATGAAATTTTAACATTTAATCTTTTGACTGTAAATGACTGTTGGATGTGAATTATGACTTTGTCAACTAAAATAAGTGTGTTTAAAGTCATTTCTGTGCCTGAAACGGGTCAAAATTGAAGCTTTTGAGTAAGCAAAACTCTGTAAAAATGGCAATTTTGGTGACTGTGAGGGTTTAAAAAGTGGTTATTCAACATGAGGCACGATCCAATTGACATTTTGAATCATTTTTGGTACAGTCCAAAAAATCAATTTTCGGATGAAAAACGATGACTCCGGACATGTCGAACGATCCCAAAATGGTCAATAGGGATGAAATTTTAACATTTAATCTTTTGACTCTAAATGACTGTTGGATGTGAATTATGACTTTGTCAACTAAATTAAGTGTGTTTAAAGTCATTTCTGTGCCTGAAATGGTTCAAAATTGAAGCTTTTGAGTAAGCAAAACTCTGTAAAAGTAGCAATTTTGGTGACTGTGAGGGTTTAAAAAGTGGTTATTCAACATGAGGCACGATCCAATTGACATTTTGAATCCTTTTTGGTACAGTCCAAAAAATCAATTTTCGGATGAAAAACGATGACTCCGGACATGTCGAACGATCCCAAAATGGTCAATATGGATGAAATTTTAACATTTAATCTTTTGACTGTAAATGACTGGTGGATGTGAATTATGACTTTGTCAACTAAAATAAGTGTGTTTAAAGTCATTTCTGTGCCTCAAAGGGGTCAAAATTGAAGCTTTTGAGTAATCAAAACTCTGTAAAAATGGCAATTTTGGTCACTGTGAGGCTTTAAAAAGTGGTTATTCAACATGAGGCACGATCCAATTGACATTTTGAATCATTTTTGGTACAGTCCAAAAAATGAATTTTCGGATGAAAAACGATGACTCCGGACATGTCGAACGATCCCAAAATGGTCAATATGGATGAAATTTTAACATTTAATCTTTTGACTGTAAATGACTGGTGGATGTGAATTATGACTTTGTCAACTAAAATAAGTGTGTTTAAAGTCATTTCTGTGCCTCAAAGGGGTCAAAATTGAAGCTTTTGAGTAATCAAAACTCTGTAAAAATGGCAATTTTGGTCACTGTGAGGCTTTAAAAAGTGGTTATTCAACATGAGGCACGATCCAATTGACATTTTGAATCATTTTTGGTACAGTCCAAAAAATGAATTTTCGGATGAAAAACGATGACTCCGGACATGTCGAACGATCCCAAAATGGTCAATATGGATGAAATTTTAACATTCAATCTTTTGACTGTAAATGACTGTTGGATGTGAATTATGACTTTGTCAACTCAAATAAGTGTGTTTAAAGTAATTTCTGTGCCTGAAACGGGTCAAAATTGAAGCTTTTGAGTAAGCAAAAATCTGTAAAAATGGCAATTTTGGTCACTCTGAGGGTTTAAAAAGTGGTTATTCATCATGAGGCACGACCCAATTGACATTTTGAATCATTTTTGGTACAGTCCAAAAAATCAATTTCCGGATGAAAAACGATGACTCCGGACCTGTTGAACGTTCCCAAAATGGTCTATAATGATGAAATTTTAACATTTAATCTTTTGACTCTAAATGACTGTTGGATGTGAATTATGACTTTGTCAACTAAAATAAGTGTGTTTTAAGTCATTTCTGTGCCTCAAAGGGGTCAAAATTGAAGCTTTTGAGTAATCATAACTCTGTAAAAATGGCAATTTTGGTCACTGTGAGGGTTTAAAAAGTGGTTATTCAACATGAGGCACGATCCAATTGACATTTTGAATCATTTTTGGTACAGTCCAAAAAATCAATTTTCGGATGAAAAACGATGACTCCGGACATGTTGAACGATCCCAAAATGGTCAATATGGATGAAATTTTAACATTTAATCTTTTGACTGTAAATGACTGGTGGATGTGAATTATGACTTTGTCAACTAAAATAAGTGTGTTTAAAGTCATTTCTGTGCCTCAAAGGGGTCAAAATTGAAGCTTTTGAGTAATCAAAACTCTGTAAAAATGGCAATTTTGGTCACTCTGAGGCTTTAAAAAGTGGTTATTCAACATGAGGCACGATCCAATTGACATTTTGAATCATTTTTGGTACAGTCCAAAAAATCAATTTTCGGATGAAAACGATGACTCCGGACATGTCGAACGATCCCAAAATGGCCAATATGGATGAAATTTTAACATTTAATCTTTTGACTGTAAATGACTGTTGGATGTGAATTATGACTTTGTTTACTAAAATAAGTGTGTTTAAAGTCATTTCTGTGCCTGAAACGGGTCAAAATTGAAGCTTTTGAGTAAGCAAAACTCTGTAAAAATGGCAATTTTGGTCACTCTGAGGGTTTAAAAAGTGGTTATTCAACATGAGGCACGATCCAATTGACATTTTGAATCATTTTTGGTACAGTCCAAAAAATAAATTTTCGGATGAAAAACGATGACTCCGGACATGTCGAACGATCCCAAAATGGTCAATATGGATGAAATTTTAACATTTAATCTTTTGACTCTAAATGACTGTTGGATGTGAATTATGACTTTGTCAACTAAAATAAGTGTGTTTAAAGTCATTTCTGTGCCTGAAATGGTTCAAAATTGAAGCTTTTGAGTAAGCAAAACTCTGTAAAAGTGGCAATTTTGGTCACTGTGAGGCTTTAAAAAGTGGTTATTCAACATGAGGCACGATCCAATTGACATTTTGAATCATTTTTGGTACAGTCCAAAAAATCAATTTTCGGATGAAAAACGATGACTCCGGACATGTCGATTGATCCCAAAATGGTCAATATGGATGAAATTTTAACATTTAATCTTTTGACTGTAAATGACTGTTGGATGTGAATTAGGACTTTGTCAACTAAAATAAGTGTGTTTAAAGTCATTTCTGTGCCTCAAAGGGGTCAAAATTGAAGCTTTTGAGTAAGCAAAACTCTGTAAAAATGGCAATTTTGGTCACTCTGAGGGTTTAAAAAGTGGTTATTCAACATGAGGCACGATCCAATTGACATTTTGAATCATTTTTGGTACAGTCCAAAAAATCAATTTTCGGATGAAAAACGATGACTCCGGACATGTCGAACGATCCCAAAATGGTCAATAGGGATGAAATTTTAACATTTAATCTTTTGACTCTAAATGACTGTTGGATGTGAATTATGACTTTGTCAACTAAAATAAGTGTGTTTAAAGTCATTTCTGTGCCTGAAATGGTTCAAAATTGAAGCTTTTGAGAAAGCAAAACTCTGTAAAAGAGGCAATTTTGGTGACTGTAAGGGTTTAAAAAGTGGTTATTCAACATGAGGCACGATCCAATTGACATTTTGAATCCTTTTTGGTACAGTCCAAAAAATCAATTTTCGGATGAAAAACGATGACTCCGGACATGTCGAACGATCCCAAAATGGTCAATATGGATGAAATTTTAACATTTAATCTTTTGACTGTAAATGACTGTTGGATGTGAATTATGACTTTGTCAACTAAAATAAGTGTGTTTTAAGTCATTTCTGTGCCTCAAAGGGGTCAAAATTGAAGCTTTTGAGTAATCATAACTCTGTAAAAATGGCAATTTTGGTCACTGTGAGGGTTTAAAAGTGGTTATTCAACATGAGGCACGATCCAATTGACATTTTGAATCATTTTTGGTACAGTCCAAAAAATCAATTTTCGGATGAAAAACGATGACTCCGGACATGTCGAACGATCCCAAAATGGTCAATATGGATGAAATTTTAACATTTAATCTTTTGACTCTAAAATACTGTTGGATGTGAATTATGACTTTGTCAACTAAAATAAGTGTGTTTAAAGTCATTTCTGTGCCTGAAACGGGTCAAAATTGAAGCTTTTAGGTAAGCAAAACTCTGTAAAAATGGCAATTTTGGTCACTCTGAGGGTTTAAAAAGTGGTTATTCAACATGAGGCACGATCCAATTGACATTTTGAATCATTTTTGGTACAGTCCAAAAAATCAATTTTCGGATGAAAACGATGACTCCGGACATGTCGAACGATCCCAAAATGGCCAATATGGATGAAATTTTAACATTTAATCTTTTGACTGTAAATGACTGTTGGATGTGAATTATGACTTTGTCAACTAAAATAAGTGTGTTTAAAGTCATTTCTGTGCCTGAAACGGGTCAAAATTGAAGCTTTTGAGTAAGCAAAACTCTGTAAAAATGGCAATTTTGGTGACTGTGAGGGTTTAAAAAGTGGTTATTCAACATGAGGCACGATCCAATTGACATTTTGAATCATTTTTGGTACAGTCCAAAAAATCAATTTTCGGATGAAAAACGATGACTCCGGACATGTCGAACGATCCCAAAATGGTCAATAGGGATGAAATTTTAACATTTAATCTTTTGACTCTAAATGACTGTTGGATGTGAATTATGACTTTGTCAACTAAAATAAGTGTGTTTAAAGTCATTTCTGTGCCTGAAATGGTTCAAAATTGAAGCTTTTGAGTAAGCAAAACTCTGTAAAAGTAGCAATTTTGGTGACTGTGAGGGTTTAAAAAGTGGTTATTCAACATGAGGCACGATCCAATTGACATTTTGAATCCTTTTTGGTACAGTCCAAAAAATCAATTTTCGGATGAAAAACGATGACTCCGGACATGTCGAACGATCCCAAAATGGTCAATATGGATGAAATTTTAACATTTAATCTTTTGACTGTAAATGACTGGTGGATGTGAATTATGACTTTGTCAACTAAAATAAGTGTGTTTAAAGTCATTTCTGTGCCTCAAAGGGGTCAAAATTGAAGCTTTTGAGTAATCAAAACTCTGTAAAAATGGCAATTTTGGTCACTGTGAGGCTTTAAAAAGTGGTTATTCAACATGAGGCACGATCCAATTGACATTTTGAATCATTTTTGGTACAGTCCAAAAAATGAATTTTCGGATTAAAAACGATGACTCCGGACATGTCGAACGATCCCAAAATGGTCAATATGGATGAAATTTTAACATTTAATCTTTTGACTGTAAATGACTGGTGGATGTGAATTATGACTTTGTCAACTAAAATAAGTGTGTTTAAAGTCATTTCTGTGCCTCAAAGGGGTCAAAATTGAAGCTTTTGAGTAATCAAAACTTTGTAAAAATGGCAATTTTGGTCACTGTGAGGCTTTAAAAAGTGGTTATTCAACATGAGGCACGATCCAATTGACATTTTGAATCATTTTTGGTACAGTCCAAAAAATGAATTTTCGGATGAAAAACGATGACTCCGGACATGTCGAACGATCCCAAAATGGTCAATATGGATGAAATTTTAACATTCAATCTTTTGACTGTAAATGACTGTTGGATGTGAATTATGACTTTGTCAACTCAAATAAGTGTGTTTAAAGTAATTTCTGTGCCTGAAACGGGTCAAAATTGAAGCTTTTGAGTAAGCAAAAATCTGTAAAAATGGCAATTTTGGTCACTCTGAGGGTTTAAAAAGTGGTTATTCATCATGAGGCACGACCCAATTGACATTTTGAATCATTTTTGGTACAGTCCAAAAAATCAATTTCCGGATGAAAAACGATGACTCCGGACCTGTTGAACGTTCCCAAAATGGTCTATAATGATGAAATTTTAACATTTAATCTTTTGACTCTAAATGACTGTTGGATGTGAATTATGACTTTCTCAACTAAAATAAGTGTGTTTTAAGTCATTTCTGTGCCTCAAAGGGGTCAAAATTGAAGCTTTTGAGTAATCATAACTCTGTAAAAATGGCAATTTTGGTCACTGTGAGGGTTTAAAAAGTGGTTATTCAACATGAGGCACGATCCAATTGACATTTTGAATCATTTTTGGTAGAGTCCAAAAAATCAATTTTCGGATGAAAAACGATGACTCCGGACATGTTGAACGATCCCAAAATGGTCAATATGGATGAAATTTTAACATTTAATCTTTTGACTGTAAATGACTGGTGGATGTGAATTATGACTTTGTCAACTAAAATAAGTGTGTTTAAAGTCATTTCTGTGCCTCAAAGGGGTCAAAATTGAAGCTTTTGAGTAATCAAAACTCTGTAAAAATGGCAATTTTGGTCACTCTGAGGCTTTAAAAAGTGGTTATTCAACATGAGGCACGATCCAATTGACATTTTGAATCATTTTTGGTACAGTCCAAAAAATCAATTTTCGGATGAAAACGATGACTCCGGACATGTCGAACGATCCCAAAATGGCCAATATGGATGAAATTTTAACATTTAATCTTTTGACTGTAAATGACTGTTGGATGTGAATTATGACTTTGTCAACTAAAATAAGTGTGTTTAAAGTCATTTCTGTGCCTGAAACGGGTCAAAATTGAAGCTTTTGAGTAAGCAAAACTCTGTAAAAGTAGCAATTTTGGTGACTGTGAGGGTTTAAAAAGTGGTTATTCAACATGAGGCACGATCCAATTGACATTTTGAATCATTTTTGGTACAGTCCAAAAAATCAATTTTCGGATGAAAAACGATGACTCCGGACATGTCGAACGATCCCAAAATGGTCAATAGGGATGAAATTTTAACATTTAATCTTTTGACTCTAAATGACTGTTGGATGTGAATTATGACTTTGTCAACTAAAATAAGTGTGTTTAAAGTCATTTCTGTGCCTGAAATGGTTCAAAATTGAAGCTTTTGAGTAAGCAAAACTCTGTAAAAGTAGCAATTTTGGTGACTGTGAGGGTTTAAAAAGTGGTTATTCAACATGAGGCACGATCCAATTGACATTTTGAATCCTTTTTGGTACAGTCCAAAAAATCAATTTTCGGATGAAAAACGATGACTCCGGACATGTCGAACGATCCCAAAATGGTCAATATGGATGAAATTTTAACATTTAATCTTTTGACTGTAAATGACTGGTGGATGTGAATTATGACTTTGTCAACTAAAATAAGTGTGTTTAAAGTCATTTCTGTGCCTCAAAGGGGTCAAAATTGAAGCTTTTGAGTAATCAAAACTCTGTAAAAATGGCAATTTTGGTCACTGTGAGGCTTTAAAAAGTGGTTATTCAACATGAGGCACGATCCAATTGACATTTTGAATCATTTTTGGTACAGTCCAAAAAATGAATTTTCGGATGAAAAACGATGACTCCGGACATGTCGAACGATCCCAAAATGGTCAATATGGATGAAATTTTAACATTTAATCTTTTGACTGTAAATGACTGGTGGATGTGAATTATGACTTTGTCAACTAAAATAAGTGTGTTTAAAGTCATTTCTGTGCCTCAAAGGGGTCAAAATTGAAGCTTTTGAGTAATCAAAACTCTGTAAAAATGGCAATTTTGGTCACTGTGAGGCTTTAAAAAGTGGTTATTCAACATGAGGCACGATCCAATTGACATTTTGAATCATTTTTGGTACAGTCCAAAAAATGAATTTTCGGATGAAAAACGATGACTCCGGACATGTCGAACGATCCCAAAATGGTCAATATGGATGAAATTTTAACATTCAATCTTTTGACTGTAAATGACTGTTGGATGTGAATTATGACTTTGTCAACTCAAATAAGTGTGTTTAAAGTAATTTCTGTGCCTGAAACGGGTCAAAATTGAAGCTTTTGAGTAAGCAAAAATCTGTAAGAATGGCAATTTTGGTCACTCTGAGGGTTTAAAAAGTGGTTATTCATCATGAGGCACGACCCAATTGACATTTTGAATCATTTTTGGTACAGTCCAAAAAATCAATTTCCGGATGAAAAACGATGACTCCGGACCTGTTCAACGTTCCCAAAATGGTCTATAATGATGAAATTTTAACATTTAATCTTTTGACTGTAAATGACTGTTGGATGTGAATTATGACTTTGTCAACTAAAATAAGTGTGTTTTAAGTCATTTCTGTGCCTCAAAGGGGTCAAAATTGAAGCTTTTGAGTAATCAAAACTCTGTAAAAATGGCAATTTTGGTCACTCTGAGGCTTTAAAAAGTGGTTATTCAACATGAGGCACGATCCAATTGACATTTTGAATCATTTTTGGTACAGTCCAAAAAATCAATTTTCGGATGAAAACGATGACTCCGGACATGTCGAACGATCCCAAAATGGTCAATATGGATGAAATTTTAACATTTAATCTTTTGACTCTAAATGACTGTTGGATGTGAATTATGACTTTGTCAACTAAAATAAGTGTGTTTAAAGTCATTTCTGTGCCTGAAATGGTTCAAAATTGAAGCTTTTGAGTAAGCAAAACTCTGTAAAAGTGGCAATTTTGGTCACTGTGAGGCTTTAAAAAGTGGTTATTCAACATGAGGCACGATCCAATTGACATTTTGAATCATTTTTGGTACAGTCCAAAAAATCAATTTTCGGATGAAAAACGATGACTCCGGACATGTCGATTGATCCCAAAATGGTCAATATGGATGAAATTTTAACATTTAATCTTTTGACTGTAAATGACTGTTGGATGTGAATTAGGACTTTGTCAACTAAAATAAGTGTGTTTAAAGTCATTTCTGTGCCTGAAACGGGTCAAAATTGAAGCTTTTGAGTAATCAAAACTCTGTAAAAATGGCAATTTTGGTCACTGTGAGGCTTTAAAAAGGGGTTATTCAACATGAGGCACGATCCAATTGACATTTTGAATCATTTTTGGTACAGTCCAAAAAATCAATTTTCGGATGAAAAACGATGACTCCGGACAAGTCGAACGATCCCAAAATGGTCAATATGGATGAAATTTTAACATTAAATCTTTTGACTGTAAATGACTGTTGGATGTGAATTATGACTTTGTCAACTAAAATAAGTGTGTTTAAAGTCATTTCTGTGCCTGAAATGGTTCAAAATTGAAGCTTTTGAGTAAGCAAAACTCTGTAAAAGTGGCAATTTTGGTGACTGTGAGGGTTTAAAAAGTGGTTATTCAACATGAGGCACAATCCAATTGACATTTTGAATCCTTTTTGGTACAGTCCAAAAAATCAATTTTCGGATGAAAAACGATGACTCCGGACATGTCGAACGATCCCAAAATGGTCAATATGGATGAAATTTTAACATTTAATCTTTTGACTGTAAATGACTGTTGGATGTGAATTAGGACTTTGTCAACTAAAATAAGTGTGTTTAAAGTCATTTATGTGCCTGAAATGGTTCAAAATTGAAGCTTTTGAGTAAGCAAAACTCTGTAAAAGAGGCAATTTTGGTGACTGTGAGGGTTTAAAAAGTGGTTATTCAACATGAGGCACGATCCAATTGACATTTTGAATCCTTTTTGGTACAGTCCAAAAAATCAATTTTCGGATGAAAAACGATGACTCCGGACATGTCGAACGATCCCAAAATGGTCAATATGGATGAAATTTTAACATTTAATCTTTTGACTGTAAATGACTGGTGGATGTGAATTATGACTTTGTCAACTAAAATAAGTGTGTTTAAAGTCATTTCTGTGCCTCAAAGGGGTCAAAATTGAAGCTTTTGAGTAATCAAAACTCTGTAAAAATGGCAATTTTGGTCACTGTGAGGCTTTAAAAAGTGGTTATTCAACATGAGGCACGATCCAATTGACATTTTGAATCATTTTTGGTACAGTCCAAAAAATCAATTTTCGGATGAAAAACGATGACTCCGGACATGTCGAACGATCCCAAAATGGTCAATATGGATGAAATTTTAACATTTAATCTTTTGACTCTAAATGACTGTTGGATGTGAATTATGACTTTGTCAACTAAAATAAGTGTGTTTTAAGTCATTTCTGTGCCTCAAAGGGGTCAAAATTGAAGCTTTTGAGTAATCATAACTCTGTAAAAATGGCAATTTTGGTCACTGTGAGGGTTTAAAAACTGGTCATTGAACATGAGGCACGATCCAATTGACATTTTGAATCATTTTTGGTACAGTCCAAAAAATCAATTTTCGGATGAAAACGATGACTCCGGACATGTCGAACGATCCCAAAATGGCCAATATGGATGAAATTTTAACATTTAATCTTTTGACTGTAAATGACTGTTGGATGTGAATTATGACTTTGTCAACTAAAATAAGTGTGTTTAAAGTCATTTCTGTGCCTGAAACGGGTCAAAATTGAAGCTTTTGAGTAAGCAAAACTCTGTAAAAATGGCAATTTTGGTGACTGTGAGGGTTTAAAAAGTGGTTATTCAACATGAGGCACGATCCAATTGACATTTTGAATCATTTTTGGTACAGTCCAAAAAATCAATTTTCGGATGAAAAACGATGACTCCGGACATGTCGAACGATCCCAAAATGGTCAATAGGGATGAAATTTTAACATTTAATCTTTTGACTCTAAATGACTGTTGGATGTGAATTATGACTTTGTCAACTAAAATAAGTGTGTTTAAAGTCATTTCTGTGCCTGAAATGGTTCAAAATTGAAGCTTTTGAGTAAGCAAAACTCTGTAAAAGTAGCAATTTTGGTGACTGTGAGGGTTTAAAAAGTGGTTATTCAACATGAGGCACGATCCAATTGACATTTTGAATCCTTTTTGGTACAGTCCAAAAAATCAATTTTCGGATGAAAAACGATGACTCCGGACATGTCGAACGATCCCAAAATGGTCAATATGGATGAAATTTTAACATTTAATCTTTTGACTGTAAATGACTGGTGGATGTGAATTATGACTTTGTCAACTAAAATAAGTGTGTTTAAAGTCATTTCTGTGCCTCAAAGGGGTCAAAATTGAAGCTTTTGAGTAATCAAAACTCTGTAAAAATGGCAATTTTGGTCACTGTGAGGCTTTAAAAAGTGGTTATTCAACATGAGGCACGATCCAATTGACATTTTGAATCATTTTTGGTACAGTCCAAAAAATGAATTTTCGGATGAAAAACGATGACTCCGGACATGTCGAACGATCCCAAAATGGTCAATATGGATGAAATTTTAACATTTAATCTTTTGACTGTAAATGACTGGTGGATGTGAATTATGACTTTGTCAACTAAAATAAGTGTGTTTAAAGTCATTTCTGTGCCTCAAAGGGGTCAAAATTGAAGCTTTTGAGTAATCAAAACTCTGTAAAAATGGCAATTTTGGTCACTGTGAGGCTTTAAAAAGTGGTTATTCAACATGAGGCACGATCCAATTGACATTTTGAATCATTTTTGGTACAGTCCAAAAAATGAATTTTCGGATGAAAAACGATGACTCCGGACATGTCGAACGATCCCAAAATGGTCAATATGGATGAAATTTTAACATTCAATCTTTTGACTGTAAATGACTGTTGGATGTGAATTATGACTTTGTCAACTCAAATAAGTGTGTTTAAAGTAATTTCTGTGCCTGAAACGGGTCAAAATTGAAGCTTTTGAGTAAGCAAAAATCTGTAAAAATGGCAATTTTGGTCACTCTGAGGGTTTAAAAAGTGGTTATTCATCATGAGGCACGACCCAATTGACATTTTGAATCATTTTTGGTACAGTCCAAAAAATCAATTTCCGGATGAAAAACGATGACTCCGGACCTGTTGAACGTTCCCAAAATGGTCTATAATGATGAAATTTTAACATTTAATCTTTTGACTCTAAATGACTGTTGGATGTGAATTATGACTTTGTCAACTAAAATAAGTGTGTTTTAAGTCATTTCTGTGCCTCAAAGGGGTCAAAATTGAAGCTTTTGAGTAATCATAACTCTGTAAAAATGGCAATTTTGGTCACTGTGAGGGTTTAAAAAGTGGTTATTCAACATGAGGCACGATCCAATTGACATTTTGAATCATTTTTGGTACAGTCCAAAAAATCAATTTTCGGATGAAAAACGATGACTCCGGACATGTTGAACGATCCCAAAATGGTCAATATGGATGAAATTTTAACATTTAATCTTTTGACTGTAAATGACTGGTGGATGTGAATTATGACTTTGTCAACTAAAATAAGTGTGTTTAAAGTCATTTCTGTGCCTCAAAGGGGTCAAAATTGAAGCTTTTGAGTAATCAAAACTCTGTAAAAATGGCAATTTTGGTCACTCTGAGGCTTTAAAAAGTGGTTATTCAACATGAGGCACGATCCAATTGACATTTTGAATCATTTTTGGTACAGTCCAAAAAATCAATTTTCGGATGAAAACGATGACTCCGGACATGTCGAACGATCCCAAAATGGCCAATATGGATGAAATTTTAACATTTAATCTTTTGACTGTAAATGACTGTTGGATGTGAATTATGACTTTGTTTACTAAAATAAGTGTGTTTAAAGTCATTTCTGTGCCTGAAACGGGTCAAAATTGAAGCTTTTGAGTAAGCAAAACTCTGTAAAAATGGCAATTTTGGTCACTCTGAGGGTTTAAAAAGTGGTTATTCAACATGAGGCACGATCCAATTGACATTTTGAATCATTTTTGGTACAGTCCAAAAAATAAATTTTCGGATGAAAAACGATGACTCCGGACATGTCGAACGATCCCAAAATGGTCAATATGGATGAAATTTTAACATTTAATCTTTTGACTCTAAATGACTGTTGGATGTGAATTATGACTTTGTCAACTAAAATAAGTGTGTTTAAAGTCATTTCTGTGCCTGAAATGGTTCAAAATTGAAGCTTTTGAGTAAGCAAAACTCTGTAAAAGTGGCAATTTTGGTCACTGTGAGTCTTTAAAAAGTGGTTATTCAACATGAGGCACGATCCAATTGACATTTTGAATCATTTTTGGTACAGTCCAAAAAATCAATTTTCGGATGAAAACGATGACTCCGGACATGTCGAACGATCCCAAAATGGCCAATATGGATGAAATTTTAACATTTAATCTTTTGACTGTAAATGACTGTTGGATGTGAATTATGACTTTGTTTACTAAAATAAGTGTGTTTAAAGTCATTTCTGTGCCTGAAACGGGTCAAAATTGAAGCTTTTGAGTAAGCAAAACTCTGTAAAAATGGCAATTTTGGTCACTCTGAGGGTTTAAAAAGTGGTTATTCAACATGAGGCACGATCCAATTGACATTTTGAATCATTTTTGGTACAGTCCAAAAAATAAATTTTCGGATGAAAAACGATGACTCCGGACATGTCGAACGATCCCAAAATGGTCAATATGGATGAAATTTTAACATTTAATCTTTTGACTCTAAATGACTGTTGGATGTGAATTATGACTTTGTCAACTAAAATAAGTGTGTTTAAAGTCATTTCTGTGCCTGAAATGGTTCAAAATTGAAGCTTTTGAGTAAGCAAAACTCTGTAAAAGTGGCAATTTTGGTCACTGTGAGGCTTTAAAAAGTGGTTATTCAACATGAGGCACGATCCAATTGACATTTTGAATCATTTTTGGTACAGTCCAAAAAATCAATTTTCGGATGAAAAACGATGACTCCGGACATGTCGATTGATCCCAAAATGGTCAATATGGATGAAATTTTAACATTTAATCTTTTGACTGTAAATGACTGTTGGATGTGAATTAGGACTTTGTCAACTAAAATAAGTGTGTTTAAAGTCATTTCTGTGCCTGAAATGGTTCAAAATTGAAGCTTTTGAGTAAGCAAAACTCTGTAAAAGTGGCAATTTTGGTGACTGTGAGGGTTTAAAAAGTGGTTATTCAACATGAGGCACAATCCAATTGACATTTTGAATCCTTTTTGGTACAGTCCAAAAAATCAATTTTCGGATGAAAAACGATGACTCCGGACATGTCGAACGATCCCAAAATGGTCAATATGGATGAAATTTTAACATTTAATCTTTTGACTGTAAATGACTGTTGGATGTGAATTAGGACTTTGTCAACTAAAATAAGTGTGTTTAAAGTCATTTATGTGCCTGAAATGGTTCAAAATTGAAGCTTTTGAGTAAGCAAAACTCTGTAAAAGAGGCAATTTTGGTGACTGTGAGGGTTTAAAAAGTGGTTATTCAACATGAGGCACGATCCAATTGACATTTTGAATCCTTTTTGGTACAGTCCAAAAAATCAATTTTCGGATGAAAAACGATGACTCCGGACATGTCGAACGATCCCAAAATGGTCAATATGGATGAAATTTTAACATTTAATCTTTTGACTGTAAATGACTGGTGGATGTGAATTATGACTTTGTCAACTAAAATAAGTGTGTTTAAAGTCATTTCTGTGCCTCAAAGGGGTCAAAATTGAAGCTTTTGAGTAATCAAAACTCTGTAAAAATGGCAATTTTGGTCACTGTGAGGCTTTAAAAAGTGGTTATTCAACATGAGGCACGATCCAATTGACATTTTGAATCATTTTTGGTACAGTCCAAAAAATCAATTTTCGGATGAAAAACGATGACTCCGGACATGTCGAACGATCCCAAAATGGTCAATATGGATGAAATTTTAACATTTAATCTTTTGACTCTAAATGACTGTTGGATGTGAATTATGACTTTGTCAACTAAAATAAGTGTGTTTTAAGTCATTTCTGTGCCTCAAAGGGGTCAAAATTGAAGCTTTTGAGTAATCATAACTCTGTAAAAATGGCAATTTTGGTCACTGTGAGGGTTTAAAAACTGGTCATTGAACATGAGGCACGATCCAATTGACATTTTGAATCATTTTTGGTACAGTCCAAAAAATCAATTTTCGGATGAAAACGATGACTCCGGACATGTCGAACGATCCCAAAATGGCCAATATGGATGAAATTTTAACATTTAATCTTTTGACTGTAAATGACTGTTGGATGTGAATTATGACTTTGTCAACTAAAATAAGTGTGTTTAAAGTCATTTCTGTGCCTGAAACGGGTCAAAATTGAAGCTTTTGAGTAAGCAAAACTCTGTAAAAATGGCAATTTTGGTGACTGTGAGGGTTTAAAAAGTGGTTATTCAACATGAGGCACGATCCAATTGACATTTTGAATCATTTTTGGTACAGTCCAAAAAATCAATTTTCGGATGAAAAACGATGACTCCGGACATGTCGAACGATCCCAAAATGGTCAATAGGGATGAAATTTTAACATTTAATCTTTTGACTCTAAATGACTGTTGGATGTGAATTATGACTTTGTCAACTAAAATAAGTGTGTTTAAAGTCATTTCTGTGCCTGAAATGGTTCAAAATTGAAGCTTTTGAGTAAGCAAAACTCTGTAAAAGTAGCAATTTTGGTGACTGTGAGGGTTTAAAAAGTGGTTATTCAACATGAGGCACGATCCAATTGACATTTTGAATCCTTTTTGGTACAGTCCAAAAAATCAATTTTCGGATGAAAAACGATGACTCCGGACATGTCGAACGATCCCAAAATGGTCAATATGGATGAAATTTTAACATTTAATCTTTTGACTGTAAATGACTGGTGGATGTGAATTATGACTTTGTCAACTAAAATAAGTGTGTTTAAAGTCATTTCTGTGCCTCAAAGGGGTCAAAATTGAAGCTTTTGAGTAATCAAAACTCTGTAAAAATGGCAATTTTGGTCACTGTGAGGCTTTAAAAAGTGGTTATTCAACATGAGGCACGATCCAATTGACATTTTGAATCATTTTTGGTACAGTCCAAAAAATGAATTTTCGGATGAAAAACGATGACTCCGGACATGTCGAACGATCCCAAAATGGTCAATATGGATGAAATTTTAACATTTAATCTTTTGACTGTAAATGACTGGTGGATGTGAATTATGACTTTGTCAACTAAAATAAGTGTGTTTAAAGTCATTTCTGTGCCTCAAAGGGGTCAAAATTGAAGCTTTTGAGTAATCAAAACTCTGTAAAAATGGCAATTTTGGTCACTGTGAGGCTTTAAAAAGTGGTTATTCAACATGAGGCACGATCCAATTGACATTTTGAATCATTTTTGGTACAGTCCAAAAAATGAATTTTCGGATGAAAAACGATGACTCCGGACATGTCGAACGATCCCAAAATGGTCAATATGGATGAAATTTTAACATTCAATCTTTTGACTGTAAATGACTGTTGGATGTGAATTATGACTTTGTCAACTCAAATAAGTGTGTTTAAAGTAATTTCTGTGCCTGAAACGGGTCAAAATTGAAGCTTTTGAGTAAGCAAAAATCTGTAAAAATGGCAATTTTGGTCACTCTGAGGGTTTAAAAAGTGGTTATTCATCATGAGGCACGACCCAATTGACATTTTGAATCATTTTTGGTACAGTCCAAAAAATCAATTTCCGGATGAAAAACGATGACTCCGGACCTGTTGAACGTTCCCAAAATGGTCTATAATGATGAAATTTTAACATTTAATCTTTTGACTCTAAATGACTGTTGGATGTGAATTATGACTTTGTCAACTAAAATAAGTGTGTTTTAAGTCATTTCTGTGCCTCAAAGGGGTCAAAATTGAAGCTTTTGAGTAATCATAACTCTGTAAAAATGGCAATTTTGGTCACTGTGAGGGTTTAAAAAGTGGTTATTCAACATGAGGCACGATCCAATTGACATTTTGAATCATTTTTGGTACAGTCCAAAAAATCAATTTTCGGATGAAAAACGATGACTCCGGACATGTTGAACGATCCCAAAATGGTCAATATGGATGAAATTTTAACATTTAATCTTTTGACTGTAAATGACTGGTGGATGTGAATTATGACTTTGTCAACTAAAATAAGTGTGTTTAAAGTCATTTCTGTGCCTCAAAGGGGTCAAAATTGAAGCTTTTGAGTAATCAAAACTCTGTAAAAATGGCAATTTTGGTCACTCTGAGGCTTTAAAAAGTGGTTATTCAACATGAGGCACGATCCAATTGACATTTTGAATCATTTTTGGTACAGTCCAAAAAATCAATTTTCGGATGAAAACGATGACTCCGGACATGTCGAACGATCCCAAAATGGCCAATATGGATGAAATTTTAACATTTAATCTTTTGACTGTAAATGACTGTTGGATGTGAATTATGACTTTGTTTACTAAAATAAGTGTGTTTAAAGTCATTTCTGTGCCTGAAACGGGTCAAAATTGAAGCTTTTGAGTAAGCAAAACTCTGTAAAAATGGCAATTTTGGTCACTCTGAGGGTTTAAAAAGTGGTTATTCAACATGAGGCACGATCCAATTGACATTTTGAATCATTTTTGGTACAGTCCAAAAAATAAATTTTCGGATGAAAAACGATGACTCCGGACATGTCGAACGATCCCAAAATGGTCAATATGGATGAAATTTTAACATTTAATCTTTTGACTCTAAATGACTGTTGGATGTGAATTATGACTTTGTCAACTAAAATAAGTGTGTTTAAAGTCATTTCTGTGCCTGAAATGGTTCAAAATTGAAGCTTTTGAGTAAGCAAAACTCTGTAAAAGTGGCAATTTTGGTCACTGTGAGTCTTTAAAAAGTGGTTATTCAACATGAGGCACGATCCAATTGACATTTTGAATCATTTTTGGTACAGTCCAAAAAATCAATTTTCGGATGAAAACGATGACTCCGGACATGTCGAACGATCCCAAAATGGCCAATATGGATGAAATTTTAACATTTAATCTTTTGACTGTAAATGACTGTTGGATGTGAATTATGACTTTGTTTACTAAAATAAGTGTGTTTAAAGTCATTTCTGTGCCTGAAACGGGTCAAAATTGAAGCTTTTGAGTAAGCAAAACTCTGTAAAAATGGCAATTTTGGTCACTCTGAGGGTTTAAAAAGTGGTTATTCAACATGAGGCACGATCCAATTGACATTTTGAATCATTTTTGGTACAGTCCAAAAAATAAATTTTCGGATGAAAAACGATGACTCCGGACATGTCGAACGATCCCAAAATGGTCAATATGGATGAAATTTTAACATTTAATCTTTTGACTGTAAATGACTGTTGGATGTGAATTAGGACTTTGTCAACTAAAATAAGTGTGTTTAAAGTCATTTCTGTGCCTGAAACGGGTCAAAATTGAAGCTTTTGAGTAATCAAAACTCTGTAAAAATGGCAATTTTGGTCACTGTGAGGCTTAAAAAAGGGGTTATTCAACATGAGGCACGATCCAATTGACATTTTGAATCATTTTTGGTACAGTCCAAAAAATCAATTTTCGGATGAAAAACGATGACTCCGGACAAGTCGAACGATCCCAAAATGGTCAATATGGATGAAATTTTAACATTAAATCTTTTGACTGTAAATGACTGTTGGATGTGAATTATGACTTTGTCAACTAAAATAAGTGTGTTTAAAGTCATTTCTGTGCCTGAAATGGTTCAAAATTGAAGCTTTTGAGTAAGCAAAACTCTGTAAAAGTGGCAATTTTGGTGACTGTGAGGGTTTAAAAAGTGGTTATTCAACATGAGGCACAATCCAATTGACATTTTGAATCCTTTTTGGTACAGTCCAAAAAATCAATTTTCGGATGAAAAACGATGACTCCGGACATGTCGAACGATCCCAAAATGGTCAATATGGATGAAATTTTAACATTTAATCTTTTGACTGTAAATGACTGTTGGATGTGAATTAGGACTTTGTCAACTAAAATAAGTGTGTTTAAAGTCATTTATGTGCCTGAAATGGTTCAAAATTGAAGCTTTTGAGTAAGCAAAACTCTGTAAAAGAGGCAATTTTGGTGACTGTGAGGGTTTAAAAAGTGGTTATTCAACATGAGGCACGATCCAATTGACATTTTGAATCCTTTTTGGTACAGTCCAAAAAATCAATTTTCGGATGAAAAACGATGACTCCGGACATGTCGAACGATCCCAAAATGGTCAATATGGATGAAATTTTAACATTTAATCTTTTGACTGTAAATGACTGGTGGATGTGAATTATGACTTTGTCAACTAAAATAAGTGTGTTTAAAGTCATTTCTGTGCCTCATAGGGGTCAAAATTGAAGCTTTTGAGTAATCAAAACTCTGTAAAAATGGCAATTTTGGTCACTGTGAGGCTTTAAAAAGTGGTTATTCAACATGAGGCACGATCCAATTGACATTTTGAATCATTTTTGGTACAGTCCAAAAAATCAATTTTCGGATGAAAAACGATGACTCCGGACATGTCGAACGATCCCAAAATGGTCAATATGGATGAAATTTTAACATTTAATCTTTTGACTCTAAATGACTGTTGGATGTGAATTATGACTTTGTCAACTAAAATAAGTGTGTTTTAAGTCATTTCTGTGCCTCAAAGGGGTCAAAATTGAAGCTTTTGAGTAATCATAACTCTGTAAAAATGGCAATTTTGGTCACTGTGAGGGTTTAAAAACTGGTCATTGAACATGAGGCACGATCCAATTGACATTTTGAATCATTTTTGGTACAGTCCAAAAAATCAATTTTCGGATGAAAACGATGACTCCGGACATGTCGAACGATCCCAAAATGGCCAATATGGATGAAATTTTAACATTTAATCTTTTGACTGTAAATGACTGTTGGATGTGAATTATGACTTTGTCAACTAAAATAAGTGTGTTTAAAGTCATTTCTGTGCCTGAAACGGGTCAAAATTGAAGCTTTTGAGTAAGCAAAACTCTGTAAAAATGGCAATTTTGGTGACTGTGAGGGTTTAAAAAGTGGTTATTCAACATGAGGCACGATCCAATTGACATTTTGAATCATTTTTGGTACAGTCCAAAAAATCAATTTTCGGATGAAAAACCGATGACTCCGGACATGTCGAACGATCCCAAAATGGTCAATATGGATGAAATTTTAACATTTAATCTTTTGACTCTAAATGACTGTTGGATATGAATTATGACTTTGTCAACTAAAATAAGTGTGTTTTAAGTCATTTCTGTGCCTCAAAGGGGTCAAAATTGAAGCTTTTGAGTAATCATAACTCTGTAAAAATGGCAATTTTGGTCACTGTGAGGGTTTAAAAACTGGTCATTGAACATGAGGCACGATCCAATTGACATTTTGAATCATTTTTGGTACAGTCCAAAAAATCAATTTTCGGATGAAAAACGATGACTCCGGACATGTCGAACGATCCCAAAATGGTCAATATGGATGAAATTTTAACATTTAATCTTTTGACTGTAAATGACTGTTGGATGTGAATTATGACTTTGTCAACTAAAATAAGTGTGTTTAAAGTCATTTCTGTGCCTGAAACGGGTCAAAATTGAAGCTTTTGAGTAAGCAAAACTCTGTAAAAATGGCAATTTTGGTCACTCTGAGGGTTTAAAAAGTGGTTATTCAACATGAGGCACGATCCAATTGACATTTTCATTCATTTTTGGTACAGTCCAAAAAATCAATTTTCGGATGAAAAACGATGACTCCGGACATGTCGAACGATCCCAAAATGGTCAATATGGATGAAATTTTAACATTTAATCTTTTAGACTGTAAATGACTGTTGGATGTGAATTATGACTTTGTCAACTAAAATAAGTGTGTTTAAAGTCATTTCTGTGCCTCAAAGGGGTCAAAATTGAAGCTTTTGAGTAAGCAAAACTCTGTAAAAATGGCAACTTTGGTCACTCTGAGGGTTTAAAAAGTGGTTATTCAACATGAGGCACGATCCAATTGACATTTTCATTCATTTTTGGTACAGTCCAAAAAATCAATTTTCGGATGAAAAACGATGACTCCGGACATGTCGAACGATCCCAAAATGGTCAATATGGATGAAATTTTAACATTTAATCTTTTGACTCTAAATGACTGGTGGATGTGAATTATGACTTTGTCAACTAAAATAAGTGTGTTTTAAGTCATTTCTGTGCCTCAAAGGGGTCAAAATTGAAGCTTTTGAGTAATCATAACTCTGTAAAAATGGCAATTTTGGTCACTGTGAGGGTTTAAAAGTGGTTATTCAACATGAGGCACGATCCAATTGACATTTTGAATCATTTTTGGTACAGTCCAAAAAATCAATTTTCGGATGAAAAACGATGACTCCGGACATGTCGAACGATCCCAAAATGGTCAATATGGATGAAATTTTAACATTTAATCTTTTGACTCTAAAACACTGTTGGATGTGAATTATGACTTTGTCAACTAAAATAAGTGTGTTTAAAGTCATTTCTGTGCCTGAAACGGGTCAAAATTGAAGCTTTTAGGTAAGCAAAACTCTGTAAAAATGGCAATTTTGGTCACTCTGAGGGTTTAAAAAGTGGTTATTCGACATGAGGCACGATCCAATTGACATTTTGAATCATTTTTGGTACAGTCCAAAAAATCAATTTTCGGATGAAAACGATGACTCCGGACATGTCGAATGATCCCAAAATGGCCAATATGGATGAAATTTTAACATTTAATCTTTTGACTGTAAATGACTGTTGGATGTGAATTATGACTTTGTCAACTAAAATAAGTGTGTTTAAAGTCATTTCTGTGCCTGAAACGGGTCAAAATTGAAGCTTTTGAGTAAGCAAAACTCTGTAAAAATGGCAGTTTTGGTCACTCTGAGGGTTTAAAAAGTGGTTATTCAACATGAGGCACGATCCAATTGACATTTTGAATCATTTTTGGTACAGTCCAAAAAATCAATTTTCGGATGAAAAACGATGACTCCGGACATGTCGAACGATCCCAAAATGGTCAATATGGATGAAATTTTAACATTTAATCTTTTGACTCTAAATGACTGTTGGATGTGAATTATGACTTTGTCAACTAAAATAAGTGTGTTTAAAGTCATTTCTGTGCCTGAAATGGTTCAAAATTGAAGCTTTTGAGTAAGCAAAACTCTGTAAAAGTGGCAATTTTGGTCACTGTGAGGCTTTAAAAAGTGGTTATTCAACATGAGGCACGATCCAATTGACATTTTGAATCATTTTTGGTACAGTCCAAAAAATCAATTTTCGGATGAAAAACGATGACTCCGGACAAGTCGAACGATCCCAAAATGGTCAATATGGATGAAATTTTAACATTAAATCTTTTGACTGTAAATGACTGTTGGATGTGAATTATGACTTTGTCAACTAAAATAAGTGTGTTTAAAGTCATTTCTGTGCCTGAAATGGTTCAAAATTGAAGCTTTTGAGTAAGCAAAACTCTGTAAAAGTGGCAATTTTGGTGACTGTGAGGGTTTAAAAAGTGGTTATTCAACATGAGGCACAATCCAATTGACATTTTGAATCCTTTTTGGTACAGTCCAAAAAATCAATTTTCGGATGAAAAACGATGACTCCGGACATGTCGAACGATCCCAAAATGGTCAATATGGATGAAATTTTAACATTTAATCTTTTGACTGTAAATGACTGTTGGATGTGAATTAGGACTTTGTCAACTAAAATAAGTGTGTTTAAAGTCATTTCTGTGCCTGAAATGGTTCAAAATTGAAGCTTTTGAGTAAGCAAAACTCTGTAAAAATGGCAATTTTGGTCACTCTGAGGGTTTAAAAAGTGGTTATTCAACATGAGGCACGATCCAATTGACATTTTGATTCATTTTTGGTACAGTCCAAAAAATCAATTTTCGGATGAAAAACGATGACTCCGGACATGTCGAACGATCCCAAAATGGTCAATATGGATGAAATTTTAACATTTAATCTTTTGACTCTAAATGACTGTTGGATGTGAATTATGACTTTGTCAACTAAAATAAGTGTGTTTAAAGTCATTTATGTGCCTGAAATGGTTCAAAATTGAAGCTTTTGAGTAAGCAAAACTCTGTAAAAGAGGCAATTTTGGTGACTGTGAGGGTTTAAAAAGTGGTTATTCAACATGAGGCACGATCCAATTGACATTTTGAATCCTTTTTGGTACAGTCCAAAAAATCAATTTTCGGATGAAAAACGATGACTCCGGACATGTCGAACGATCCCAAAATGGTCAATATGGATGAAATTTTAACATTTAATCTTTTGACTGTAAATGACTGGTGGATGTGAATTATGACTTTGTCAACTAAAATAAGTGTGTTTAAAGTCATTTCTGTGCCTGAAACGGGTCAAAATTGAAGCTTTTGAGTAAGCAAAACTCTGTAAAAATGGCAATTTTGGTCACTCTGAGGGTTTAAAAAGTGGTTATTCAACATGAGGCACGATCCAATTGACATTTTGAATCATTTTTGGTACAGTCCAAAAAATCAATTTTCGGATGAAAAACGATGACTCCGGACATGTCGAACGATCCCAAAATGGTCAATATGGATGAAATTTTAACATTTAATCTTTTGACTCTAAATGACTGTTGGATGTGAATTATGACTTTGTCAACTAAAATAAGTGTGTTTAAAGTCATTTCTGTGCCTGAAATGGTTCAAAATTGAAGCTTTTGAGTAAGCAAAACTCTGTAAAAGTGGCAATTTTGGTCACTGTGAGGCTTTAAAAAGTGGTTATTCAACATGAGGCACGATCCAATTGACATTTTGAATCATTTTTGGTACAGTCCAAAAAATCAATTTTCGGATGAAAAACGATGACTCCGGACATGTCGATTGATCCCAAAATGGTCAATATGGATGAAATTTTAACATTTAATCTTTTGACTGTAAATGACTGTTGGATGTGAATTAGGACTTTGTCAACTAAAATAAGTGTGTTTAAAGTCATTTCTGTGCCTGAAACGGGTCAAAATTGAAGCTTTTGAGTAATCAAAACTCTGTAAAAATGGCAATTTTGGTCACTGTGAGGCTTTAAAAAGTGGTTATTCAACATGAGGCACGATCCAATTGACATTTTGAATCATTTTTGGTACAGTCCAAAAAATCAATTTTCGGATGAAAACGATGACTCCGGACATGTCGAACGATCCCAAAATGGCCAATATGGATGAAATTTTAACATTTAATCTTTTGACTGTAAATGACTGTTGGATGTGAATTATGACTTTGTCAACTAAAATAAGTGTGTTTAAAGTCATTTCTGTGCCTGAAACGGGTCAAAATTGAAGCTTTTGAGTAAGCAAAACTCTGTAAAAATGGCAATTTTGGTGACTGTGAGGGTTTAAAAAGTGGTTATTCAACATGAGGCACGATCCAATTGACATTTTGAATCCTTTTTGGTACAGTCCAAAAAATCAATTTTCGGATGAAAAACGATGACTCCGGACATGTCGAACGATCCCAAAATGGTCAATATGGATGAAATTTTAACATTTAATCTTTTGACTGTAAATGACTGGTGGATGTGAATTATGACTTTGTCAACTAAAATAAGTGTGTTTAAAGTCATTTCTGTGCCTCAAAGGGGTCAAAATTTAAGCTTTTGAGTAATCAAAACTCTGTAAAAATGGCAATTTTGGTCACTGTGAGGCTTTAAAAAGTGGTTATTCAACATGAGGCACGATCCAATTGACATTTTGAATCATTTTTGGTACAGTCCAAAAAATGAATTTTCGGATGAAAAACGATGACTCCGGACATGTCGAACGATCCCAAAATGGTCAATATGGATGAAATTTTAACATTTAATCTTTTGACTGTAAGTGACTGGTGGATGTGAATTATGACTTTGTCAACTAAAATAAGTGTGTTTAAAGTCATTTCTGTGCCTCAAAGGGGTCAAAATTGAAGCTTTTGAGTAATCAAAACTCTGTAAAAATGGCAATTTTGGTCACTGTGAGGCTTTAAAAAGTGGTTATTCAACATGAGGCACGATCCAATTGACATTTTGAATCATTTTTGGTACAGTCCAAAAAATGAATTTTCGGATGAAAAACGATGACTCCGGACATGTCGAACGATCCCAAAATGGTCAATATGGATGAAATTTTAACATTCAATCTTTTGACTGTAAATGACTGTTGGATGTGAATTATGACTTTGTCAACTCAAATAAGTGTGTTTAAAGTAATTTCTGTGCCTGAAACGGGTCAAAATTGAAGCTTTTGAGTAAGCAAAAATCTGTAAAAATGGCAATTTTGGTCACTCTGAGGGTTTAAAAAGTGGTTATTCATCATGAGGCACGACCCAATTGACATTTTGAATCATTTTTGGTACAGTCCAAAAAATCAATTTTCGGATGAAAAACGATGACTCCGGACATGTTGAACGATCCCAAAATGGTCAATATGGATGAAATTTTAACATTTAATCTTTTGACTGTAAATGACTGGTGGATGTGAATTATGACTTTGTCAACTAAAATAAGTGTGTTTAAAGTCATTTCTGTGCCTCAAAGGGGTCAAAATTGAAGCTTTTGAGTAATCAAAACTCTGTAAAAATGGCAATTTTGGTCACTCTGAGGCTTTAAAAAGTGGTTATTCAACATGAGGCACGATCCAATTGACATTTTGAATCATTTTTGGTACAGTTCAAAAAATCAATTTTCGGATGAAAACGATGACTCCGGACATGTCGAACGATCCCAAAATGGCCAATATGGATGAAATTTTAACATTTAATCTTTTGACTGTAAATGACTGTTGGATGTGAATTATGACTTTGTCAACTAAAATAAGTGTGTTTTAAGTCATTTCTGTGCCTCAAAGGGGTCAAAATTGAAGCTTTTGAGTAATCATAACTCTGTAAAAATGGCAATTTTGGTCACTGTGAGGGTTTAAAAAGTGGTTATTCAACATGAGGCACGATCCAATTGACATTTTGAATCATTTTTGGTACAGTCCAAAAAATCAATTTTCGGATGAAAAACGATGACTCCGGACATGTTGAACGATCCCAAAATGGTCAATATGGATGAAATTTTAACATTTAATCTTTTGACTGTAAATGACTGGTGGATGTGAATTATGACTTTGTCAACTAAAATAAGTGTGTTTAAAGTCATTTCTGTGCCTCAAAGGGGTCAAAATTGAAGCTTTTGAGTAATCAAAACTCTGTAAAAATGGCAATTTTGGTCACTCTGAGGCTTTAAAAAGTGGTTATTCAACATGAGGCACGATCCAATTGACATTTTGAATCATTTTTGGTACAGTTCAAAAAATCAATTTTCGGATGAAAACGATGACTCCGGACATGTCGAACGATCCCAAAATGGCCAATATGGATGAAATTTTAACATTTAATCTTTTGACTGTAAATGACTGTTGGATGTGAATTATGACTTTGTTTACTAAAATAAGTGTGTTTAAAGTCATTTCTGTGCCTGAAACGGGTCAAAATTGAAGCTTTTGAGTAAGCAAAACTCTGTAAAAATGGCAATTTTGGTCACTCTGAGGGTTTAAAAAGTGGTTATTCAACATGAGGCACGATCCAATTGACATTTTGAATCATTTTTGGTACAGTCCAAAAAATCAATTTTCGGATGAAAAACGATGACTCCGGACATGTCGAACGATCCCAAAATGGTCAATATGGATGAAATTTTTACATTTAATCTTTTGACTCTAAATGACTGTTGGATGTGAATTATGACTTTATCAACTAAAATAAGTGTGTTTAAAGTCATTTCTGTGCCTGAAATGGTTCAAAATTGAAGCTTTTGAGTAAGCAAAACTCTGTAAAAGTGGCAATTTTGGTCACTGTGAGGCTTTAAAAAGTGGTTATTCAACATGAGGCACGATCCAATTGACATTTTGAATCATTTTTGGTACAGTCCAAAAAATCAATTTTCGGATGAAAAACGATGACTCCGGACAAGTCGAACGATCCCAAAATGGTCAATATGGATGAAATTTTAACATTAAATCTTTTGACTGTAAATGACTGTTGGATGTGAATTATGACTTTGTCAACTAAAATAAGTGTGTTTAAAGTCATTTCTGTGCCTGAAATGGTTCAAAATTGAAGCTTTTGAGTAAGCAAAACTCTGTAAAAGTGGCAATTTTGGTGACTGTGAGGGTTTAAAAAGTGGTTATTCAACATGAGGCACAATCCAATTGACATTTTGAATCCTTTTTGGTACAGTCCAAAAAATCAATTTTCGGATGAAAAACGATGACTCCGGACATGTCGAACGATCCCAAAATGGTCAATATGGATGAAATTTTAACATTTAATCTTTTGACTGTAAATGACTGTTGGATGTGAATTAGGACTTTGTCAACTAAAATAAGTGTGTTTAAAGTCATTTCTGTGCCTGAAATGGTTCAAAATTGAAGCTTTTGAGTAAGCAAAACTCTGTAAAAATGGCAATTTTGGTCACTCTGAGGGTTTAAAAAGTGGTTATTCAACATGAGGCACGATCCAATTGACATTTTGATTCATTTTTGGTACAGTCCAAAAAATCAATTTTCGGATGAAAAACGATGACTCCGGACATGTCGAACGATCCCAAAATGGTCAATATGGATGAAATTTTAACATTTAATCTTTTGACTCTAAATGACTGTTGGATGTGAATTATGACTTTGTCAACTAAAATAAGTGTGTTTAAAGTCATTTATGTGCCTGAAATGGTTCAAAATTGAAGCTTTTGAGTAAGCAAAACTCTGTAAAAGAGGCAATTTTGGTGACTGTGAGGGTTTAAAAAGTGGTTATTCAACATGAGGCACGATCCAATTGACATTTTGAATCCTTTTTGGTACAGTCCAAAAAATCAATTTTCGGATGAAAAACGATGACTCCGGACATGTCGAACGATCCCAAAATGGTCAATATGGATGAAATTTTAACATTTAATCTTTTGACTGTAAATGACTAGTGGATGTGAATTATGACTTTGTCAACTAAAATAAGTGTGTTTAAAGTCATTTCTGTGCCTGAAACGGGTCAAAATTGAAGCTTTTGAGTAATCAAAACTCTGTAAAAATGGCAATTTTGGTCACTGTGAGGCTTTAAAAAGTGGTTATTCAACATGAGGCACGATGCAATTGACATTTTGAATCATTTTTGGTACAGTCCAAAAAATCAATTTTCGGATGAAAAACGATGACTCCGGACAAGTCGAACGATCCCAAAATGGTCAATATGGATGAAATTTTAACATTAAATCTTTTGACTGTAAATGACTGTTGGATGTGAATTATGACTTTGTCAACTAAAATAAGTGTGTTTAAAGTCATTTCTGTGCCTGAAATGGTTCAAAATTGAAGCTTTTGAGTAAGCAAAACTCTGTAAAAGTGGCAATTTTGGTGACTGTGAGGGTTTAAAAAGTGGTTATTCAACATGAGGCACAATCCAATTGACATTTTGAATCCTTTTTGGTACAGTCCAAAAAATCAATTTTCGGATGAAAAACGATGACTCCGGACATGTCGAACGATCCCAAAATGGTCAATATGGATGAAATTTTAACATTTAATCTTTTGACTGTAAATGACTGTTGGATGTGAATTAGGACTTTGTCAACTAAAATAAGTGTGTTTAAAGTCATTTCTGTGCCTGAAATGGTTCAAAATTGAAGCTTTTGAGTAAGCAAAACTCTGTAAAAATGGCAATTTTGGTCACTCTGAGGGTTTAAAAAGTGGTTATTCAACATGAGGCACGATCCAATTGACATTTTGATTCATTTTTGGTACAGTCCAAAAAATCAATTTTCGGATGAAAAACGATGACTCCGGACATGTCGAACGATCCCAAAATGGTCAATATGGATTAAATTTTAACATTTAATCTTTTGACTCTAAATGACTGTTGGATGTGAATTATGACTTTGTCAACTAAAATAAGTGTGTTTAAAGTCATTTATGTGCCTGAAATGGTTCAAAATTGAAGCTTTTGAGTAAGCAAAACTCTGTAAAAGAGGCAATTTTGGTGACTGTGAGGGTTTAAAAAGTGGTTATTCAACATGAGGCACGATCCAATTGACATTTTGAATCCTTTTTGGTACAGTCCAAAAAATCAATTTGCGGATGAAAAACGATGACTCCGGACATGTCGAACGATCCCAAAATGGTCAATATGGATGAAATTTTAACATTTAATCTTTTGACTGTAAATGACTGGTGGATGTGAATTATGACTTTGTCAACTAAAATAAGTGTGTTTAAAGTCATTTCTGTGCCTCAAAGGGGTCAAAATTGAAGCTTTTGAGTAATCAAAACTCTGTAAAAATGGCAATTTTGGTCACTGTGAGGCTTTAAAAAGTGGTTATTCAACATGAGGCACGATCCAATTGACATTTTGAATCATTTTTGGTACAGTCCAAAAAATCAATTTTCGGATGAAAAACGATGACTCCGGACATGTCGAACGATCCCAAAATGGTCAATATGGATGAAATTTTAACATTTAATCTTTTGACTCTAAATGACTGTTGGATATGAATTATGACTTTGTCAACTAAAATAAGTGTGTTTTAAGTCATTTCTGTGCCTCAAAGGGGTCAAAATTGAAGCTTTTGAGTAATCATAACTCTGTAAAAATGGCAATTTTGGTCACTGTGAGGGTTTAAAAACTGGTCATTGAACATGAGGCACGATCCAATTGACATTTTGAATCATTTTTGGTACAGTCCAAAAAATCAATTTTCGGATGAAAAACGATGACTCCGGACATGTCGAACGATCCCAAAATGGTCAATATGGATGAAATTTTAACATTTAATCTTTTGACTGTAAATGACTGTTGGATGTGAATTATGACTTTGTCAACTAAAATAAGTGTGTTTAAAGTCATTTCTGTGCCTGAAACGGGTCAAAATTGAAGCTTTTGAGTAAGCAAAACTCTGTAAAAATGGCAATTTTGGTCACTCTGAGGGTTTAAAAAGTGGTTATTCAACATGAGGCACGATCCAATTGACATTTTCATTCATTTTTGGTACAGTCCAAAAAATCAATTTTCGGATGAAAAACGATGACTCCGGACATGTCGAACGATCCCAAAATGGTCAATATGGATGAAATTTTAACATTTAATCTTTTAGACTGTAAATGACTGTTGGATGTGAATTATGACTTTGTCAACTAAAATAAGTGTGTTTAAAGTCATTTCTGTGCCTCAAAGGGGTCAAAATTGAAGCTTTTGAGTAAGCAAAACTCTGTAAAAATGGCAACTTTGGTCACTCTGAGGGTTTAAAAAGTGGTTATTCAACATGAGGCACGATCCAATTGACATTTTCATTCATTTTTGGTACAGTCCAAAAAATCAATTTTCGGATGAAAAACGATGACTCCGGACATGTCGAACGATCCCAAAATGGTCAATATGGATGAAATTTTAACATTTAATCTTTTGACTCTAAATGACTGGTGGATGTGAATTATGACTTTGTCAACTAAAATAAGTGTGTTTTAAGTCATTTCTGTGCCTCAAAGGGGTCAAAATTGAAGCTTTTGAGTAATCATAACTCTGTAAAAATGGCAATTTTGGTCACTGTGAGGGTTTAAAAGTGGTTATTCAACATGAGGCACGATCCAATTGACATTTTGAATCATTTTTGGTACAGTCCAAAAAATCAATTTTCGGATGAAAAACGATGACTCCGGACATGTCGAACGATCCCAAAATGGTCAATATGGATGAAATTTTAACATTTAATCTTTTGACTCTAAAACACTGTTGGATGTGAATTATGACTTTGTCAACTAAAATAAGTGTGTTTAAAGTCATTTCTGTGCCTGAAACGGGTCAAAATTGAAGCTTTTAGGTAAGCAAAACTCTGTAAAAATGGCAATTTTGGTCACTCTGAGGGTTTAAAAAGTGGTTATTCGACATGAGGCACGATCCAATTGACATTTTGAATCATTTTTGGTACAGTCCAAAAAATCAATTTTCGGATGAAAACGATGACTCCGGACATGTCGAATGATCCCAAAATGGCCAATATGGATGAAATTTTAACATTTAATCTTTTGACTGTAAATGACTGTTGGATGTGAATTATGACTTTGTCAACTAAAATAAGTGTGTTTAAAGTCATTTCTGTGCCTGAAACGGGTCAAAATTGAAGCTTTTGAGTAAGCAAAACTCTGTAAAAATGGCAGTTTTGGTCACTCTGAGGGTTTAAAAAGTGGTTATTCAACATGAGGCACGATCCAATTGACATTTTGAATCATTTTTGGTACAGTCCAAAAAATCAATTTTCGGATGAAAAACGATGACTCCGGACATGTCGAACGATCCCAAAATGGTCAATATGGATGAAATTTTAACATTTAATCTTTTGACTCTAAATGACTGTTGGATGTGAATTATGACTTTGTCAACTAAAATAAGTGTGTTTAAAGTCATTTCTGTGCCTGAAATGGTTCAAAATTGAAGCTTTTGAGTAAGCAAAACTCTGTAAAAGTGGCAATTTTGGTCACTGTGAGGCTTTAAAAAGTGGTTATTCAACATGAGGCACGATCCAATTGACATTTTGAATCATTTTTGGTACAGTCCAAAAAATCAATTTTCGGATGAAAAACGATGACTCCGGACAAGTCGAACGATCCCAAAATGGTCAATATGGATGAAATTTTAACATTAAATCTTTTGACTGTAAATGACTGTTGGATGTGAATTATGACTTTGTCAACTAAAATAAGTGTGTTTAAAGTCATTTCTGTGCCTGAAATGGTTCAAAATTGAAGCTTTTGAGTAAGCAAAACTCTGTAAAAGTGGCAATTTTGGTGACTGTGAGGGTTTAAAAAGTGGTTATTCAACATGAGGCACAATCCAATTGACATTTTGAATCCTTTTTGGTACAGTCCAAAAAATCAATTTTCGGATGAAAAACGATGACTCCGGACATGTCGAACGATCCCAAAATGGTCAATATGGATGAAATTTTAACATTTAATCTTTTGACTGTAAATGACTGTTGGATGTGAATTAGGACTTTGTCAACTAAAATAAGTGTGTTTAAAGTCATTTCTGTGCCTGAAATGGTTCAAAATTGAAGCTTTTGAGTAAGCAAAACTCTGTAAAAATGGCAATTTTGGTCACTCTGAGGGTTTAAAAAGTGGTTATTCAACATGAGGCACGATCCAATTGACATTTTGATTCATTTTTGGTACAGTCCAAAAAATCAATTTTCGGATGAAAAACGATGACTCCGGACATGTCGAACGATCCCAAAATGGTCAATATGGATGAAATTTTAACATTTAATCTTTTGACTCTAAATGACTGTTGGATGTGAATTATGACTTTGTCAACTAAAATAAGTGTGTTTAAAGTCATTTATGTGCCTGAAATGGTTCAAAATTGAAGCTTTTGAGTAAGCAAAACTCTGTAAAAGAGGCAATTTTGGTGACTGTGAGGGTTTAAAAAGTGGTTATTCAACATGAGGCACGATCCAATTGACATTTTGAATCCTTTTTGGTACAGTCCAAAAAATCAATTTTCGGATGAAAAACGATGACTCCGGACATGTCGAACGATCCCAAAATGGTCAATATGGATGAAATTTTAACATTTAATCTTTTGACTGTAAATGACTGGTGGATGTGAATTATGACTTTGTCAACTAAAATAAGTGTGTTTAAAGTCATTTCTGTGCCTGAAACGGGTCAAAATTGAAGCTTTTGAGTAAGCAAAACTCTGTAAAAATGGCAATTTTGGTCACTCTGAGGGTTTAAAAAGTGGTTATTCAACATGAGGCACGATCCAATTGACATTTTGAATCATTTTTGGTACAGTCCAAAAAATCAATTTTCGGATGAAAAACGATGACTCCGGACATGTCGAACGATCCCAAAATGGTCAATATGGATGAAATTTTAACATTTAATCTTTTGACTCTAAATGACTGTTGGATGTGAATTATGACTTTGTCAACTAAAATAAGTGTGTTTAAAGTCATTTCTGTGCCTGAAATGGTTCAAAATTGAAGCTTTTGAGTAAGCAAAACTCTGTAAAAGTGGCAATTTTGGTCACTGTGAGGCTTTAAAAAGTGGTTATTCAACATGAGGCACGATCCAATTGACATTTTGAATCATTTTTGGTACAGTCCAAAAAATCAATTTTCGGATGAAAAACGATGACTCCGGACATGTCGATTGATCCCAAAATGGTCAATATGGATGAAATTTTAACATTTAATCTTTTGACTGTAAATGACTGTTGGATGTGAATTAGGACTTTGTCAACTAAAATAAGTGTGTTTAAAGTCATTTCTGTGCCTGAAACGGGTCAAAATTGAAGCTTTTGAGTAATCAAAACTCTGTAAAAATGGCAATTTTGGTCACTGTGAGGCTTTAAAAAGTGGTTATTCAACATGAGGCACGATCCAATTGACATTTTGAATCATTTTTGGTACAGTCCAAAAAATCAATTTTCGGATGAAAAACGATGACTCCGGACAAGTCGAACGATCCCAAAATGGTCAATATGGATGAAATTTTAACATTAAATCTTTTGACTGTAAATGACTGTTGGATGTGAATTATGACTTTGTCAACTAAAATAAGTGTGTTTAAAGTCATTTCTGTGCCTGAAATGGTTCAAAATTGAAGCTTTTGAGTAAGCAAAACTCTGTAAAAGTGGCAATTTTGGTGACTGTGAGGGTTTAAAAAGTGGTTATTCAACATGAGGCACAATCCAATTGACATTTTGAATCCTTTTTGGTACAGTCCAAAAAATCAATTTTCGGATGAAAAACGATGACTCCGGACATGTCGAACGATCCCAAAATGGTCAATATGGATGAAATTTTAACATTTAATCTTTTGACTGTAAATGACTGTTGGATGTGAATTAGGACTTTGTCAACTAAAATAAGTGTGTTTAAAGTCATTTCTGTGCCTGAAATGGTTCAAAATTGAAGCTTTTGAGTAAGCAAAACTCTGTAAAAATGGCAATTTTGGTCACTCTGAGGGTTTAAAAAGTGGTTATTCAACATGAGGCACGATCCAATTGACATTTTGATTCATTTTTGGTACAGTCCAAAAAATCAATTTTCGGATGAAAAACGATGACTCCGGACATGTCGAACGATCCCAAAATGGTCAATATGGATTAAATTTTAACATTTAATCTTTTGACTCTAAATGACTGTTGGATGTGAATTATGACTTTGTCAACTAAAATAAGTGTGTTTAAAGTCATTTATGTGCCTGAAATGGTTCAAAATTGAAGCTTTTGAGTAAGCAAAACTCTGTAAAAGAGGCAATTTTGGTGACTGTGAGGGTTTAAAAAGTGGTTATTCAACATGAGGCACGATCCAATTGACATTTTGAATCCTTTTTGGTACAGTCCAAAAAATCAATTTGCGGATGAAAAACGATGACTCCGGACATGTCGAACGATCCCAAAATGGTCAATATGGATGAAATTTTAACATTTAATCTTTTGACTGTAAATGACTGGTGGATGTGAATTATGACTTTGTCAACTAAAATAAGTGTGTTTAAAGTCATTTCTGTGCCTCAAAGGGGTCAAAATTGAAGCTTTTGAGTAATCAAAACTCTGTAAAAATGGCAATTTTGGTCACTGTGAGGCTTTAAAAAGTGGTTATTCAACATGAGGCACGATCCAATTGACATTTTGAATCATTTTTGGTACAGTCCAAAAAATCAATTTTCGGATGAAAAACGATGACTCCGGACATGTCGAACGATCCCAAAATGGTCAATATGGATGAAATTTTAACATTTAATCTTTTGACTCTAAATGACTGTTGGATGTGAATTATGACTTTGTCAACTAAAATAAGTGTGTTTTAAGTCATTTCTGTGCCTCAAAGGGGTCAAAATTGAAGCTTTTGAGTAATCATAACTCTGTAAAAATGGCAATTTTGGTCACTGTGAGGGTTTAAAAACTGGTCATTGAACATGAGGCACGATCCAATTGACATTTTGAATCATTTTTGGTACAGTCCAAAAAATCAATTTTCGGATGAAAAACGATGACTCCGGACATGTCGAACGATCCCAAAATGGTCAATATGGATGAAATTTTAACATTTAATCTTTTGACTCTAAATGACTGTTGGATGTGAATTATGACTTTGTCAACTAAAATAAGTGTGTTTAAAGTCATTTCTGTGCCTGAAACGGGTCAAAATTGAAGCTTTTGAGTAAGCAAAACTCTGTAAAAATGGCAATTTTGGTCACTCTGAGGGTTTAAAAAGTGGTTATTCAACATGAGGCACGATCCAATTGACATTTTCATTCATTTTTGGTACAGTCCAAAAAATCAATTTTCGGATGAAAAACGATGACTCCGGACATGTCGAACGATCCCAAAATGGTCAATATGGATGAAATTTTAACATTTAATCTTTTAGACTGTAAATGACTGTTGGATGTGAATTATGACTTTGTCAACTAAAATAAGTGTGTTTAAAGTCATTTCTGTGCCTCAAAGGGGTCAAAATTGAAGCTTTTGAGTAAGCAAAACTCTGTAAAAATGGCAACTTTGGTCACTCTGAGGGTTTAAAAAGTGGTTATTCAACATGAGGCACGATCCAATTGACATTTTGAATCATTTTTGGTACAGTCCAAAAAATCAATTTTCGGATGAAAAACGATGACTCCGGACATGTCGAACGATCCCAAAATGGTCAATATGGATGAAATTTTAACATTTAATCTTTTGACTCTAAATGACTGTTGGATGTGAATTATGACTTTGTCAACTAAAATAAGTGTGTTTAAAGTCATTTCTGTGCCTGAAATGGTTCAAAATTGAAGCTTTTGAGTAAGCAAAACTCTGTAAAAGTGGCAATTTTGGTCACTGTGAGGCTTTAAAAAGTGGTTATTCAACATGAGGCACGATCCAATTGACATTTTGAATCATTTTTGGTACAGTCCAAAAAATCAATTTTCGGATGAAAAACGATGACTCCGGACAAGTCGAACGATCCCAAAATGGTCAATATGGATGAAATTTTAACATTAAATCTTTTGACTGTAAATGACTGTTGGATGTGAATTATGACTTTGTCAACTAAAATAAGTGTGTTTAAAGTCATTTCTGTGCCTGAAATGGTTCAAAATTGAAGCTTTTGAGTAAGCAAAACTCTGTAAAAGTGGCAATTTTGGTGACTGTGAGGGTTTAAAAAGTGGTTATTCAACATGAGGCACAATCCAATTGACATTTTGAATCCTTTTTGGTACAGTCCAAAAAATCAATTTTCGGATGAAAAACGATGACTCCGGACATGTCGAACGATCCCAAAATGGTCAATATGGATGAAATTTTAACATTTAATCTTTTGACTGTAAATGACTGTTGGATGTGAATTAGGACTTTGTCAACTAAAATAAGTGTGTTTAAAGTCATTTCTGTGCCTGAAATGGTTCAAAATTGAAGCTTTTGAGTAAGCAAAACTCTGTAAAAATGGCAATTTTGGTCACTCTGAGGGTTTAAAAAGTGGTTATTCAACATGAGGCACGATCCAATTGACATTTTGATTCATTTTTGGTACAGTCCAAAAAATCAATTTTCGGATGAAAAACGATGACTCCGGACATGTCGAACGATCCCAAAATGGTCAATATGGATGAAATTTTAACATTTAATCTTTTGACTCTAAATGACTGTTGGATGTGAATTATGACTTTGTCAACTAAAATAAGTGTGTTTAAAGTCATTTATGTGCCTGAAATGGTTCAAAATTGAAGCTTTTGAGTAAGCAAAACTCTGTAAAAGAGGCAATTTTGGTGACTGTGAGGGTTTAAAAAGTGGTTATTCAACATGAGGCACGATCCAATTGACATTTTGAATCCTTTTTGGTACAGTCCAAAAAATCAATTTTCGGATGAAAAACGATGACTCCGGACATGTCGAACGATCCCAAAATGGTCAATATGGATGAAATTTTAACATTTAATCTTTTGACTGTAAATGACTGGTGGATGTGAATTATGACTTTGTCAACTAAAATAAGTGTGTTTAAAGTCATTTCTGTGCCTGAAACGGGTCAAAATTGAAGCTTTTGAGTAAGCAAAACTCTGTAAAAATGGCAATTTTGGTCACTCTGAGGGTTTAAAAAGTGGTTATTCAACATGAGGCACGATCCAATTGACATTTTGAATCATTTTTGGTACAGTCCAAAAAATCAATTTTCGGATGAAAAACGATGACTCCGGACATGTCGAACGATCCCAAAATGGTCAATATGGATGAAATTTTAACATTTAATCTTTTGACTCTAAATGACTGTTGGATGTGAATTATGACTTTGTCAACTAAAATAAGTGTGTTTAAAGTCATTTCTGTGCCTGAAATGGTTCAAAATTGAAGCTTTTGAGTAAGCAAAACTCTGTAAAAGTGGCAATTTTGGTCACTGTGAGGCTTTAAAAAGTGGTTATTCAACATGAGGCACGATCCAATTGACATTTTGAATCATTTTTGGTACAGTCCAAAAAATCAATTTTCGGATGAAAAACGATGACTCCGGACATGTCGATTGATCCCAAAATGGTCAATATGGATGAAATTTTAACATTTAATCTTTTGACTGTAAATGACTGTTGGATGTGAATTAGGACTTTGTCAACTAAAATAAGTGTGTTTAAAGTCATTTCTGTGCCTGAAACGGGTCAAAATTGAAGCTTTTGAGTAATCAAAACTCTGTAAAAATGGCAATTTTGGTCACTGTGAGGCTTTAAAAAGTGGTTATTCAACATGAGGCACGATCCAATTGACATTTTGAATCATTTTTGGTACAGTCCAAAAAATCAATTTTCGGATGAAAAACGATGACTCCGGACAAGTCGAACGATCCCAAAATGGTCAATATGGATGAAATTTTAACATTAAATCTTTTGACTGTAAATGACTGTTGGATGTGAATTATGACTTTGTCAACTAAAATAAGTGTGTTTAAAGTCATTTCTGTGCCTGAAATGGTTCAAAATTGAAGCTTTTGAGTAAGCAAAACTCTGTAAAAGTGGCAATTTTGGTGACTGTGAGGGTTTAAAAAGTGGTTATTCAACATGAGGCACAATCCAATTGACATTTTGAATCCTTTTTGGTACAGTCCAAAAAATCAATTTTCGGATGAAAAACGATGACTCCGGACATGTCGAACGATCCCAAAATGGTCAATATGGATGAAATTTTAACATTTAATCTTTTGACTGTAAATGACTGTTGGATGTGAATTAGGACTTTGTCAACTAAAATAAGTGTGTTTAAAGTCATTTCTGTGCCTGAAATGGTTCAAAATTGAAGCTTTTGAGTAAGCAAAACTCTGTAAAAATGGCAATTTTGGTCACTCTGAGGGTTTAAAAAGTGGTTATTCAACATGAGGCACGATCCAATTGACATTTTGATTCATTTTTGGTACAGTCCAAAAAATCAATTTTCGGATGAAAAACGATGACTCCGGACATGTCGAACGATCCCAAAATGGTCAATATGGATTAAATTTTAACATTTAATCTTTTGACTCTAAATGACTGTTGGATGTGAATTATGACTTTGTCAACTAAAATAAGTGTGTTTAAAGTCATTTATGTGCCTGAAATGGTTCAAAATTGAAGCTTTTGAGTAAGCAAAACTCTGTAAAAGAGGCAATTTTGGTGACTGTGAGGGTTTAAAAAGTGGTTATTCAACATGAGGCACGATCCAATTGACATTTTGAATCCTTTTTGGTACAGTCCAAAAAATCAATTTGCGGATGAAAAACGATGACTCCGGACATGTCGAACGATCCCAAAATGGTCAATATGGATGAAATTTTAACATTTAATCTTTTGACTGTAAATGACTGGTGGATGTGAATTATGACTTTGTCAACTAAAATAAGTGTGTTTAAAGTCATTTCTGTGCCTCAAAGGGGTCAAAATTGAAGCTTTTGAGTAATCAAAACTCTGTAAAAATGGCAATTTTGGTCACTGTGAGGCTTTAAAAAGTGGTTATTCAACATGAGGCACGATCCAATTGACATTTTGAATCATTTTTGGTACAGTCCAAAAAATCAATTTTCGGATGAAAAACGATGACTCCGGACATGTCGAACGATCCCAAAATGGTCAATATGGATGAAATTTTAACATTTAATCTTTTGACTCTAAATGACTGTTGGATGTGAATTATGACTTTGTCAACTAAAATAAGTGTGTTTTAAGTCATTTCTGTGCCTCAAAGGGGTCAAAATTGAAGCTTTTGAGTAATCATAACTCTGTAAAAATGGCAATTTTGGTCACTGTGAGGGTTTAAAAACTGGTCATTGAACATGAGGCACGATCCAATTGACATTTTGAATCATTTTTGGTACAGTCCAAAAAATCAATTTTCGGATGAAAAACGATGACTCCGGACATGTCGAACGATCCCAAAATGGTCAATATGGATGAAATTTTAACATTTAATCTTTTGACTCTAAATGACTGTTGGATGTGAATTATGACTTTGTCAACTAAAATAAGTGTGTTTAAAGTCATTTCTGTGCCTGAAACGGGTCAAAATTGAAGCTTTTGAGTAAGCAAAACTCTGTAAAAATGGCAATTTTGGTCACTCTGAGGGTTAAAAAAGTGGTTATTCAACATGAGGCACGATCCAATTGACATTTTGAATCATTTTTGGTACAGTCCAAAAAATCAATTTTCGGATGAAAAACGATGACTCCGGACATGTCGAACGATCCCAAAATGGTCAATATGGATGAAATTTTAACATTTAATCTTTTGACTGTAAATGACTGTTGGATGTGAATTATGACTTTGTCAACTAAAATAAGTGTGTTTAAAGTCATTTCTGTGCCTGAAACGGGTCAAAATTGAAGCTTTTGAGTAAGCAAAACTCTGTAAAAATGGCAATTTTGGTCACTCTGAGGGTTTAAAAAGTGGTTATTTAACATGAGGCACGATCCAATTGACATTTTCATTCATTTTTGGTACAGTCCAAAAAATCAATTTTCGGATGAAAAACGATGACTCCGGACATGTCGAACGATCCCAAAATGGTCAATATGGATGAAATTTTAACATTTAATCTTTTAGACTGTAAATGACTGTTGGATGTGAATTATGACTTTGTCAACTAAAATAAGTGTGTTTAAAGTCATTTCTGTGCCTCAAAGGGGTCAAAATTGAAGCTTTTGAGTAAGCAAAACTCTGTAAAAGTGGCAATTTTGGTCACTGTGAGGCTTTAAAAAGTGGTTATTCAACATGAGGCACGATCCAATTGACATTTTGAATCATTTTTGGTACAGTCCAAAAAATCAATTTTCGGATGAAAAACGATGACTCCGGACATGTCGATTGATCCCAAAATGGTCAATATGGATGAAATTTTAACATTTAATCTTTTGACTGTAAATGACTGTTGGATGTGAATTAGGACTTTGTCAACTAAAATAAGTGTGTTTAAAGTCATTTCTGTGCCTGAAACGGGTCAAAATTGAAGCTTTTGAGTAATCAAAACTCTGTAAAAATGGCAATTTTGGTCACTGTGAGGCTTTAAAAAGTGGTTATTCAACATGAGGCACGATCCAATTGACATTTTGAATCATTTTTGGTACAGTCCAAAAAATCAATTTTCGGATGAAAAACGATGACTCCGGACAAGTCGAACGATCCCAAAATGGTCAATATGGATGAAATTTTAACATTAAATCTTTTGACTGTAAATGACTGTTGGATGTGAATTATGACTTTGTCAACTAAAATAAGTGTGTTTAAAGTCATTTCTGTGCCTGAAATGGTTCAAAATTGAAGCTTTTGAGTAAGCAAAACTCTGTAAAAGTGGCAATTTTGGTGACTGTGAGGGTTTAAAAAGTGGTTATTCAACATGAGGCACAATCCAATTGACATTTTGAATCCTTTTTGGTACAGTCCAAAAAATCAATTTTCGGATGAAAAACGATGACTCCGGACATGTCGAACGATCCCAAAATGGTCAATATGGATGAAATTTTAACATTTAATCTTTTGACTGTAAATGACTGTTGGATGTGAATTAGGACTTTGTCAACTAAAATAAGTGTGTTTAAAGTCATTTCTGTGCCTGAAATGGTTCAAAATTGAAGCTTTTGAGTAAGCAAAACTCTGTAAAAATGGCAATTTTGGTCACTCTGAGGGTTTAAAAAGTGGTTATTCAACATGAGGCACGATCCAATTGACATTTTGATTCATTTTTGGTACAGTCCAAAAAATCAATTTTCGGATGAAAAACGATGACTCCGGACATGTCGAACGATCCCAAAATGGTCAATATGGATTAAATTTTAACATTTAATCTTTTGACTCTAAATGACTGTTGGATGTGAATTATGACTTTGTCAACTAAAATAAGTGTGTTTAAAGTCATTTATGTGCCTGAAATGGTTCAAAATTGAAGCTTTTGAGTAAGCAAAACTCTGTAAAAGAGGCAATTTTGGTGACTGTGAGGGTTTAAAAAGTGGTTATTCAACATGAGGCACGATCCAATTGACATTTTGAATCCTTTTTGGTACAGTCCAAAAAATCAATTTGCGGATGAAAAACGATGACTCCGGACATGTCGAACGATCCCAAAATGGTCAATATGGATGAAATTTTAACATTTAATCTTTTGACTGTAAATGACTGGTGGATGTGAATTATGACTTTGTCAACTAAAATAAGTGTGTTTAAAGTCATTTCTGTGCCTCAAAGGGGTCAAAATTGAAGCTTTTGAGTAATCAAAACTCTGTAAAAATGGCAATTTTGGTCACTGTGAGGCTTTAAAAAGTGGTTATTCAACATGAGGCACGATCCAATTGACATTTTGAATCATTTTTGGTACAGTCCAAAAAATCAATTTTCGGATGAAAAACGATGACTCCGGACATGTCGAACGATCCCAAAATGGTCAATATGGATGAAATTTTAACATTTAATCTTTTGACTCTAAATGACTGTTGGATGTGAATTATGACTTTGTCAACTAAAATAAGTGTGTTTTAAGTCATTTCTGTGCCTCAAAGGGGTCAAAATTGAAGCTTTTGAGTAATCATAACTCTGTAAAAATGGCAATTTTGGTCACTGTGAGGGTTTAAAAACTGGTCATTGAACATGAGGCACGATCCAATTGACATTTTGAATCATTTTTGGTACAGTCCAAAAAATCAATTTTCGGATGAAAAACGATGACTCCGGACATGTCGAACGATCCCAAAATGGTCAATATGGATGAAATTTTAACATTTAATCTTTTGACTCTAAATGACTGTTGGATGTGAATTATGACTTTGTCAACTAAAATAAGTGTGTTTAAAGTCATTTCTGTGCCTGAAACGGGTCAAAATTGAAGCTTTTGAGTAAGCAAAACTCTGTAAAAATGGCAATTTTGGTCACTCTGAGGGTTAAAAAAGTGGTTATTCAACATGAGGCACGATCCAATTGACATTTTGAATCATTTTTGGTACAGTCCAAAAAATCAATTTTCGGATGAAAAACGATGACTCCGGACATGTCGAACGATCCCAAAATGGTCAATATGGATGAAATTTTAACATTTAATCTTTTGACTGTAAATGACTGTTGGATGTGAATTATGACTTTGTCAACTAAAATAAGTGTGTTTAAAGTCATTTCTGTGCCTGAAACGGGTCAAAATTGAAGCTTTTGAGTAAGCAAAACTCTGTAAAAATGGCAATTTTGGTCACTCTGAGGGTTTAAAAAGTGGTTATTTAACATGAGGCACGATCCAATTGACATTTTCATTCATTTTTGGTACAGTCCAAAAAATCAATTTTCGGATGAAAAACGATGACTCCGGACATGTCGAACGATCCCAAAATGGTCAATATGGATGAAATTTTAACATTTAATCTTTTAGACTGTAAATGACTGTTGGATGTGAATTATGACTTTGTCAACTAAAATAAGTGTGTTTAAAGTCATTTCTGTGCCTCAAAGGGGTCAAAATTGAAGCTTTTGAGTAAGCAAAACTCTGTAAAAATGGCAACTTTGGTCACTCTGAGGGTTTAAAAAGTGGTTATTCAACATGAGGCACGATCCAATTGACATTTTGAATCCTTTTTGGTACAGTCCAAAAAATCAATTTTCGGATGAAAAACGATGACTCCGGACATGTCGAACGATCCCAAAATGGTCAATATGGATGAAATTTTAACATTTAATCTTTTGACTGTAAATGACTGGTGGATGTGAATTATGACTTTGTCAACTAAAATAAGTGTGTTTTAAGTAATTTCTGTGCCTCAAAGGGGTCAAAATTGAAGCTTTTGAGTAATCATAACTCTGTAAAAATGGCAATTTTGGTCACTGTGAGGGTTTAAAAAGTGGTTATTCAACATGAGGCACAATCCAATTGACATTTTGAATCATTTTTGGTACAGTCCAAAAAATCAATTTTCGGATGAAAAACGATGACTCCGGACATGTCGAACGATCCCAAAATGGTCAATATGGACGAAATTTTAACATTTAATCTTTTGACTGTAAATGACTGTTGGATGTGAATTATGACTCTGTCAACTAAAATAAGTGTGTTTTAAGTCATTTCTGTGCCTCAAAGGGGTCAAAATTGAAGCTTTTGAGTAATCATAACTCTGTAAAAATGGCAATTTTGGTCACTGTGAGGGTTTAAAAGTGGTTATTCAACATGAGGCACGATCCAATTGACATTTTGAATCATTTTTGGTACAGTCCAAAAAATCAATTTTCGGATGAAAAACGATGACTCCGGACATGTCGAACGATCCCAAAATGGTCAATATGGATGAAATTTTAACATTTAATCTTTTGACTCTAAAACACTGTTGGATGTGAATTATGACTTTGTCAACTAAAATAAGTGTGTTTAAAGTCATTTCTGTGCCTGAAACGGGTCAAAATTGAAGCTTTTAGGTAAGCAAAACTCTGTAAAAATGGCAATTTTGGTCACTCTGAGGGTTTAAAAAGTGGTTATTCAACATGAGGCACGATCCAATTGACATTTTGAATCATTTTTGGTACAGTCCAAAAAATCAATTTTCGGATGAAAACGATGACTCCGGACATGTCGAATGATCCCAAAATGGCCAATATGGATGAAATTTTAACATTTAATCTTTTGACTGTAAATGACTGTTGGATGTGAATTATGACTTTGTCAACTAAAATAAGTGTGTTTAAAGTCATTTCTGTGCCTGAAACGGGTCAAAATTGAAGCTTTTGAGTAAGCAAAACTCTGTAAAAATGGCAATTTTGGTCACTCTGAGGGTTTAAAAAGTGGTTATTCAACATGAGGCACGATCCAATTGACATTTTGAATCATTTTTGGTACAGTCCAAAAAAATCAATTTTCGGATGAAAAACGATGACTCCCGACATGTCGAACGATCCCAAAATGGTCAATATGGATGAAATTTTAACATTTAATCTTTTGACTCTAAATGACTGTTGGATGTGAATTATGACTTTGTCAACTAAAATAAGTGTGTTTAAAGTCATTTCTGTGCCTGAAATGGTTCAAAATTGAAGCTTTTGAGTAAGCAAAACTCTGTAAAAGTAGCAATTTTGGTGACTGTGAGGGTTTAAAAAGTGGTTATTCAACATGAGGCACGATCCAATTGACATTTTGAATCCTTTTTGGTACAGTCCAAAAAATCAATTTTCGGATGAAAAACGATGACTCCGGACATGTCGAACGATCCCAAAATGGTCAATATGGATGAAATTTTAACATTTAATCTTTTGACTGTAAATAACTGTTGGATGTGAATTAGGACTTTGTCAACTAAAATAAGTGTGTTTAAAGTCATTTCTGTGCCTGAAACGGGTAAAAATTGAAGCTTTTGAGTAATCAAAACTCTGTAAAAATTGCAATTTTGGTCACTGTGAGGCTTTAAAAAGTGGTTATTCAACATGAGGCACGATCCAATTGACATTTTGAATCATTTTTGGTACGGTCCAAAAAATCAATTTCCGGATGAAAAACGATGACTCCGGACCTGTTGAACGTTCCCAAAATGGTCTATAATGATGAAATTTTAACATTTAATCTTTTGACTCTAAATGACTGTTGGATGTGAATTATGACTTTGTCAACTAAAATAAGTGTGTTTTAAGTCATTTCTGTGCCTCAAAGGGGTCAAAATTGAAGCTTTTGAGTAATCATAACTCTGTAAAAATGGCAATTTTGGTCACTGTGAGGGTTTAAAAAGTGGTTATTCAACATGAGTCACGATCCAATTGACATTTTGAATCATTTTTGGTACAGTCCAAAAAATCAATTTTCGGATGAAAAACGATGACTCCGGACATTTTGAACGATCCCAAAATGGTCAATATGGATGAAATTTTAACATTTAATCTTTTGACTGTAAATGACTGGTGGATGTGAATTATGACTTTGTCAACTAAAATAAGTGTGTTTAAAGTCATTTCTGTGCCTCAAAGGGGTCAAAATTGAATCTTTTGAGTAATCAAAACTCTGTAAAAATGGCAATTTTGGTCACTCTGAGGCTTTAAAAAGTGGTTATTCAACATGAGGCACGATCCAATTGACATTTTGAATCATTTTTGGTACAGTCCAAAAAATCAATTTTCGGATGAAAACGATGACTCCGGACATGTCGAACGATCCCAAAATGGCCAATATGGATTAAATTTTAACATTTAATCTTTTGACTGTAAATGACTGTTGGATGTGAATTATGACTTTGTTTACTAAAATAAGTGTGTTTAAAGTCATTTCTGTGCGTGAAACGGGTCAAAATTGAAGCTTTTGAGTAAGCAAAACTCTGTAAAAATGGCAATTTTGGTCACTCTGAGGGTTTAAAAAGTGGTTATTCAACATGAGGCACGATCCAATTGACATTTTGAATCATTTTTGGTACAGTCCAAAAAATCAATTTTCGGATGAAAAACGATGACTCCGGACATGTCGAACGATCCCAAAATGGTCAATATGGATGAAATTTTAACATTTAATCTTTTGACTCTAAATGACTGTTGGATGTGAATTATGACTTTGTCAACTAAAATAAGTGTGTTTAAAGTCATTTCTGTGCCTGAAATGGTTCAAAATTGAAGCTTTTGAGTAAGCAAAACTCTGTAAAAGTGGCAATTTTGGTGACTGTGAGGGTTTAAAAAGTGGTTATTCAACATGAGGCACGATCCAATTGACATTTTGAATCCTTTTTGGTACAGTCCAAAAAATCAATTTTCGGATGAAAAACGATGACTCCGGACATGTCAAACAATCCCAAAATGGTCAATATGGATGAAATTTTAACATTTAATCTTTTGACTGTAAATGACTGGTGGATGTGAATTATGACTTTGTCAACTAAAATAAGTGTGTTTAAAGTCATTTCTGTGCCTCAAAGGGGTCAAAATTGAAGCTTTTGAGTAATCAAAACTCTGTAAAAATGGCAATTTTGGTCACTCTGAGGCTTTAAAAAGTGGTTATTCAACATGAGGCACGATCCAATTGACATTTTGAATCATTTTTGGTACAGTCCAAAAAATCAATTTTCGGATGAAAAACGATGACTCCAGACATGTCGAACGATCCCAAAATGGTCAATATGGATGAAATTTTAACATTTAATCTTTTGACTGTAAATGACTGTTGGATGTGAATTATGACTTTGTCAACTAAAATAAGTGTGTTTAAAGTCATTTCTGTGCCTGAAATGGTTCAAAATTGAAGCTTTTGAGTAAGCAAAACTCTGTAAAAGAGGCAATTTTGGTGACTGTGAGGGTTTAAAAAGTGGTTATTCAACATGAGGCACGATCCAATTGACATTTTGAATCCTTTTTGGTACAGTCCAAAAAATAAATTTTTGGATGAAAAACGATGACTCCGGACATTGTGGCTGAGATACCCGTCACCCCCTCTCGACGCAATCCCCAAGGATGGGAAACCGGAAACAGTTCTGAACTTTTGGAAGGCGGGAGGGAGTGACCCTCCCGGCCGTATTTATTAAAATATGAAACAAAATCAAAACATTAAAATAACAGTTTCATATTATGTACAATTTCATTTCCACATTACGATGTTTGGCTAACCTTAACATATTTCTAATACAAAGGTTCTCCTAGCCGAAACTAACATCCTACAAAACATTTTAACTTGAAATTGTACATCCTAACGTTAAGGGCCAACGGCAAGGTCGTAACCGGTGTCAGATCCCTAAACCAGAATTACCCCCCCCACTTGCGAGGGGCGACCGCACAGAGGCTGTACCTCATGTGCATCTACCAATTTCCCTTGACTTGACGGGGGCCCTAATGAACTCGACGCCATTTAATGGTCGTCCGAGGACTCGTGTGAGGTGTCTAGAAGGTAGCGTAAACCCCCCTCCCCACCCCACACAACTTACCACATCTGCCGTCGCAGATGTCCTGGCCCCGGGAAATTCCCAGGAGGGGCCCGTAGCCCCTCCTATCCAGGAAGGGGCCTTGACCGCCTTCCCTTTCCTTTCGGCGGCCCATCCTTAGAAGGGACCTCCTCCCCGTAATGGGTGACGCCCCCCCATAGGGATCTTCCAATTACTGCTCACCGATCATGACCTTACCGCCACGGGCCGGATAGTTGACCGGCTATCCGGACCCCCCACAAAAAACTCCTGCCTAAAGGTCATGTTTTAAACTCTTTAGCCAGGCTATGAGGTCACCTATGAGTAACTCGTTCCCTACCCGGGACAAATGGACCCCATCCCCCAAATACATACAGTCCCCCTTGACACAACCATGAGGAATAGAATGCAGTGCACTTGAACGAAACAATCTACCCAATTTGTTATTTACTTTCTTCACCGAATGATTTATAGCTGAAACCGAATTCGCCCCCCGCCACACCTTACGTGGAATCATATGGGACCATGCAATTGTGCACCCTGGAACCCTTCTCGCCAACCAACTTACTGTGGAAAGTATCGCCTCGAGAAGAAGTCGTCTACCAGTGGTCACCAAATCGTTGCCCCCAAGATGGACTATGATTACAGATGGCGGTGACCTTGTCCGCCCTAACAAACCCTCGAAAAAGGATTGAAACTGGTCAATACAGAGCCCGCCCCTTCCGTAGAAGGTCACCCTGTACCCGTATTCCCCAGCCATGTGAATCATGTTACCTGCTTTGAATACGTCCGCGGCGCGCCTCACGTATGAGTGGCCCATGACCCACACCACTTTTTCCGCAGCCGGTGTTGTTTGACCGCTGGTTCCCAGGTGTCGGGTCAACTGCACAGTCCGCCCCGCCTCGTAAGCTTGCGAAACTGTAAACCAAACAAAAACAAGAAGCGTGAGTACATGATAGCAGCTTCACAACATGTGCAACCGCACATACCTTTTGTAACAATTCGAGGACCAACGCCCCAAACGTTTCACTTTTTCTACACTCAGACCCCTGGCTGTAGCCTCAGTAGCAGCCCCTATCCGAAAGGAATGGGTCCCAAACTCGCCGGGGTTCAAGCCCGCGGACGAAATTGCCATTGTAAGCACCCGCTGGAACTGAAACCTCGTCAGAGGGGTGGCATCAGCGTGCCTCAACAAGGTCCCCCCCCATGATGCCGCCCTCTGCGCTAAATATTCCTCTACGCAAACCACAGGGCACATGGGAGATCCGGGAATCCGATGTATGACTACGCAATCCCCAATCGCACCCTGATCGGCCTTGGACCTGACAAACGAGACAGTCATCGTCTCCCCCTTAACCTGAATGTGCTCTTGGCACAGTCCCCCCACCGTATCCCGCTTGTTCTTCGCCACCAGTTCGCTTACCCGCATCGCCCCATGAAATGCTAACGCAAAAGCGGCCCGGAATAACACTGTTTCATACTGGGATGAACATGTCGCAGGGAGTACGGATAATAACAGGGCCAACCTATCCAGACCTATCGGGTGCCTCTCATCTACTCTGCGACCCTCAAGGCGTTGCCACCCACGTAGCGCTTTCTGCACCACGAAAGACGCTGTCGGGTCCTGGATCCCATGAGCCCTTGCCATAAAGGAAATGGCGGCCCGATGCCTCTGGGCCGTAGCTACTGATTTGCCTGCCTGATGTAAAGACAGCAAAAATATTACGACAAGCTCTTCCTGGCCCCAAAGCTCCCTCCTAGCAGAACCCAAAAAGGACCAATAGGAACGGAACGCCCCTTCATATGCCTTCCTTGTCCTGGGTGCTAAACTCTCTCCCACGAGGTTTTGTAGTTCGGGGCACCGAGAGACCAAAGAGCTTTGGGAAAGGGTGCCGCCACCGGGTCCGCTGTGGGCAGAAAACCCCAGAAGGCCTGCATACGGAAACGAGAAAGCGCATCAGCCGCTTGGTTCAGTACCCCCGGGACATGTCTTGCCGTAAAGAGCACATTTAACTGCATACACAATAACACAATTTCTTTGAGCAGTCTCAGAATCCATTTGCAACGTGCTGCCTGACTATTGATACACTCAACCACGGTCATGTTATCAGACCAGAACACCACAGAGTGATCCCGAAATCCCTCCGGCCATGTTTTCAGGGCCACCAAAATAGGGAAGAGTTCGAGAAAAGCAATGTTACTCGTCAGCCCGCACTCGTGCCACCATGACGGCCATTTTTGAGCCGACCATTGCGAACCGAAAATGGCGCCAAAACCTATACTCCCCGCCGAATCTGTCCACAGCCCCAGCTCCTCGGAGGACACCGCCGGCTTGTTCCAGACAATTCGACCATTGAAATCCGCCAGGAATGCCAACCAAATGCGCATGTCCTGACGAATCTCTGCCGAGAGCCTCGTGCGGTGGTGTCCCTCCTTAAGACCGACCATGTCTTGTGCAATCGAGCGGGAAAAGGGGCGGGCCATTGGCATTACTCTAAGGGCAAAATTCAACTGGCCCACCGTTTGCTGCAATTGACGTAAGTTTACCTTAGTCTCTCGAATACATGTTTCAAGGGAGGCCCTGAATTTTACCACCTTTTCCTTGGGTAACCGAAAGCAACCTTCCACCGAATCGAGCTCTATCCCCAGAAACTCGAGTGAAGTCGAGGGACCCACAGTCTTACCTGGTGCCAATGGCACACCAAAATGATTCATTAAGACACAAAATTCTTCTAAAGCCTGTCCACATTCTGGATCCCCGGCTGTCCCCAGGAACAAAAAGTCATCGAGATAATGCATAACATGCTGAAAACCCGTCTTTCTCGTGAATACCCATTGCAGAAAACAACTGAACTTTTCAAAATAAGCACAAGATATGGAGCATCCCATTGGCATACATTTATCCATGTAAAAGCGACCCTGAAACATGAAACCAAGGAGACGCTGATCGTCTGGGTGTACCGGGAGCAACCGGAACGCTGACTCGATGTCTGATTTTGCCATCAGCGCCCCGGGCCCCAGGCGATTCAACATGGCGACGGCCTCATCGAAAGATGCGTACCGCACCGAACACACTTCCGGGTCTATCGCATCATTCATGGAAAGACCTCGTGGGGCTGACAAATTATGTATTAGCCTAAACTCACCCGGGTCCTTCTTGGGGACCACCCCTAAGGGGGAACAAACAAAGTTAGCAACCGGTGGTAAATCGAATGGACCGGCAACCCGCCCTCGAGTCACCTCTTTCCCAATCTTTACCTGTACCACCGCCGTATGCTGCAGGACCGACAGTTGGTTCTTACAACTTGTTCTACCCTGAAAATCCCCCACTGGAATGCGGAAACCATGTGAAAACCCGTCTCGCAACACCCCAGCGGAGACATGATCCGGGTATTCATTGAGCCAAGGAATCATTGCCATGGTATCAACCGGGGTAGGTAAAGGCACCCCTCGGACTATTTCAGACCTGTTTGGCGCTTCCCCTACCACCGTTATCACCCGTTTTGGCTCTGCACATGGTCTCGGGATGGGAGGACTGTCCACACCCCCCCCCACATTCGTGTCTAAACTTGCATGACCCCTGGGGCCTTGTACATTTTCCCCTGTTAAAATTCCAACAAATCCCCTTTTTACCTGCGTTGCCACTCGACTTCGAGTGATGCTCGTTACCTGCACCCGTCCGAAAGGGTGTCCCAGAGGATTGGCGGGAAGACTCACCCCCGTTACCCCCCGACAATGGTACTTTCAACATGCCTGAATTCTCCATTTTTTGCCAAGAAATGGAGTCATAACAATCCCAGATCAGAGCTGGGTCGTGCTCTTTGGCCTTCCTAAAAACATTGTCATAGCAAAACCACTGATTGCCCTCGTACGATTGCGAATACTCCATGATACGTGTCTGATATATGGGCAACTCGGGCAACAACTCAGGCCTTCGTTCCCCCATAATTGAGGTGAATATGCCAAACGCTCTGCCCCAGGTACCTATGTTCTCATCAACCTTAAAGGCGGCCATTTTGGCGCGCCAAACACTCGGATGCAGAAGCTCTTTTTGACCCTTCACATGCTCGATCTCGTAGTGGTCGGTAAGCAAATAAAACATATTAACATACTTATCAGCCCAAATCTTTTCCTTAACTTCGAGTGGAACATGCTGGGCTACTTTCTCCCTTCGTGAAGGTACAGACCCCTCCCCCGCAATCGGCAGTAGCCGCTTACCTGAACTAGGAGCTGTACTTGCCGCCGAACTCGTGCCCGCTGCGGTCTCCCCCACCGGAACCTATGGGGGAACAGAAGATGGTGCCTTCGCAGCCTCTCTAGATTCTCGCAATTGCCTCATTACTGCCCTGGCGTCGTCCGCCGTGGTGCCCTCACTATCTTTTCCCAACCACGCTGCCAGTTGTGCAGCCAACTCGGGAGGCATATCCTCCCCGTTCACAGGGGTGACTACAACGGGGATCGGTTGCCCCTCCTTTGGAACCGAGACTGGCTCCTCCATCGGTGTATCGGGGACCGGGGCCTCCCCACCTGGTGCCCCCCTCTTGGACCTCTTGCCTCTCCCGCTGGGGACTACTCCCGGCAATGCTGGTCCGACGACTCGCTTCGGGCCTCCAACCCCGTTCATTGCTGCCATCTGCTTTTTCATCTCGGCCATGTCCTTTACGAGCATGCGGAGCATCTGATCGGAACCGACCCGCTTTCCAACCTTCTTGCCCGGCATTCTCCAACGAAGATATCTGAAAGAACAAGAACAAAATTACAACGCTCAAAATTGGCTCTTCTGTCCGTCTCGAGCTCACGTGCAGCGGGGAGGTGCAGCTTCAGAGCACAGGAACAAGAGGATGCTTCCTTGGCTTGTTTCTCCTTTTATCCGTCTTCGGGCGGGCGTAAACCCGCCTCCGCCCACCTCCGGGGGCGTGGCTGGCGGCTCCAGTGTCTAGGACAACCCACTCCAGGGCGGGAAAAAGCGCGCCCCGGCTACGCCGCTTCGGGCATACCAGCCGAGACTCGCCTCCCGCCCAAGATGGCCTCCCGGGGGGATCGGGGTACTCCACCATACGTTTGGGGGGACCGAGTGGTCGCCCCTTTCCAGTAGAACGATCCCAAAATGGTCAATATGGATGAAATTTTAACATTTAATCTTTTGACTGTAAATGAGTGGTGGATGTGAATTATGATTTTGTCAACTAAAATAGGTGTGTTTAAAGTCATTTCTGTGCCTGAAACGGGTCAAAATTGAAGCTTTTGAGTAATCAAAACTCTGTAAAAATGGCAATTGTGGTCACTGTGAGGCTTTAAAAAGTGGTTATTCAACATGAGGCACGATCCAATTGACATTTTGAATCATTTTTGGTACAGTCCAAAAAATGAATTTTCGGATGAAAAACGATGACTCCGGACATGTCGAACGATCCCAAAATGGTCAATATGGATGAAATTTTAACATTCAATCTTTTGACTGTAAATGACTGTTGGATGTGAATTATGAATTTGTCAACTAAAATAAGTGTGTTTAAAGTCATTTCTGTGCCTGAAACGGGTCAAAATTGAAGCTTTTGAGTAAGCAAAAATCTGTAAAAATGGCAATTTTGGTCATTCTGAGGGTTTAAAAAGTGGTTATTCAACATGAGGCACGACCCAATTGACATTTTGAATCATTTTTGGTACAGTCCAAAAAATCAATTTCCGGATGAAAAACGATGACTCCGGACCTGTTGAACGTTCCGAAAATGGTCTATAATGATGACATTTTAACATTTAATCTTTTGACTCTAAATGACTGTTGGATGTGAATTATGACTTTGTCAACTAAAATAAGTGTGTTTTAAGTCATTTCTTTGCCTCAAAGGGGTCAAAATTGAAGCTTTTGAGTAATCATAACTCTGTAAAAATGGCAATTTTGGTCACTGTGAGGCTTTAAAAAGTGGTTATTCAACATGAGGCACGATCCAATTGACATTTTGAATCATTTTTGGTACACTCCAAAAAATCAATTTTCGGATGAAAAACGATGATTCCGGACATGTCGAACGATCCCAAAATGGTCAATATGGATGAAATTTTAACATTTAATCTTTTGACTGTAAATGACTGTTGGATGTGAATTAGGACTTTGTCAACTAAAATAAGTGTGTTTAAAGTCATTTCTGTGCCTGAAACGGGTCAAAATTGAAGCTTTTGAGTAATCAAAACTCTGTAAAAATGGCAATTTTGGTCACTGTGAGGCTTTTAAAAAGTGGTTATTCAACATGAGGCACGATCCAATTGACATTTTGAATAATTTTTGGTACAGTCCAAAAAATGAATTTTCGGATGAAAAACGATGACTCCGGACATGTCGAACGATCCCAAAATGGTCAATATGGATGAAATTTTAACATTCAATCTTTTGACTGTAAATGACTGTTGGATGTGAATTATGACTTTGTCAACTAAAATAAGTGTGTTTAAAGTCATTTCTGTGCCTGAAACGGGTCAAAATTGAAGCTTTTGAGTAAGCAAAAATCTGTAAAAATGGCAATTTTGGTCATTCTGAGGGTTTAAAAAGTGGTTATTCAACATGAGGCACGACCCAATTGACATTTTGAATCATTTTTGGTACAGTCCAAAAAATCAATTTCCGGATGAAAAACGATGACTCCGGACCTGTTGAACGTTCCCAAAATGGTCTATAATGATGAAATTTTAACATTTAATCTTTTGACTCTAAATGACTGTTGGATGTGAATTATGACTTTGTCAACTAAAATAAGTGTGTTTTAAGTCATTTCTTTGCCTCAAAGGGGTCAAAATTGACGCTTTTGAGTAATCATAACTCTGTAAAAATGGCAATTTTGGTCACTGTGAGGGTTTAAAAAGTGGTTATTCAACATGAGGCACGATCCAATTGACATTTTGAATCATTTTTGGTACAGTCCAAAAAATCGATTTTCGGATGAAAAACGATGACTCCGGACATGTCGAACGATCCCAAAATGGTCAATATGGATGAAATTTTAACATTTAATCTTTTGACTCTAAATGACTGTTGGATGTGAATTATGACTTTGTCAACTAAAATAAGTGTGTTTAAAGTCATTTCTGTGCCTGAAATGGTTCAAAATTGAAGCTTTTGAGTAAGCAAAACTCTGTAAAAGTGGCAATTTTGGTGACTGTGAGGGTTTAAAAAGTGGTTATTCAACATGAGGCACGATCCAATTGACATTTTGAATCCTTTTTGGTACAGTCCAAAAAATCAATTTTCGGATGAAAAACGATGACTCCGGAGATGTCGAACGATCCCAAAATGGTCAATATGGATGAAATTTTAACATTTAATCTTTTGACTGTAAATGACTGGTGGATGTGAATTATGACTTTGTCAACTAAAATAAGTGTGTTTAAAGTCATTTCTGTGCCTCAAAGGGGTCAAAATTGAAGCTTTTGAGTAATCAAAACTCTGTAAAAATGGCAATTTTGGTCACTCTGAGGCTTTAAAAAGTGGTTATTCAACACGAGGCACGATCCAATTGACATTTTGAATCATTTTTGGTACAGTCCAAAAAATCAATTTTCGGATGAAAACGATGACTCTGGACATGTCGAACGATCCCAAAATGGCCAAAATGGCCAAAATTTTAACATTTAATCTTTTGACTGTAAATGACTGTTGGATGTGAATTATGACTTTGTCAACTGAAATAAGTGTGTTTAAAGTCATTTCTGTGCCTGAAACGGGTCAAAATTGAAGCTTTTGAGTAAGCAAAACTCTGTAAAAATGGCAATTTTGGTCACTCTGAGGGTTTAAAAAGTGGTTATTGAACATGAGGCACGATCCAATTGACATTTTGAATAATTTTTGGTACAGTCCAAAAAATCAATTTTCGGATGAAAAACGATGACTCCGGACATGTCGAACGATCCCAAAATGGTCAATATGGATGAAATTTTAACATTTAATCTTTTGACTCTAAATGACTGTTGGATGTGAATTATGACTTTGTCAACTAAAATAAGTGTGTTTGAAGTCATTTCTGTGCCTGAAATGGTTCAAAATTGAAGCTTTTGAGTAAGCAAAACTCTGTAAAAGTGGCAATTTTGGTCACTGTGAGGCTTTAAAAAGTGGTTATTCAACATGAGGCACGATCCAATTGACATTTTGAATATTTTTGGTACAGTCCAAAAAATCAATTTTCGGATGAAAAACGATGACTCCGGACATGTCGAACGATCCCAAAATGGTCAATATGGATGAAATTTTAACATTTAATCTTTTGACTGTAAATGACTGTTGGATGTGAATTATGACTTTGTCAACTAAAATAAGTGTGTTTTAAGTCATTTCTTTGCCTCAAAGGGGTCAAAATTGACGCTTTTGAGTAATCATAACTCTGTAAAAATGGCAATTTTGGTCACTGTGAGGGTTTAAAAAGTGGTTATTCAACATGAGGCACGATCCAATTGACATTTTGAATCATTTTTGGTACAGTCCAAAAAATCGATTTTCGGATGAAAAACGATGACTCCGGACATGTCGAACGATCCCAAAATGGTCAATATGGATGAAATTTTAACATTTAATCTTTTGACTCTAAATGACTGTTGGATGTGAATTATGACTTTGTCAACTAAAATAAGTGTGTTTAAAGTCATTTCTGTGCCTGAAATGGTTCAAAATTGAAGCTTTTGAGTAAGCAAAACTCTGTAAAAGTGGCAATTTTGGTGACTGTGAGGGTTTAAAAAGTGGTTATTCAACATGAGGCACGATCCAATTGACATTTTGAATCCTTTTTGGTACAGTCCAAAAAATCAATTTTCGGATGAAAAACGATGACTCCGGAGATGTCGAACGATCCCAAAATGGTCAATATGGATGAAATTTTAACATTTAATCTTTTGACTGTAAATGACTGGTGGATGTGAATTATGACTTTGTCAACTAAAATAAGTGTGTTTAAAGTCATTTCTGTGCCTCAAAGGGGTCAAAATTGAAGCTTTTGAGTAATCAAAACTCTGTAAAAATGGCAATTTTGGTCACTCTGAGGCTTTAAAAAGTGGTTATTCAACACGAGGCACGATCCAATTGACATTTTGAATCATTTTTGGTACAGTCCAAAAAATCAATTTTCGGATGAAAACGATGACTCTGGACATGTCGAACGATCCCAAAATGGCCAAAATGGCCAAAATTTTAACATTTAATCTTTTGACTGTAAATGACTGTTGGATGTGAATTATGACTTTGTCAACTGAAATAAGTGTGTTTAAAGTCATTTCTGTGCCTGAAACGGGTCAAAATTGAAGCTTTTGAGTAAGCAAAACTCTGTAAAAATGGCAATTTTGGTCACTCTGAGGGTTTAAAAAGTGGTTATTGAACATGAGGCACGATCCAATTGACATTTTGAATAATTTTTGGTACAGTCCAAAAAATCAATTTTCGGATGAAAAACGATGACTCCGGACATGTCGAACGATCCCAAAATGGTCAATATGGATGAAATTTTAACATTTAATCTTTTGACTCTAAATGACTGTTGGATGTGAATTATGACTTTGTCAACTAAAATAAGTGTGTTTGAAGTCATTTCTGTGCCTGAAATGGTTCAAAATTGAAGCTTTTGAGTAAGCAAAACTCTGTAAAAGTGGCAATTTTGGTCACTGTGAGGCTTTAAAAAGTGGTTATTCAACATGAGGCACGATCCAATTGACATTTTGAATATTTTTGGTACAGTCCAAAAAATCAATTTTCGGATGAAAAACGATGACTCCGGACATGTCGAACGATCCCAAAATGGTCAATATGGATGAAATTTTAACATTTAATCTTTTGACTGTAAATGACTGTTGGATGTGAATTAGGACTTTGTCAACTAAAATAAGTGTGTTTAAAGTCATTTCTGTGCCTGAAACGGGTCAAAATTGAAGCTTTTGAGTAATCAAAACTCTGTAAAAATGGCAATTTTGGTCACTGTGAGGCTTTAAAAAGTGGTTATTCAACATGAGGCATGATCCAATTGACATTTTGAATCATTTTTGGTACAGTCCAAAAAATGAATTTTCGGATGAAAAACGATGACTCCGGACCTGTTGAACGTTCCCAAAATGGTCTATAATGATGAAATTTTAACATTTAATCTTTTGACTCTAAATGACTGTTGGATGTGAATTATGACTTTGTCAACTAAAATAAGTGTGTTTTAAGTCATTTCTTTGCCTCAAAGGGGTCAAAATTGAAGCTTTTGAGTAATCATAACTCTGTAAAAATGGCAATTTTGGTCACTGTGAGGGTTTAAAAAGTGGTTATTCAACATGAGGCACGATCCAATTGACATTTTGAATCATTTTTGGTACAGTCCAAAAAATCAATTTTCGGATGAAAACGATGACTCCGGACATGTCGAACGATCCCAAAATGGCCAAAATGGATGAAATTTTAACATTCAATCTTTTGACTGTAAATGACTGTTGGATGTGAATTATGACTTTGTCAACTAAAATAAGTGTGTTTAAAGTCATTTCTGTGCCTGAAACGGGTCAAAATTGAAGCTTTTGAGTAAGCAAAACTCTGTAAAAATGGCAATTTTGGTCACTCTGAGGGTTTAAAAAGTGGTTATTGAACATGAGGCACGATCCAATTGACATTTTGAATAATTTTTGGTACAGTCCAAAAAATCAATTTTCGGATGAAAAACGATGACTCCGGACATGTCGAACGATCCCAAAATGGTCAATATGGATGAAATTTTAACATTTAATCTTTTGACTCTAAATGACTGTTGGATGTGAATTATGACTTTGTCAACTAAAATAAGTGTGTTTAAAGTCATTTCTGTGCCTGAAATTGTTCAAAATTGAAGCTTTTGAGTAAGCAAAACTCTGTAAAAGTGGCAATTTTGGTGACTGTGAGGGTTTAAAAAGTGGTTATTCAACATGAGGCACGATCCAATTGACATTTTGATTCCTTTTTGGTACAGTCCAAAAAATCAATTTTCGGATGAAAAACGATGACTCCGGACATGTCGAACGATCCCAAAATGGTCAATATGGATGAAATTTTAACATTTAATCTTTTGACTGTAAATGACTGGTGGATGTGAATTATGACTTTGTCAACTAAAATAAGTGTGTTTAAAGTCATTTCTGTGCCTCAAAGGGGTCAAAATTGAAGCTTTTGAGTAATCAAAACTCTGTAAAAATGGCAATTTTGGTCACTCTGAGGCTTTAAAAAGTGGTTATTCAACATGAGGCATGATCCAATTGACATTTTGAATCATTTTTGGTACAGTCCAAAAAATCAATTTTCGGGTGAAAACAATGACTCCGGACATGTCGAACGATCCCAAAATGGCCAATATGGATGAAATTTTAACATTTAATCTTTTGACTGTAAATGACTGTTGGATGTGAATTATGACTTTGTCAACTAAAATAAGTGTGTTTAAAGTCATTTCTGTGCCTGAAACGGGTCAAAATTGAAGCTTTTGAGTAAGCAAAACTGTAAAAATGGCAATTTTGGACACTCTGAGGGTTTAAAAAGTGGTTATTCAACATGAGGCACGATCCAATTGACATTTTGAATCATTTTTCGTACAGCCCAAAAAATCAATTTTCGGATGAAAAACGATGACTCCGGACATGTCGAACGATCCCAAAATGGTCAATATGGATGAAATTTTAACATTTAATCTTTTGACTCTAAATGACTGTTGGATGTGAATTATGACTTTGTCAACTAAAATAAGTGTGTTTAAAGTCATTTCTGTGCCTGAAATGGTTCAAAATTGAAGCTTTTGAGTAATCAAAACTCTGTAAAAATGGCAATTTTGGTCACTCTGAGGCTTTAACCACATGGCTGCTAGGCGTTTTCCCGTCCTGTGCTGCAGGATGAAAATTACCATTATTCATGACGAGCTGGCCTTGTCATCCGCGCACGGCAGGTAAGCGCCATGACGAGCCCAGCTCGTCATTAGCCTCGAAGGGGTTAAAAAGTGGTTATTCAACATGAGGCACGATCCAATTGACATTTTGAATCATTTTTCATACAGTCCAAAAAATCAATTTTCGGATGAAAAACGATGACTCCGGACATGTCGAACGATCCAAAAATGGTCAATATGGATGAAATTTTAACATTTAATCTTTTGACTCTAAATGACTGTTGGATGTGAATTATGACTTTGTCAACTAAAATAAGTGTGTTTAAAGTCATTTCTGTGCCCTGAAATGGTTCAAAATTGAAGCTTTTGAGTAAGCAAAACTCTGTAAAAGTGGCAATTTTGGTGACTGTGAGGGTTTAAAAAGTGGTTATTCAACATGAGGCACGATCCAATTGACATTTTGAATCCTTTTTGGTACAGTCCAAAAAATCAATTTTCGGATGAAAAACGATGACTCCGGAGATGTCGAACGATCCCAAAATGGTCAATATGGATGAAATTTTAACATTTAATCTTTTGACTGTAAATGACTGGTGGATGTGAATTATGACTTTGTCAACTAAAATAAGTGTGTTTAAAGTCATTTCCGTGCCTGAAATGGTTCAAAATTGAAGCTTTTGAGTAAGCAAAACTCTGTAAAAGTGGCAATTTTGGTCACTGTGAGGCTTTAAAAAGTGGTTATTCAACATGAGGCACGATCCAATTGACATTTTGAATCATTTTTGGTACACTCCAAAAAATCAATTTTCGGATGAAAACGATGACTCTGGACATGTCGAACGATCCCAAAATGGCCAAAATGGCCAAAATTTCATCATTTAATCTTTTGACTGTAAATGACTGTTGGATGTGAATTATGACTTTGTCAACTAAAATAAGTGTGTTTAAAGTCATTTCTGTGCCTGAAACGGGTCAAAATTGAAGCTTTTGAGTAAGCAAAACTCTGTAAAAATGGCAATTTTGGTCACTCTGAGGGTTTAAAAAGTGGTTATTGAACATGAGGCACGATCCAATTGACATTTTGAATATTTTTGGTACAGTCCAAAAAATCAATTTTCGGATGAAAAACGATGACTCCGGACATGTCGAACGATCCCAAAATGGTCAATATGGATGAAATTTTAACATTTAATCTTTTGACTCTAAATGACTGTTGGATGTGAATTATGACTTTGTCAACTAAAATAAGTGTGTTTAAAGTCATTTCTGTGCCTGAAATGGTTCAAAATTGAAGCTTTTGAGTAAGCAAAACTCTGTAAAAGTGGCAATTTTGGTCACTGTGAGGCTTTAAAAAGTGGTTATTCAACATGAGGCACGATCCAATTGACATTTTGAATCATTTTTGGTACACTCCAAAAAATCAATTTTCGGATGAAAAACGATGACTCCGGACATGTCGAACGATCCCAAAATGGTCAATATGGATGAAATTTTAACATTTAATCTTTTGACTGTAAATGACTGTTGGATGTGAATTAGGACTTTGTCAACTAAAATAAGTGTGTTTAAAGTCATTTCTGTGCCTGAAACGGGTCAAAATTGAAGCTTTTGAGTAATCAAAACTCTGTAAAAATGGCAATTTTGGTCACTGTGAGGCTTTAAAAAGTGGTTATTCAACATGAGGCACGATCCAATTGACATTTTGAATCATTTTTGGTACAGTCCAAAAAATCAATTTTCGGATGAAAAACGATGACTCCGGACATGTCGAACGATCCCAAAATGGTCAATATGGATGAAATTTTAACATTTAATCTTTTGACTCTAAATGACTGTTGGATGTGAATTATGACTTTGTCAACTAAAATAAGTGTGTTTAAAGCCATTTCTGTGCCTGAAACGGGTCAAAATTGAAGCTTTTGAGTAAGCAAAACTCTGTAAAAATTGTAATTTTGGTCACTCTGAGGGTTTAAAAAGTGGTTATTCAACATGAGGCACGATCCAATTGACATTTTGAATCCTTTTTGGTACAGTCCAAAAAATCAATTTTCGGATGAAAACGATGACTCCGGACATGTCGAACGATCCCAAAATGGCCAATATGGATGAAATTTTAACATTTAATCTTTTGACTGTAAATGACTGTTGGATGTGAATTATGACTTTGTCAACTAAAATAAGTGTGTTTAAAGTCATTTCTGTGCCTGAAACGGGTCAAAAATGAAGCTTTTGAGTAAGCAAAACTCTGTAAAAATGGCAATTTTGGACACTCTGAGGGTTTAAAAAGTGGTTATTGAACATGAGGCACGATCCAATTGACATTTTGAATAATTTTTGGTACAGTCCAAAAAATCAATTTTCGGATGAAAAACGATGACTCCGGACATGTCGAACGATCCCAAAATGGTCAATATGGATGAAATTTTAACATTTAATCTTTTGACTCTAAATGACTGTTGGATGTGAATTATGACTTTGTCAACTGAAATAAGTGTGTTTAAAGTCATTTCTGTGCCTGAAATGGTTCAAAATTGAAGCTTTTGAGTAAGCAAAACTCTGTAAAAGTGGCAATTTTGGTGACTGTGAGGGTGTAAAAAGTGGTTATTCAACATGAGGCACGATCCAATTGACATTTTGAATCCTTTTTGGTACAGTCCAAAAAATCAATTTTCGGATGAAAAACGATGACTCCGGAGATGTCGAACGATCCCAAAATGGTCAATATGGATGAAATTTTAACATTTAATCTTTTGACTGTAAATGACTGGTGGATGTGAATTATGACTTTGTCAACTAAAATAAGTGTGTTTAAAGTCATTTCTGTGCCTCAAAGGGGTCAAAATTGAAGCTTTTGAGTAATCAAAACTCTGTAAAAATGGCAATTTTGGTCACTCTGAGGCTTTAAAAAGTGGTTATTCAACACGAGGCACGATCCAATTGACATTTTGAATCATTTTTGGTACAGTGCAAAACAACAATTTTCGGATGAAAACGATGACTCCGGACATGTCGAACGATCCCAAAATGGCCAAAATGGCCAAAATTTTAACATTTAATCTTTTGACTGTAAATGACTGTTGGATGTGAATTATGACTTTGTCAACTAAAATAAGTGTGTTTAAAGTCATTTCTGTGCCTGAAACGGGTCAAAATTGAAGCTTTTGAGTAAGCAAAACTCTGTAAAAATGGCAATTTTGGTCACTCTGAGGGTTTAAAAAGTGGTTATTGAACATGAGGCACGATCCAATTGACATTTTGAATAATTTTTGGTACAGTCCAAAAAATCAATTTTCGAATGAAAAACGATGACTCCGGACATGTCGAACGATCCCAAAATGGTCAATATGGATGAAATTTTAACATTTAATCTTTTGACTCTAAATGACTGTTGGATGTGAATTATGACTTTGTCAACTAAAATAAGTGTGTTTAAAGTCATTTCTGTGCCTGAAATGGTTCAAAATTGAAGCTTTTGAGTAAGCAAAACTCTGTAAAAGTGGCAATTTTGGTGACTGTGAGGGTTTAAAAAGTGGTTATTCAACATGAGGCACGATCCAATTGACATTTTGAATCCTTTTTGGTACAGTCCAAAAAATCAATTTTCGGATGAAAAACGATGACTCCGGACATGTCGAACGATCCCAAAATGGTCAATATGGATGAAATGTTAACATTTAATCTTTTGACTGTAAATGACTGGTGGATGTGAATTATGACTTTGTCAACTAAAATAAGTGTGTTTAAAGTCATTTCTGTGCCTCAAAGGGGTCAAAATTGAAGCTTTTGAGTAATCAAAACTCTGTAAAAATGGCAATTTTGGTCACTCTGAGGCTTTAAAAAGTGGTTATTCAACATGAGGCACGATCCAATTGACATTTTGAATCATTTTTGGTACAGTCCAAAAAATCAATTTTTGGATGAAAACGATGACTCCGGACATGTCGAACGATCCCAAAATGGTCAATATGGATGAAATTTTAACATTTAATCTTTTGACTGTAAATGACTGTTGGATGTGAATTATGACTTTGTCAACTAAAATAAGTGTGTTTAAAGTCATTTCTGTGCCTGAAACGGGTCAAAATTGAAGCTTTTGAGTAAGCAAAACTCTGTAAAAATGGCAATTTTGGTCACTCTGAGGGTTTAAAAAGTGGTTATTGAACATGAGGCACGATCCAATTGACATTTTGAATAATTTTTGGTACAGTCCAAAAAATCAATTTTCGGATGAAAAACGATGACTCCGGACATGTCGAACGATCCCAAAATGGTCAATATGGATGAAATTTTAACATTTAATCTTTTGACTCTAAATGACTGTTGGATGTGAATTATGACTTTGTCAACTAAAATAAGTGTGTTTAAAGCCATTTCTGTGCCTGAAACGGGTCAAAATTGAAGCTTTTGAGTAAGCAAAACTCTGTAAAAATTGTAATTTTGGTCACTCTGAGGGTTTAAAAAGTGGTTATTCAACATGAGGCACGATCCAATTGACATTTTGAATCATTTTTGGTACAGTCCAAAAAATCAATTTTCGGATGAAAACAATGACTCCGGACATGTCGAACGATCCCAAAATGGCCAATATGGATGAAATTTTAACATTTAATCTTTTGACTGTAAATGACTGTTGGATGTGAATTATGACTTTGTCAACTAAAATAAGTGTGTTTAAAGTCATTTCTGTGCCTGAAACGGGTCAAAATTGAAGCTTTTGAGTAAGCAAAACTCTGTAAAAATGGCAATTTTGGACACTCTGAGGGTTTAAAAAGTGGTTATTCAACATGAGGCACGATCCAATTGACATTTTGAATCATTTTTCGTACAGCCCAAAAAATCAATTTTCGGATGAAAAACGATGACTCCGGACATGTCGAACGATCCCAAAATGGTCAATATGGATGAAATTTTAACATTTAATCTTTTGACTCTAAATGACTGTTGGATGTGAATTATGACTTTGTCAACTAAAATAAGTGTGTTTAAAGTCATTTCTGTGCCTGAAATGGTTCAAAATTGAAGCTTTTGAGTAATCAAAACTCTGTAAAAATGGCAATTTTGGTCACTCTGAGGCTTTAACCACATGGCTGCTAGGCGTTTTCCCGTCCTGTGCTGCAGGATGAAAATTACCATTATTCATGACGAGCTGGCCTTGTCATCCGCGCACGGCAGGTAAGCGCCATGACGAGCCCAGCTCGTCATTAGCCTCGAAGGGGTTAAAAAGTGGTTATTCAACATGAGGCACGATCCAATTGACATTTTGAATCATTTTTGGTACAGTCCAAAAAATCAATTTTCGGATGAAAACGATGACTCCAGACATGTCGAACGATCCCAAAATGGTCAATATGGATGAAATTTTAACATTTAATCTTTTGACTGTAAATGACTGTTGGATGTGAATTATGACTTTGTCAACTAAAATAAGTGTGTTTAAAGTCATTTCTGTGCCTGAAACGGGTCAAAATTGAAGCTTTTGAGTAAGCAAAACTCTGTAAAAATGGCAATTTTGGACACTCTGAGGGTTTAAAAAGTGGTTATTCAACATGAGGCACGATCCAATTGACATTTTGAATCATTTTTCATACAGTCCAAAAAATCAATTTTCGGATGAAAAACGATGACTCCGGACATGTCGAACGATCCCAAAATGGTCAATATGGATGAAATTTTAACATTTAATCTTTTGACTGTAAATGACTGGTGGATGTGAATTATGACTTTGTCAACTAAAATAAGTGTGTTTAAAGTCATTTCCGTGCCTGAAATGGTTCAAAATTGAAGCTTTTGAGTAAGCAAAACTCTGTAAAAGTGGCAATTTTGGTCACTGTGAGGCTTTAAAAAGTGGTTATTCAACATGAGGCACGATCCAATTGACATTTTGAATCATTTTTGGTACACTCCAAAAAATCAATTTTCGGATGAAAACGATGACTCTGGACATGTCGAACGATCCCAAAATGGCCAAAATGGCCAAAATTTCATCATTTAATCTTTTGACTGTAAATGACTGTTGGATGTGAATTATGACTTTGTCAACTAAAATAAGTGTGTTTAAAGTCATTTCTGTGCCTGAAACGGGTCAAAATTGAAGCTTTTGAGTAAGCAAAACTCTGTAAAAATGGCAATTTTGGTCACTCTGAGGGTTTAAAAAGTGGTTATTGAACATGAGGCACGATCCAATTGACATTTTGAATATTTTTGGTACAGTCCAAAAAATCAATTTTCGGATGAAAAACGATGACTCCGGACATGTCGAACGATCCCAAAATGGTCAATATGGATGAAATTTTAACATTTAATCTTTTGACTCTAAATGACTGTTGGATGTGAATTATGACTTTGTCAACTAAAATAAGTGTGTTTAAAGTCATTTCTGTGCCTGAAATGGTTCAAAATTGAAGCTTTTGAGTAAGCAAAACTCTGTAAAAGTGGCAATTTTGGTCACTGTGAGGCTTTAAAAAGTGGTTATTCAACATGAGGCACGATCCAATTGACATTTTGAATCATTTTTGGTACACTCCAAAAAATCAATTTTCGGATGAAAAACGATGACTCCGGACATGTCGAACGATCCCAAAATGGTCAATATGGATGAAATTTTAACATTTAATCTTTTGACTGTAAATGACTGTTGGATGTGAATTAGGACTTTGTCAACTAAAATAAGTGTGTTTAAAGTCATTTCTGTGCCTGAAACGGGTCAAAATTGAAGCTTTTGAGTAATCAAAACTCTGTAAAAATGGCAATTTTGGTCACTGTGAGGCTTTAAAAAGTGGTTATTCAACATGAGGCACGATCCAATTGACATTTTGAATCATTTTTGGTACAGTCCAAAAAATCAATTTTCGGATGAAAAACGATGACTCCGGACATGTCGAACGATCCCAAAATGGTCAATATGGATGAAATTTTAACATTTAATCTTTTGACTCTAAATGACTGTTGGATGTGAATTATGACTTTGTCAACTAAAATAAGTGTGTTTAAAGCCATTTCTGTGCCTGAAACGGGTCAAAATTGAAGCTTTTGAGTAAGCAAAACTCTGTAAAAATTGTAATTTTGGTCACTCTGAGGGTTTAAAAAGTGGTTATTCAACATGAGGCACGATCCAATTGACATTTTGAATCCTTTTTGGTACAGTCCAAAAAATCAATTTTCGGATGAAAACGATGACTCCGGACATGTCGAACGATCCCAAAATGGCCAATATGGATGAAATTTTAACATTTAATCTTTTGACTGTAAATGACTGTTGGATGTGAATTATGACTTTGTCAACTAAAATAAGTGTGTTTAAAGTCATTTCTGTGCCTGAAACGGGTCAAAAATGAAGCTTTTGAGTAAGCAAAACTCTGTAAAAATGGCAATTTTGGACACTCTGAGGGTTTAAAAAGTGGTTATTGAACATGAGGCACGATCCAATTGACATTTTGAATAATTTTTGGTACAGTCCAAAAAATCAATTTTCGGATGAAAAACGATGACTCCGGACATGTCGAACGATCCCAAAATGGTCAATATGGATGAAATTTTAACATTTAATCTTTTGACTCTAAATGACTGTTGGATGTGAATTATGACTTTGTCAACTGAAATAAGTGTGTTTAAAGTCATTTCTGTGCCTGAAATGGTTCAAAATTGAAGCTTTTGAGTAAGCAAAACTCTGTAAAAGTGGCAATTTTGGTGACTGTGAGGGTGTAAAAAGTGGTTATTCAACATGAGGCACGATCCAATTGACATTTTGAATCCTTTTTGGTACAGTCCAAAAAATCAATTTTCGGATGAAAAACGATGACTCCGGAGATGTCGAACGATCCCAAAATGGTCAATATGGATGAAATTTTAACATTTAATCTTTTGACTGTAAATGACTGGTGGATGTGAATTATGACTTTGTCAACTAAAATAAGTGTGTTTAAAGTCATTTCTGTGCCTCAAAGGGGTCAAAATTGAAGCTTTTGAGTAATCAAAACTCTGTAAAAATGGCAATTTTGGTCACTCTGAGGCTTTAAAAAGTGGTTATTCAACACGAGGCACGATCCAATTGACATTTTGAATCATTTTTGGTACAGTGCAAAACAACAATTTTCGGATGAAAACGATGACTCCGGACATGTCGAACGATCCCAAAATGGCCAAAATGGCCAAAATTTTAACATTTAATCTTTTGACTGTAAATGACTGTTGGATGTGAATTATGACTTTGTCAACTAAAATAAGTGTGTTTAAAGTCATTTCTGTGCCTGAAACGGGTCAAAATTGAAGCTTTTGAGTAAGCAAAACTCTGTAAAAATGGCAATTTTGGACACTCTGAGGGTTTAAAAAGTGGTTATTCAACATGAGGCACGATCCAATTGACATTTTGAATCATTTTTCGTACAGCCCAAAAAATCAATTTTCGGATGAAAAACGATGACTCCGGACATGTCGAACGATCCCAAAATGGTCAATATGGATGAAATTTTAACATTTAATCTTTTGACTCTAAATGACTGTTGGATGTGAATTATGACTTTGTCAACTAAAATAAGTGTGTTTAAAGTCATTTCTGTGCCTGAAATGGTTCAAAATTGAAGCTTTTGAGTAATCAAAACTCTGTAAAAATGGCAATTTTGGTCACTCTGAGGCTTTAACCACATGGCTGCTAGGCGTTTTCCCGTCCTGTGCTGCAGGATGAAAATTACCATTATTCATGACGAGCTGGCCTTGTCATCCGCGCACGGCAGGTAAGCGCCATGACGAGCCCAGCTCGTCATTAGCCTCGAAGGGGTTAAAAAGTGGTTATTCAACATGAGGCACGATCCAATTGACATTTTGAATCATTTTTGGTACAGTCCAAAAAATCAATTTTCGGATGAAAACGATGACTCCAGACATGTCGAACGATCCCAAAATGGTCAATATGGATGAAATTTTAACATTTAATCTTTTGACTGTAAATGACTGTTGGATGTGAATTATGACTTTGTCAACTAAAATAAGTGTGTTTAAAGTCATTTCTGTGCCTGAAACGGGTCAAAATTGAAGCTTTTGAGTAAGCAAAACTCTGTAAAAATGGCAATTTTGGACACTCTGAGGGTTTAAAAAGTGGTTATTCAACATGAGGCACGATCCAATTGACATTTTGAATCATTTTTCATACAGTCCAAAAAATCAATTTTCGGATGAAAAACGATGACTCCGGACATGTCGAACGATCCCAAAATGGTCAATATGGATGAAATTTTAACATTTAATCTTTTGACTCTAAATGACTGTTGGATGTGAATTATGACTTTGTCAACTAAAATAAGTGTGTTTAAAGTCATTTCTGTGCCTGAAATGGTTCAAAATTGAAGCTTTTGAGTAAGCAAAACTCTGTAAAAGTGGCAATTTTGGTGACTGTGAGGGTTTAAAAAGTGGTTATTCAACATGAGGCACGATCCAATTGACATTTTGAATCCTTTTTGGTACAGTCCAAAAAATCAATTTTCGGATGAAAAACGATGACTCCGGAGATGTCGAACGAACCCAAAATGGTCAATATGGATGAAATTTTAACATTTAATCTTTTGACTGTAAATGACTGGTGGATGTGAATTATGACTTTGTCAACTAAAATAAGTGTGTTTAAAGTCATTTCCGTGCCTGAAATGGTTCAAAATTGAAGCTTTTGAGTAAGCAAAACTCTGTAAAAGTGGCAATTTTGGTCACTGTGAGGCTTTAAAAAGTGGTTATTCAACATGAGGCACGATCCAATTGACATTTTGAATCATTTTTGGTACACTCCAAAAAATCAATTTTCGGATGAAAACGATGACTCTGGACATGTCGAACGATCCCAAAATGGCCAAAATGGCCAAAATTTCATCATTTAATCTTTTGACTGTAAATGACTGTTGGATGTGAATTAGGACTTTGTCAACTAAAATAAGTGTGTTTAAAGTCATTTCTGTGCCTGAAACGGGTCAAAATTGAAGCTTTTGAGTAATCAAAACTCTGTAAAAATGGCAATTTTGGTCACTGTGAGGCTTTAAAAAGTGGTTATTCAACATGAGGCACGATCCAATTGACATTTTGAATCATTTTTGGTACAGTCCAAAAAATCAATTTTCGGATGAAAAACGATGACTCCGGACATGTCGAACGATCCCAAAATGGTCAATATGGATGAAATTTTAACATTTAATCTTTTGACTCTAAATGACTGTTGGATGTGAATTATGACTTTGTCAACTAAAATAAGTGTGTTTAAAGCCATTTCTGTGCCTGAAACGGGTCAAAATTGAAGCTTTTGAGTAAGCAAAACTCTGTAAAAATTTTAATTTTGGTCACTCTGAGGGTTTAAAAAGTGGTTATTCAACATGAGGCACGATCCAATTGACATTTTGAATCCTTTTTGGTACAGTCCAAAAAATCAATTTTCGGATGAAAACGATGACTCCGGACATGTCGAACGATCCCAAAATGGCCAATATGGATGAAATTTTAACATTTAATCTTTTGACTGTAAATGACTGTTGGATGTGAATTATGACTTTGTCAACTAAAATAAGTGTGTTTAAAGTCATTTCTGTGCCTGAAACGGGTCAAAAATGAAGCTTTTGAGTAAGCAAAACTCTGTAAAAATGGCAATTTTGGACACTCTGAGGGTTTAAAAAGTGGTTATTGAACATGAGGCACGATCCAATTGACATTTTGAATAATTTTTGGTACAGTCCAAAAAATCAATTTTCGGATGAAAAACGATGACTCCGGACATGTCGAACGATCCCAAAATGGTCAATATGGATGAAATTTTAACATTTAATCTTTTGACTCTAAATGACTGTTGGATGTGAATTATGACTTTGTCAACTAAAATAAGTGTGTTTAAAGTCATTTCTGTGCCTGAAATGGTTCAAAATTGAAGCTTTTGAGTAAGCAAAACTCTGTAAAAGTGGCAATTTTGGTGACTGTGAGGGTGTAAAAAGTGGTTATTCAACATGAGGCACGATCCAATTGACATTTTGAATCCTTTTTGGTACAGTCCAAAAAATCAATTTTCGGATGAAAAACGATGACTCCGGAGATGTCGAACGATCCCAAAATGGTCAATATGGATGAAATTTTAACATTTAATCTTTTGACTGTAAATGACTGGTGGATGTGAATTATGACTTTGTCAACTAAAATAAGTGTGTTTAAAGTCATTTCTGTGCCTCAAAGGGGTCAAAATTGAAGCTTTTGAGTAATCAAAACTCTGTAAAAATGGCAATTTTGGTCACTCTGAGGCTTTAAAAAGTGGTTATTCAACACGAGGCACGATCCAATTGACATTTTGAATCATTTTTGGTACAGTCCAAAAAATCAATTTTCGGATGAAAACGATGACTCCGGACATGTCGAACGATCCCAAAATGGCCAAAATGGCCAAAATTTTAACATTTAATCTTTTGACTGTAAATGACTGTTGGATGTGAATTATGACTTTGTCAACTAAAATAAGTGTGTTTAAAGTCATTTCTGTGCCTGAAACGGGTCAAAATTGAAGCTTTTGAGTAAGCAAAACTCTGTAAAAATGGCAATTTTGGTCACTCTGAGGGTTTAAAAAGTGGTTATTGAACATGAGGCACGATCCAATTGACATTTTGAATAATTTTTGGTACAGTCCAAAAAATCAATTTTCGAATGAAAAACGATGACTCCGGACATGTCGAACGATCCCAAAATGGTCAATATGGATGAAATTTTAACATTTAATCTTTTGACTCTAAATGACTGTTGGATGTGAATTATGACTTTGTCAACTGAAATAAGTGTGTTTAAAGTCATTTCTGTGCCTGAAATGGTTCAAAATTGAAGCTTTTGAGTAAGCAACACTCTGTAAAAGTGGCAATTTTGGTGACTGTGAGGGTGTAAAAAGTGGTTATTCAACATGAGGCACGATCCAATTGACATTTTGAATCCTTTTTGGTACAGTCCAAAAAATCAATTTTCGGATGAAAAACGATGACTCCGGAGATGTCGAACGATCCCAAAATGGTCAATATGGATGAAATTTTAACATTTAATCTTTTGACTGTAAATGACTGGTGGATGTGAATTATGACTTTGTCAACTAAAATAAGTGTGTTTAAAGTCATTTCTGTGCCTCAAAGGGGTCAAAATTGAAGCTTTTGAGTAATCAAAACTCTGTAAAAATGGCAATTTTGGTCACTCTGAGGCTTTAAAAAGTGGTTATTCAACACGAGGCACGACCCAATTGACATTTTGAATCATTTTTGGTACAGTGCAAAACAACAATTTTCGGATGAAAACGATGACTCCGGACATGTCGAACGATCCCAAAATGGCCAAAATGGCCAAAATTTTAACATTTAATCTTTTGACTGTAAATGACTGTTGGATGTGAATTATGACTTTGTCAACTAAAATAAGTGTGTTTAAAGTCATTTCTGTGCCTGAAACGGGTCAAAATTGAAGCTTTTGAGTAAGCAAAACTCTGTAAAAATGGCAATTTTGGTCACTCTGAGGGTTTAAAAAGTGGTTATTGAACATGAGGCACGATCCAATTGACATTTTGAATAATTTTTGGTACAGTCCAAAAAATCAATTTTCGAATGAAAAACGATGACTCCGGACATGTCGAACGATCCCAAAATGGTCAATATGGATGAAATTTTAACATTTAATCTTTTGACTCTAAATGACTGTTGGATGTGAATTATGACTTTGTCAACTAAAATAAGTGTGTTTAAAGTCATTTCTGTGCCTGAAATGGTTCAAAATTGAAGCTTTTGAGTAAGCAAAACTCTGTAAAAGTGGCAATTTTGGTGACTGTGAGGGTTTAAAAAGTGGTTATTCAACATGAGGCACGATCCAATTGACATTTTGAATCCTTTTTGGTACAGTCCAAAAATCAATTTTCGGATGAAAAACGATGACTCCGGACATGTCGAACGATCCCAAAATGGTCAATATGGATGAAATGTTAACATTTAATCTTTTGACTGTAAATGACTGGTGGATGTGAATTATGACTTTGTCAACTAAAATAAGTGTGTTTAAAGTCATTTCTGTGCCTCAAAGGGGTCAAAATTGAAGCTTTTGAGTAATCAAACTCTGTAAAAATGGCAATTTTGGTCACTCTGAGGCTTTAAAAAGTGGTTATTCAACATGAGGCACGATCCAATTGACATTTTGAATTCATTTTTGGTACAGTTCCAAAAAATCAATTTTTGGATGAAAACGATGACTCCGGACATGTCGAACGATCCCAAAATGGTCAATATGGATGAAATTTTAACATTTAATCTTTTGACTGTAAATGACTGTTGGATGTGAATTATGACTTTGTCAACTAAAATAAGTGTGTTTAAAGTCATTTCTGTGCCTGAAACGGGTCAAAATTGAAGCTTTTGAGTAAGCAAAACTCTGTAAAAATGGCAATTTTGGTCACTCTGAGGGTTTAAAAAGTGGTTATTGAACATGAGGCACGATCCAATTGACATTTTGAATCCTTTTTGGTACAGTCCAAAAAATCAATTTTCGGATGAAAACGATGACTCCGGACATGTCGAACGATCCCAAAATGGCCAATATGGATGAAATTTTAACATTTAATCTTTTGACTGTAAATGACTGTTGGATGTGAATTATGACTTTGTCAACTAAAATAAGTGTGTTTAAAGTCATTTCTGTGCCTGAAACGGGTCAAAAATGAAGCTTTTGAGTAAGCAAAACTCTGTAAAAATGGCAATTTTGGACACTCTGAGGGTTTAAAAAGTGGTTATTGAACATGAGGCACGATCCAATTGACATTTTGAATAATTTTTGGTACAGTCCAAAAAATCAATTTTCGGATGAAAAACGATGACTCCGGACATGTCGAACGATCCCAAAATGGTCAATATGGATGAAATTTTAACATTTAATCTTTTGACTCTAAATGACTGTTGGATGTGAATTATGACTTTGTCAACTAAAATAAGTGTGTTTAAAGTCATTTCTGTGCCTGAAATGGTTCAAAATTGAAGCTTTTGAGTAAGCAAAACTCTGTAAAAGTGGCAATTTTGGTGACTGTGAGGGTGTAAAAAGTGGTTATTCAACATGAGGCACGATCCAATTGACATTTTGAATCCTTTTTGGTACAGTCCAAAAAATCAATTTTCGGATGAAAAACGATGACTCCGGAGATGTCGAACGATCCCAAAATGGTCAATATGGATGAAATTTTAACATTTAATCTTTTGACTGTAAATGACTGGTGGATGTGAATTATGACTTTGTCAACTAAAATAAGTGTGTTTAAAGTCATTTCTGTGCCTCAAAGGGGTCAAAATTGAAGCTTTTGAGTAATCAAAACTCTGTAAAAATGGCAATTTTGGTCACTCTGAGGCTTTAAAAAGTGGTTATTCAACACGAGGCACGATCCAATTGACATTTTGAATCATTTTTGGTACAGTCCAAAAAATCAATTTTCGGATGAAAACGATGACTCCGGACATGTCGAACGATCCCAAAATGGCCAAAATGGCCAAAATTTTAACATTTAATCTTTTGACTGTAAATGACTGTTGGATGTGAATTATGACTTTGTCAACTAAAATAAGTGTGTTTAAAGTCATTTCTGTGCCTGAAACGGGTCAAAATTGAAGCTTTTGAGTAAGCAAAACTCTGTAAAAATGGCAATTTTGGTCACTCTGAGGGTTTAAAAAGTGGTTATTGAACATGAGGCACGATCCAATTGACATTTTGAATAATTTTTGGTACAGTCCAAAAAATCAATTTTCGAATGAAAAACGATGACTCCGGACATGTCGAACGATCCCAAAATGGTCAATATGGATGAAATTTTAACATTTAATCTTTTGACTCTAAATGACTGTTGGATGTGAATTATGACTTTGTCAACTAAAATAAGTGTGTTTAAAGTCATTTCTGTGCCTGAAATGGTTCAAAATTGAAGCTTTTGAGTAATCAAAACTCTGTAAAAATGGCAATTTTGGTCACTCTGAGGCTTTAACCACATGGCTGCTAGGCGTTTTCCCGTCCTGTGCTGCAGGATGAAAATTACCATTATTCATGACGAGCTGGCCTTGTCATCCGCGCACGGCAGGTAAGCGCCATGACGAGCCCAGCTCGTCATTAGCCTCGAAGGGGTTAAAAAGTGGTTATTCAACATGAGGCACGATCCAATTGACATTTTGAATCATTTTTGGTACAGTCCAAAAAATCAATTTTCGGATGAAAACGATGACTCCAGACATGTCGAACGATCCCAAAATGGTCAATATGGATGAAATTTTAACATTTAATCTTTTGACTGTAAATGACTGTTGGATGTGAATTATGACTTTGTCAACTAAAATAAGTGTGTTTAAAGTCATTTCTGTGCCTGAAACGGGTCAAAATTGAAGCTTTTGAGTAAGCAAAACTCTGTAAAAATGGCAATTTTGGACACTCTGAGGGTTTAAAAAGTGGTTATTCAACATGAGGCACGATCCAATTGACATTTTGAATCATTTTTCATACAGTCCAAAAAATCAATTTTCGGATGAAAAACGATGACTCCGGACATGTCGAACGATCCCAAAATGGTCAATATGGATGAAATTTTAACATTTAATCTTTTGACTGTAAATGACTGGTGGATGTGAATTATGACTTTGTCAACTAAAATAAGTGTGTTTAAAGTCATTTCCGTGCCTGAAATGGTTCAAAATTGAAGCTTTTGAGTAAGCAAAACTCTGTAAAAGTGGCAATTTTGGTCACTGTGAGGCTTTAAAAAGTGGTTATTCAACATGAGGCACGATCCAATTGACATTTTGAATCATTTTTGGTACACTCCAAAAAATCAATTTTCGGATGAAAACGATGACTCTGGACATGTCGAACGATCCCAAAATGGCCAAAATGGCCAAAATTTCATCATTTAATCTTTTGACTGTAAATGACTGTTGGATGTGAATTATGACTTTGTCAACTAAAATAAGTGTGTTTAAAGTCATTTCTGTGCCTGAAACGGGTCAAAATTGAAGCTTTTGAGTAAGCAAAACTCTGTAAAAATGGCAATTTTGGTCACTCTGAGGGTTTAAAAAGTGGTTATTGAACATGAGGCACGATCCAATTGACATTTTGAATATTTTTGGTACAGTCCAAAAAATCAATTTTCGGATGAAAAACGATGACTCCGGACATGTCGAACGATCCCAAAATGGTCAATATGGATGAAATTTTAACATTTAATCTTTTGACTCTAAATGACTGTTGGATGTGAATTATGACTTTGTCAACTAAAATAAGTGTGTTTAAAGTCATTTCTGTGCCTGAAATGGTTCAAAATTGAAGCTTTTGAGTAAGCAAAACTCTGTAAAAGTGGCAATTTTGGTCACTGTGAGGCTTTAAAAAGTGGTTATTCAACATGAGGCACGATCCAATTGACATTTTGAATCATTTTTGGTACACTCCAAAAAATCAATTTTCGGATGAAAAACGATGACTCCGGACATGTCGAACGATCCCAAAATGGTCAATATGGATGAAATTTTAACATTTAATCTTTTGACTGTAAATGACTGTTGGATGTGAATTAGGACTTTGTCAACTAAAATAAGTGTGTTTAAAGTCATTTCTGTGCCTGAAACGGGTCAAAATTGAAGCTTTTGAGTAATCAAAACTCTGTAAAAATGGCAATTTTGGTCACTGTGAGGCTTTAAAAAGTGGTTATTCAACATGAGGCACGATCCAATTGACATTTTGAATCATTTTTGGTACAGTCCAAAAAATCAATTTTCGGATGAAAAACGATGACTCCGGACATGTCGAACGATCCCAAAATGGTCAATATGGATGAAATTTTAACATTTAATCTTTTGACTCTAAATGACTGTTGGATGTGAATTATGACTTTGTCAACTAAAATAAGTGTGTTTAAAGCCATTTCTGTGCCTGAAACGGGTCAAAATTGAAGCTTTTGAGTAAGCAAAACTCTGTAAAAATTGTAATTTTGGTCACTCTGAGGGTTTAAAAAGTGGTTATTCAACATGAGGCACGATCCAATTGACATTTTGAATCCTTTTTGGTACAGTCCAAAAAATCAATTTTCGGATGAAAACGATGACTCCGGACATGTCGAACGATCCCAAAATGGCCAATATGGATGAAATTTTAACATTTAATCTTTTGACTGTAAATGACTGTTGGATGTGAATTATGACTTTGTCAACTAAAATAAGTGTGTTTAAAGTCATTTCTGTGCCTGAAACGGGTCAAAAATGAAGCTTTTGAGTAAGCAAAACTCTGTAAAAATGGCAATTTTGGACACTCTGAGGGTTTAAAAAGTGGTTATTGAACATGAGGCACGATCCAATTGACATTTTGAATAATTTTTGGTACAGTCCAAAAAATCAATTTTCGGATGAAAAACGATGACTCCGGACATGTCGAACGATCCCAAAATGGTCAATATGGATGAAATTTTAACATTTAATCTTTTGACTCTAAATGACTGTTGGATGTGAATTATGACTTTGTCAACTGAAATAAGTGTGTTTAAAGTCATTTCTGTGCCTGAAATGGTTCAAAATTGAAGCTTTTGAGTAAGCAAAACTCTGTAAAAGTGGCAATTTTGGTGACTGTGAGGGTGTAAAAAGTGGTTATTCAACATGAGGCACGATCCAATTGACATTTTGAATCCTTTTTGGTACAGTCCAAAAAATCAATTTTCGGATGAAAAACGATGACTCCGGAGATGTCGAACGATCCCAAAATGGTCAATATGGATGAAATTTTAACATTTAATCTTTTGACTGTAAATGACTGGTGGATGTGAATTATGACTTTGTCAACTAAAATAAGTGTGTTTAAAGTCATTTCTGTGCCTCAAAGGGGTCAAAATTGAAGCTTTTGAGTAATCAAAACTCTGTAAAAATGGCAATTTTGGTCACTCTGAGGCTTTAAAAAGTGGTTATTCAACACGAGGCACGATCCAATTGACATTTTGAATCATTTTTGGTACAGTGCAAAACAACAATTTTCGGATGAAAACGATGACTCCGGACATGTCGAACGATCCCAAAATGGCCAAAATGGCCAAAATTTTAACATTTAATCTTTTGACTGTAAATGACTGTTGGATGTGAATTATGACTTTGTCAACTAAAATAAGTGTGTTTAAAGTCATTTCTGTGCCTGAAACGGGTCAAAATTGAAGCTTTTGAGTAAGCAAAACTCTGTAAAAATGGCAATTTTGGTCACTCTGAGGGTTTAAAAAGTGGTTATTGAACATGAGGCACGATCCAATTGACATTTTGAATAATTTTTGGTACAGTCCAAAAAATCAATTTTCGAATGAAAAACGATGACTCCGGACATGTCGAACGATCCCAAAATGGTCAATATGGATGAAATTTTAACATTTAATCTTTTGACTCTAAATGACTGTTGGATGTGAATTATGACTTTGTCAACTAAAATAAGTGTGTTTAAAGTCATTTCTGTGCCTGAAATGGTTCAAAATTGAAGCTTTTGAGTAAGCAAAACTCTGTAAAAGTGGCAATTTTGGTGACTGTGAGGGTTTAAAAAGTGGTTATTCAACATGAGGCACGATCCAATTGACATTTTGAATCCTTTTTGGTACAGTCCAAAAAATCAATTTTCGGATGAAAAACGATGACTCCGGACATGTCGAACGATCCCAAAATGGTCAATATGGATGAAATGTTAACATTTAATCTTTTGACTGTAAATGACTGGTGGATGTGAATTATGACTTTGTCAACTAAAATAAGTGTGTTTAAAGTCATTTCTGTGCCTCAAAGGGGTCAAAATTGAAGCTTTTGAGTAATCAAAACTCTGTAAAAATGGCAATTTTGGTCACTCTGAGGCTTTAAAAAGTGGTTATTCAACATGAGGCACGATCCAATTGACATTTTGAATCATTTTTGGTACAGTCCAAAAAATCAATTTTTGGATGAAAACGATGACTCCGGACATGTCGAACGATCCCAAAATGGTCAATATGGATGAAATTTTAACATTTAATCTTTTGACTGTAAATGACTGTTGGATGTGAATTATGACTTTGTCAACTAAAATAAGTGTGTTTAAAGTCATTTCTGTGCCTGAAACGGGTCAAAATTGAAGCTTTTGAGTAAGCAAAACTCTGTAAAAATGGCAATTTTGGTCACTCTGAGGGTTTAAAAAGTGGTTATTGAACATGAGGCACGATCCAATTGACATTTTGAATAATTTTTGGTACAGTCCAAAAAATCAATTTTCGGATGAAAAACGATGACTCCGGACATGTCGAACGATCCCAAAATGGTCAATATGGATGAAATTTTAACATTTAATCTTTTGACTCTAAATGACTGTTGGATGTGAATTATGACTTTGTCAACTAAAATAAGTGTGTTTAAAGCCATTTCTGTGCCTGAAACGGGTCAAAATTGAAGCTTTTGAGTAAGCAAAACTCTGTAAAAATTGTAATTTTGGTCACTCTGAGGGTTTAAAAAGTGGTTATTCAACATGAGGCACGATCCAATTGACATTTTGAATCATTTTTGGTACAGTCCAAAAAATCAATTTTCGGATGAAAACAATGACTCCGGACATGTCGAACGATCCCAAAATGGCCAATATGGATGAAATTTTAACATTTAATCTTTTGACTGTAAATGACTGTTGGATGTGAATTATGACTTTGTCAACTAAAATAAGTGTGTTTAAAGTCATTTCTGTGCCTGAAACGGGTCAAAATTGAAGCTTTTGAGTAAGCAAAACTCTGTAAAAATGGCAATTTTGGACACTCTGAGGGTTTAAAAAGTGGTTATTCAACATGAGGCACGATCCAATTGACATTTTGAATCATTTTTCGTACAGCCCAAAAAATCAATTTTCGGATGAAAAACGATGACTCCGGACATGTCGAACGATCCCAAAATGGTCAATATGGATGAAATTTTAACATTTAATCTTTTGACTCTAAATGACTGTTGGATGTGAATTATGACTTTGTCAACTAAAATAAGTGTGTTTAAAGTCATTTCTGTGCCTGAAATGGTTCAAAATTGAAGCTTTTGAGTAATCAAAACTCTGTAAAAATGGCAATTTTGGTCACTCTGAGGCTTTAACCACATGGCTGCTAGGCGTTTTCCCGTCCTGTGCTGCAGGATGAAAATTACCATTATTCATGACGAGCTGGCCTTGTCATCCGCGCACGGCAGGTAAGCGCCATGACGAGCCCAGCTCGTCATTAGCCTCGAAGGGGTTAAAAAGTGGTTATTCAACATGAGGCACGATCCAATTGACATTTTGAATCATTTTTGGTACAGTCCAAAAAATCAATTTTCGGATGAAAACGATGACTCCAGACATGTCGAACGATCCCAAAATGGTCAATATGGATGAAATTTTAACATTTAATCTTTTGACTGTAAATGACTGTTGGATGTGAATTATGACTTTGTCAACTAAAATAAGTGTGTTTAAAGTCATTTCTGTGCCTGAAACGGGTCAAAATTGAAGCTTTTGAGTAAGCAAAACTCTGTAAAAATGGCAATTTTGGACACTCTGAGGGTTTAAAAAGTGGTTATTCAACATGAGGCACGATCCAATTGACATTTTGAATCATTTTTCATACAGTCCAAAAAATCAATTTTCGGATGAAAAACGATGACTCCGGACATGTCGAACGATCCCAAAATGGTCAATATGGATGAAATTTTAACATTTAATCTTTTGACTCTAAATGACTGTTGGATGTGAATTATGACTTTGTCAACTAAAATAAGTGTGTTTAAAGTCATTTCTGTGCCTGAAATGGTTCAAAATTGAAGCTTTTGAGTAAGCAAAACTCTGTAAAAGTGGCAATTTTGGTGACTGTGAGGGTTTAAAAAGTGGTTATTCAACATGAGGCACGATCCAATTGACATTTTGAATCCTTTTTGGTACAGTCCAAAAAATCAATTTTCGGATGAAAAACGATGACTCCGGAGATGTCGAACGAACCCAAAATGGTCAATATGGATGAAATTTTAACATTTAATCTTTTGACTGTAAATGACTGGTGGATGTGAATTATGACTTTGTCAACTAAAATAAGTGTGTTTAAAGTCATTTCCGTGCCTGAAATGGTTCAAAATTGAAGCTTTTGAGTAAGCAAAACTCTGTAAAAGTGGCAATTTTGGTCACTGTGAGGCTTTAAAAAGTGGTTATTCAACATGAGGCACGATCCAATTGACATTTTGAATCATTTTTGGTACACTCCAAAAAATCAATTTTCGGATGAAAACGATGACTCTGGACATGTCGAACGATCCCAAAATGGCCAAAATGGCCAAAATTTCATCATTTAATCTTTTGACTGTAAATGACTGTTGGATGTGAATTAGGACTTTGTCAACTAAAATAAGTGTGTTTAAAGTCATTTCTGTGCCTGAAACGGGTCAAAATTGAAGCTTTTGAGTAATCAAAACTCTGTAAAAATGGCAATTTTGGTCACTGTGAGGCTTTAAAAAGTGGTTATTCAACATGAGGCACGATCCAATTGACATTTTGAATCATTTTTGGTACAGTCCAAAAAATCAATTTTCGGATGAAAAACGATGACTCCGGACATGTCGAACGATCCCAAAATGGTCAATATGGATGAAATTTTAACATTTAATCTTTTGACTCTAAATGACTGTTGGATGTGAATTATGACTTTGTCAACTAAAATAAGTGTGTTTAAAGCCATTTCTGTGCCTGAAACGGGTCAAAATTGAAGCTTTTGAGTAAGCAAAACTCTGTAAAAATTGTAATTTTGGTCACTCTGAGGGTTTAAAAAGTGGTTATTCAACATGAGGCACGATCCAATTGACATTTTGAATCCTTTTTGGTACAGTCCAAAAAATCAATTTTCGGATGAAAACGATGACTCCGGACATGTCGAACGATCCCAAAATGGCCAATATGGATGAAATTTTAACATTTAATCTTTTGACTGTAAATGACTGTTGGATGTGAATTATGACTTTGTCAACTAAAATAAGTGTGTTTAAAGTCATTTCTGTGCCTGAAACGGGTCAAAAATGAAGCTTTTGAGTAAGCAAAACTCTGTAAAAATGGCAATTTTGGACACTCTGAGGGTTTAAAAAGTGGTTATTGAACATGAGGCACGATCCAATTGACATTTTGAATAATTTTTGGTACAGTCCAAAAAATCAATTTTCGGATGAAAAACGATGACTCCGGACATGTCGAACGATCCCAAAATGGTCAATATGGATGAAATTTTAACATTTAATCTTTTGACTCTAAATGACTGTTGGATGTGAATTATGACTTTGTCAACTAAAATAAGTGTGTTTAAAGTCATTTCTGTGCCTGAAATGGTTCAAAATTGAAGCTTTTGAGTAAGCAAAACTCTGTAAAAGTGGCAATTTTGGTGACTGTGAGGGTGTAAAAAGTGGTTATTCAACATGAGGCACGATCCAATTGACATTTTGAATCCTTTTTGGTACAGTCCAAAAAATCAATTTTCGGATGAAAAACGATGACTCCGGAGATGTCGAACGATCCCAAAATGGTCAATATGGATGAAATTTTAACATTTAATCTTTTGACTGTAAATGACTGGTGGATGTGAATTATGACTTTGTCAACTAAAATAAGTGTGTTTAAAGTCATTTCTGTGCCTCAAAGGGGTCAAAATTGAAGCTTTTGAGTAATCAAAACTCTGTAAAAATGGCAATTTTGGTCACTCTGAGGCTTTAAAAAGTGGTTATTCAACACGAGGCACGATCCAATTGACATTTTGAATCATTTTTGGTACAGTCCAAAAAATCAATTTTCGGATGAAAACGATGACTCCGGACATGTCGAACGATCCCAAAATGGCCAAAATGGCCAAAATTTTAACATTTAATCTTTTGACTGTAAATGACTGTTGGATGTGAATTATGACTTTGTCAACTAAAATAAGTGTGTTTAAAGTCATTTCTGTGCCTGAAACGGGTCAAAATTGAAGCTTTTGAGTAAGCAAAACTCTGTAAAAATGGCAATTTTGGTCACTCTGAGGGTTTAAAAAGTGGTTATTGAACATGAGGCACGATCCAATTGACATTTTGAATAATTTTTGGTACAGTCCAAAAAATCAATTTTCGAATGAAAAACGATGACTCCGGACATGTCGAACGATCCCAAAATGGTCAATATGGATGAAATTTTAACATTTAATCTTTTGACTCTAAATGACTGTTGGATGTGAATTATGACTTTGTCAACTGAAATAAGTGTGTTTAAAGTCATTTCTGTGCCTGAAATGGTTCAAAATTGAAGCTTTTGAGTAAGCAACACTCTGTAAAAGTGGCAATTTTGGTGACTGTGAGGGTGTAAAAAGTGGTTATTCAACATGAGGCACGATCCAATTGACATTTTGAATCCTTTTTGGTACAGTCCAAAAAATCAATTTTCGGATGAAAAACGATGACTCCGGAGATGTCGAACGATCCCAAAATGGTCAATATGGATGAAATTTTAACATTTAATCTTTTGACTGTAAATGACTGGTGGATGTGAATTATGACTTTGTCAACTAAAATAAGTGTGTTTAAAGTCATTTCTGTGCCTCAAAGGGGTCAAAATTGAAGCTTTTGAGTAATCAAAACTCTGTAAAAATGGCAATTTTGGTCACTCTGAGGCTTTAAAAAGTGGTTATTCAACACGAGGCACGACCCAATTGACATTTTGAATCATTTTTGGTACAGTGCAAAACAACAATTTTCGGATGAAAACGATGACTCCGGACATGTCGAACGATCCCAAAATGGCCAAAATGGCCAAAATTTTAACATTTAATCTTTTGACTGTAAATGACTGTTGGATGTGAATTATGACTTTGTCAACTAAAATAAGTGTGTTTAAAGTCATTTCTGTGCCTGAAACGGGTCAAAATTGAAGCTTTTGAGTAAGCAAAACTCTGTAAAAATGGCAATTTTGGTCACTCTGAGGGTTTAAAAAGTGGTTATTGAACATGAGGCACGATCCAATTGACATTTTGAATAATTTTTGGTACAGTCCAAAAAATCAATTTTCGAATGAAAAACGATGACTCCGGACATGTCGAACGATCCCAAAATGGTCAATATGGATGAAATTTTAACATTTAATCTTTTGACTCTAAATGACTGTTGGATGTGAATTATGACTTTGTCAACTAAAATAAGTGTGTTTAAAGTCATTTCTGTGCCTGAAATGGTTCAAAATTGAAGCTTTTGAGTAAGCAAAACTCTGTAAAAGTGGCAATTTTGGTGACTGTGAGGGTTTAAAAAGTGGTTATTCAACATGAGGCACGATCCAATTGACATTTTGAATCCTTTTTGGTACAGTCCAAAAAATCAATTTTCGGATGAAAAACGATGACTCCGGACATGTCGAACGATCCCAAAATGGTCAATATGGATGAAATGTTAACATTTAATCTTTTGACTGTAAATGACTGGTGGATGTGAATTATGACTTTGTCAACTAAAATAAGTGTGTTTAAAGTCATTTCTGTGCCTCAAAGGGGTCAAAATTGAAGCTTTTGAGTAATCAAAACTCTGTAAAAATGGCAATTTTGGTCACTCTGAGGCTTTAAAAAGTGGTTATTCAACATGAGGCACGATCCAATTGACATTTTGAATCATTTTTGGTACAGTCCAAAAAATCAATTTTTGGATGAAAACGATGACTCCGGACATGTCGAACGATCCCAAAATGGTCAATATGGATGAAATTTTAACATTTAATCTTTTGACTGTAAATGACTGTTGGATGTGAATTATGACTTTGTCAACTAAAATAAGTGTGTTTAAAGTCATTTCTGTGCCTGAAACGGGTCAAAATTGAAGCTTTTGAGTAAGCAAAACTCTGTAAAAATGGCAATTTTGGTCACTCTGAGGGTTTAAAAAGTGGTTATTGAACATGAGGCACGATCCAATTGACATTTTGAATCCTTTTTGGTACAGTCCAAAAAATCAATTTTCGGATGAAAACGATGACTCCGGACATGTCGAACGATCCCAAAATGGCCAATATGGATGAAATTTTAACATTTAATCTTTTGACTGTAAATGACTGTTGGATGTGAATTATGACTTTGTCAACTAAAATAAGTGTGTTTAAAGTCATTTCTGTGCCTGAAACGGGTCAAAAATGAAGCTTTTGAGTAAGCAAAACTCTGTAAAAATGGCAATTTTGGACACTCTGAGGGTTTAAAAAGTGGTTATTGAACATGAGGCACGATCCAATTGACATTTTGAATAATTTTTGGTACAGTCCAAAAAATCAATTTTCGGATGAAAAACGATGACTCCGGACATGTCGAACGATCCCAAAATGGTCAATATGGATGAAATTTTAACATTTAATCTTTTGACTCTAAATGACTGTTGGATGTGAATTATGACTTTGTCAACTAAAATAAGTGTGTTTAAAGTCATTTCTGTGCCTGAAATGGTTCAAAATTGAAGCTTTTGAGTAAGCAAAACTCTGTAAAAGTGGCAATTTTGGTGACTGTGAGGGTGTAAAAAGTGGTTATTCAACATGAGGCACGATCCAATTGACATTTTGAATCCTTTTTGGTACAGTCCAAAAAATCAATTTTCGGATGAAAAACGATGACTCCGGAGATGTCGAACGATCCCAAAATGGTCAATATGGATGAAATTTTAACATTTAATCTTTTGACTGTAAATGACTGGTGGATGTGAATTATGACTTTGTCAACTAAAATAAGTGTGTTTAAAGTCATTTCTGTGCCTCAAAGGGGTCAAAATTGAAGCTTTTGAGTAATCAAAACTCTGTAAAAATGGCAATTTTGGTCACTCTGAGGCTTTAAAAAGTGGTTATTCAACACGAGGCACGATCCAATTGACATTTTGAATCATTTTTGGTACAGTCCAAAAAATCAATTTTCGGATGAAAACGATGACTCCGGACATGTCGAACGATCCCAAAATGGCCAAAATGGCCAAAATTTTAACATTTAATCTTTTGACTGTAAATGACTGTTGGATGTGAATTATGACTTTGTCAACTAAAATAAGTGTGTTTAAAGTCATTTCTGTGCCTGAAACGGGTCAAAATTGAAGCTTTTGAGTAAGCAAAACTCTGTAAAAATGGCAATTTTGGTCACTCTGAGGGTTTAAAAAGTGGTTATTGAACATGAGGCACGATCCAATTGACATTTTGAATAATTTTTGGTACAGTCCAAAAAATCAATTTTCGAATGAAAAACGATGACTCCGGACATGTCGAACGATCCCAAAATGGTCAATATGGATGAAATTTTAACATTTAATCTTTTGACTCTAAATGACTGTTGGATGTGAATTATGACTTTGTCAACTGAAATAAGTGTGTTTAAAGTCATTTCTGTGCCTGAAATGGTTCAAAATTGAAGCTTTTGAGTAAGCAACACTCTGTAAAAGTGGCAATTTTGGTGACTGTGAGGGTGTAAAAAGTGGTTATTCAACATGAGGCACGATCCAATTGACATTTTGAATCCTTTTTGGTACAGTCCAAAAAATCAATTTTCGGATGAAAAACGATGACTCCGGAGATGTCGAACGATCCCAAAATGGTCAATATGGATGAAATTTTAACATTTAATCTTTTGACTGTAAATGACTGGTGGATGTGAATTATGACTTTGTCAACTAAAATAAGTGTGTTTAAAGTCATTTCTGTGCCTCAAAGGGGTCAAAATTGAAGCTTTTGAGTGATCAAAACTCTGTAAAAATGGCAATTTTGGTCACTCTGAGGCTTTAAAAAGTGGTTATTCAACACGAGGCACGATCCAATTGACATTTTGAATCATTTTTGGTACAGTTCAAAAAATCAATTTTCGGATGAAAACGATGACTCCGGACATGTCGAACGATCCCAAAATGGCCAAAATGGCCAAAATTTTAACATTTAATCTTTTGACTGTAAATGACTGTTGGATGTGAATTATGACTTTGTCAACTAAAATAATTGTGTTTAAAGTCATTTCTGTGCCTGAAACGGGTCAAAATTGAAGCTTTTGAGTAAGCAAAACTCTGTAAAAATGGCAATTTTGGTCACTCTGAGGGTTTAAAAAGTGGTTATTGAACATGAGGCACGATCCAATTGACATTTTGAATAATTTTTGGTACAGTCCAAAAAATCAATTTTCGAATGAAAAACGATGACTCCGGACATGTCGAACGATCCCAAAATGGTCAATATGGATGAAATTTTAACATTTAATCTTTTGACTCTAAATGACTGTTGGATGTGAATTATGACTTTGTCAACTAAAATAAGTGTGTTTAAAGTCATTTCTGTGCCTGAAATGGTTCAAAATTGAAGCTTTTGAGTAAGCAAAACTCTGTAAAAGTGGCAATTTTGGTGACTGTGAGGGTTTAAAAAGTGGTTATTCAACATGAGGCACGATCCAATTGACATTTTGAATCCTTTTTGGTACAGTCCAAAAAATCAATTTTCGGATGAAAAACGATGACTCCGGACATGTCGAACGATCCCAAAATGGTCAATATGGATGAAATGTTAACATTTAATCTTTTGACTGTAAATGACTGGTGGATGTGAATTATGACTTTGTCAACTAAAATAAGTGTGTTTAAAGTCATTTCTGTGCCTCAAAGGGGTCAAAATTGAAGCTTTTGAGTAATCAAAACTCTGTAAAAATGGCAATTTTGGTCACTCTGAGGCTTTAAAAAGTGGTTATTCAACATGAGGCACGATCCAATTGACATTTTGAATCATTTTTGGTACAGTCCAAAAAATCAATTTTTGGATGAAAACGATGACTCCGGACATGTCGAACGATCCCAAAATGGTCAATATGGATGAAATTTTAACATTTAATCTTTTGACTGTAAATGACTGTTGGATGTGAATTATGACTTTGTCAACTAAAATAAGTGTGTTTAAAGTCATTTCTGTGCCTGAAACGGGTCAAAATTGAAGCTTTTGAGTAAGCAAAACTCTGTAAAAATGGCAATTTTGGTCACTCTGAGGGTTTAAAAAGTGGTTATTGAACATGAGGCACGATCCAATTGACATTTTGAATAATTTTTGGTACAGTCCAAAAAATCAATTTTCGGATGAAAAACGATGACTCCGGACATGTCGAACGATCCCAAAATGGTCAATATGGATGAAATTTTAACATTTAATCTTTTGACTCTAAATGACTGTTGGATGTGAATTATGACTTTGTCAACTAAAATAAGTGTGTTTAAAGCCATTTCTGTGCCTGAAACGGGTCAAAATTGAAGCTTTTGAGTAAGCAAAACTCTGTAAAAATTGTAATTTTGGTCACTCTGAGGGTTTAAAAAGTGGTTATTCAACATGAGGCACGATCCAATTGACATTTTGAATCATTTTTGGTACAGTCCAAAAAATCAATTTTCGGATGAAAACAATGACTCCGGACATGTCGAACGATCCCAAAATGGCCAATATGGATGAAATTTTAACATTTAATCTTTTGACTGTAAATGACTGTTGGATGTGAATTATGACTTTGTCAACTAAAATAAGTGTGTTTAAAGTCATTTCTGTGCCTGAAACGGGTCAAAATTGAAGCTTTTGAGTAAGCAAAACTCTGTAAAAATGGCAATTTTGGACACTCTGAGGGTTTAAAAAGTGGTTATTCAACATGAGGCACGATCCAATTGACATTTTGAATCATTTTTCGTACAGCCCAAAAAATCAATTTTCGGATGAAAAACGATGACTCCGGACATGTCGAACGATCCCAAAATGGTCAATATGGATGAAATTTTAACATTTAATCTTTTGACTCTAAATGACTGTTGGATGTGAATTATGACTTTGTCAACTAAAATAAGTGTGTTTAAAGTCATTTCTGTGCCTGAAATGGTTCAAAATTGAAGCTTTTGAGTAATCAAAACTCTGTAAAAATGGCAATTTTGGTCACTCTGAGGCTTTAACCACATGGCTGCTAGGCGTTTTCCCGTCCTGTGCTGCAGGATGAAAATTACCATTATTCATGACGAGCTGGCCTTGTCATCCGCGCACGGCAGGTAAGCGCCATGACGAGCCCAGCTCGTCATTAGCCTCGAAGGGGTTAAAAAGTGGTTATTCAACATGAGGCACGATCCAATTGACATTTTGAATCATTTTTGGTACAGTCCAAAAAATCAATTTTCGGATGAAAACGATGACTCCAGACATGTCGAACGATCCCAAAATGGTCAATATGGATGAAATTTTAACATTTAATCTTTTGACTGTAAATGACTGTTGGATGTGAATTATGACTTTGTCAACTAAAATAAGTGTGTTTAAAGTCATTTCTGTGCCTGAAACGGGTCAAAATTGAAGCTTTTGAGTAAGCAAAACTCTGTAAAAATGGCAATTTTGGACACTCTGAGGGTTTAAAAAGTGGTTATTCAACATGAGGCACGATCCAATTGACATTTTGAATCATTTTTCATAGAGTCCAAAAAATCAATTTTCGGATGAAAAACGATGACTCCGGACATGTCGAACGATCCCAAAATGGTCAATATGGATGAAATTTTAACATTTAATCTTTTGACTCTAAATGACTGTTGGATGTGAATTATGACTTTGTCAACTAAAATAAGTGTGTTTAAAGTCATTTCTGTGCCTGAAATGGTTCAAAATTGAAGCTTTTGAGTAAGCAAAACTCTGTAAAAGTGGCAATTTTGGTGACTGTGAGGGTTTAAAAAGTGGTTATTCAACATGAGGCACGATCCAATTGACATTTTGAATCCTTTTTGGTACAGTCCAAAAAATCAATTTTCGGATGAAAAACGATGACTCCGGAGATGTCGAACGAACCCAAAATGGTCAATATGGATGAAATTTTAACATTTAATCTTTTGACTGTAAATGACTGGTGGATGTGAATTATGACTTTGTCAACTAAAATAAGTGTGTTTAAAGTCATTTCCGTGCCTGAAATGGTTCAAAATTGAAGCTTTTGAGTAAGCAAAACTCTGTAAAAGTGGCAATTTTGGTCACTGTGAGGCTTTAAAAAGTGGTTATTCAACATGAGGCACGATCCAATTGACATTTTGAATCATTTTTGGTACACTCCAAAAAATCAATTTTCGGATGAAAACGATGACTCTGGACATGTCGAACGATCCCAAAATGGCCAAAATGGCCAAAATTTCATCATTTAATCTTTTGACTGTAAATGACTGTTGGATGTGAATTAGGACTTTGTCAACTAAAATAAGTGTGTTTAAAGTCATTTCTGTGCCTGAAACGGGTCAAAATTGAAGCTTTTGAGTAATCAAAACTCTGTAAAAATGGCAATTTTGGTCACTGTGAGGCTTTAAAAAGTGGTTATTCAACATGAGGCACGATCCAATTGACATTTTGAATCATTTTTGGTACAGTCCAAAAAATCAATTTTCGGATGAAAAACGATGACTCCGGACATGTCGAACGATCCCAAAATGGTCAATATGGATGAAATTTTAACATTTAATCTTTTGACTCTAAATGACTGTTGGATGTGAATTATGACTTTGTCAACTAAAATAAGTGTGTTTAAAGCCATTTCTGTGCCTGAAACGGGTCAAAATTGAAGCTTTTGAGTAAGCAAAACTCTGTAAAAATTGTAATTTTGGTCACTCTGAGGGTTTAAAAAGTGGTTATTCAACATGAGGCACGATCCAATTGACATTTTGAATCCTTTTTGGTACAGTCCAAAAAATCAATTTTCGGATGAAAACGATGACTCCGGACATGTCGAACGATCCCAAAATGGCCAATATGGATGAAATTTTAACATTTAATCTTTTGACTGTAAATGACTGTTGGATGTGAATTATGACTTTGTCAACTAAAATAAGTGTGTTTAAAGTCATTTCTGTGCCTGAAACGGGTCAAAAATGAAGCTTTTGAGTAAGCAAAACTCTGTAAAAATGGCAATTTTGGACACTCTGAGGGTTTAAAAAGTGGTTATTGAACATGAGGCACGATCCAATTGACATTTTGAATAATTTTTGGTACAGTCCAAAAAATCAATTTTCGGATGAAAAACGATGACTCCGGACATGTCGAACGATCCCAAAATGGTCAATATGGATGAAATTTTAACATTTAATCTTTTGACTCTAAATGACTGTTGGATGTGAATTATGACTTTGTCAACTAAAATAAGTGTGTTTAAAGTCATTTCTGTGCCTGAAATGGTTCAAAATTGAAGCTTTTGAGTAAGCAAAACTCTGTAAAAGTGGCAATTTTGGTGACTGTGAGGGTGTAAAAAGTGGTTATTCAACATGAGGCACGATCCAATTGACATTTTGAATCCTTTTTGGTACAGTCCAAAAAATCAATTTTCGGATGAAAAACGATGACTCCGGAGATGTCGAACGATCCCAAAATGGTCAATATGGATGAAATTTTAACATTTAATCTTTTGACTGTAAATGACTGGTGGATGTGAATTATGACTTTGTCAACTAAAATAAGTGTGTTTAAAGTCATTTCTGTGCCTCAAAGGGGTCAAAATTGAAGCTTTTGAGTAATCAAAACTCTGTAAAAATGGCAATTTTGGTCACTCTGAGGCTTTAAAAAGTGGTTATTCAACACGAGGCACGATCCAATTGACATTTTGAATCATTTTTGGTACAGTCCAAAAAATCAATTTTCGGATGAAAACGATGACTCCGGACATGTCGAACGATCCCAAAATGGCCAAAATGGCCAAAATTTTAACATTTAATCTTTTGACTGTAAATGACTGTTGGATGTGAATTATGACTTTGTCAACTAAAATAAGTGTGTTTAAAGTCATTTCTGTGCCTGAAACGGGTCAAAATTGAAGCTTTTGAGTAAGCAAAACTCTGTAAAAATGGCAATTTTGGACACTCTGAGGGTTTAAAAAGTGGTTATTCAACATGAGGCACGATCCAATTGACATTTTGAATCATTTTTCGTACAGTCCAAAAAATCAATTTTCGGATGAAAAACGATGACTCCGGACATGTCGAACGATCCCAAAATGGTCAATATGGATGAAATTTTAACATTTAATCTTTTGACTCTAAATGACTGTTGGATGTGAATTATGATTTTGTCAACTAAAATAAGTGTGTTTAAAGTCATTTCTGTGCCTGAAATGGTTCAAAATTGAAGCTTTTGAGTAAGCAAAACTCTGTAAAAGTGGCAATTTTGGTGACTGTGAGGGTTTAAAAAGTGGTTATTCAACATGAGGCACGATCCAATTGACATTTTGAATCCTTTTTGGTACAGTCCAAAAAATCAATTTTCGGATGAAAAACGATGACTCCGGAGATGTCGAACGATCCCAAAATGGTCAATATGGATGAAATTTTAACATTTAATCTTTTGACTGTAAATGACTGGTGGATGTGAATTATGACTTTGTCAACTAAAATAAGTGTGTTTAAAGTCATTTCTGTGCCTCAAAGGGGTCAAAATTGAAGCTTTTGAGTAAGCAAAACTCTGTAAAAGTGGCAATTTTGGTGACTGTGAGGGTTTAAAAAGTGGTTATTCAACATGAGGCACGATCCAATTGACATTTTGAATCCTTTTTGGTACAGTCCAAAAAATCAATTTTCGGATGAAAAACGATGACTCCGGAGATGTCGAACGATCCCAAAATGGTCAATATGGATGAAATTTTAACATTTAATCTTTTGACTGTAAATGACTGGTGGATGTGAATTATGACTTTGTCAACTAAAATAAGTGTGTTTAAAGTCATTTCTGTGCCTCAAAGGGGTCAAAATTGAAGCTTTTGAGTAATCAAAACTCTGTAAAAATGGCAATTTTGGTCACTCTGAGGCTTTAAAAAGTGGTTATTCAACACGAGGCACGATCCAATTGACATTTTGAATCATTTTTGGTACAGTCCAAAAAATCAATTTTCGGATGAAAAACGATGACTCCGGAGATGTCGAACGATCCCAAAATGGTCAATATGGATGAAATTTTAACATTTAATCTTTTGACTGTAAATGACTGGTGGATGTGAATTATGACTTTGTCAACTAAAATAAGTGTGTTTAAAGTCATGTCTGTGCCTGAAACGGGTCAAAATTGAAGCTTTTGAGTAAGCAAAACTCTGTAAAAATGGCAATTTTGGTCACTCTGAGGGTTTAAAAAGTGGTTATTGAACATGAGGCACGATCCAATTGACATTTTGAATAATTTTTGGTACAGTCCAAAAAATCAATTTTCGGATGAAAAACGATGACTCCGGACATGTCGAACGATCCCAAAATGGTCAATATGGATGAAATTTTAACATTTAATCTTTTGACTCTAAATGACTGTTGGATGTGAATTATGACTTTGTCAACTAAAATAAGTGTGTTTAAAGTCATTTCTGTGCCTGAAATGGTTCAAAATTGAAGCTTTTGAGTAAGCAAAACTCTGTAAAAGTGGCAATTTTGGTGACTGTGAGGGTTTAAAAAGTGGTTATTCAACATGAGGCACGATCCAATTGACATTTTGAATCATTTTTGGTACAGTCCAAAAAATCAATTTTCGGATGAAAAACGATGACTCCGGACATGTCGAACGATCCCAAAATGGTCAATATGGATGAAATTTTAACATTTAATCTTTTGACTGTAAATGACTGTTGGATGTGAATTAGGACTTTGTCAACTAAAATAAGTGTGTTTTAAGTCATTTCTGTGCCTCAAAGGGGTCAAAATTGAAGCTTTTGAGTAATCATAACTCTGTAAAAATGGCAATTTTGGTCACTGTGAGGGTTTAAAAAGTGGTTATTCAAGATGAGGCACGATCCAATTGACATTTTGAATCATTTTTGGTACAGTCCAAAAAATCAATTTTCGGATGAAAAACGATGACTCCGGACATGTCCAACGATCCCAAAATGGCCAATATGGATGAAATTTTAACATTTAATCTTTTGACTGTAAATGACTGTTGGATGTGAATTATGACTTTGTCAACTAAAATAAGTGTGTTTAAAGTCATTTCTGTGCCTGAAACGGGTCAAAATTGAAGCTTTTGAGTAAGCAAAACTCTGTAAAAATGGCAATTTTGGACACTCTGAGGGTTTAAAAAGTGGTTATTCAACATGAGGCACGATCCAATTGACATTTTGAATCATTTTTCGTACAGTCCAAAAAATCAATTTTCGGATGAAAAACGATGACTCCGGACATGTCCAACGATCCCAAAATGGCCAATATGGATGAAATTTTAACATTTAATCTTTTGACTCTAAAACACTGTTGGATGTGAATTATGACTTTGTCAACTAAAATAAGTGTGTTTAAAGTCATTTCTGTGCCTGAAATGGTTCAAAAATGAAGCTTTTGAGTAAGCAAAACTCTGTAAAAGTGGCAATTTTGGTGACTGTGAGGGTTTAAAAAGTGGTTATTCAACATGAGGCACGATCCAATTGACATTTTGAATCATTTTTGGTACAGTCCAAAAAATCAATTTTCGGATGAAAACGATGACTCCGGACATGTCGAACGATCCCAAAATGGCCAATATGGATGAAATTTTAACATTTAATCTTTTGACTGTAAATGACTGTTGGATGTGAATTATGACTTTGTCAACTAAAATAAGTGTGTTTAAAGTCATTTCTGTGCCTGAAACGGGTCAAAATTGAAGCTTTTGAGTAAGCAAAACTCTGTAAAAATGGCAATTTTGGACACTCTGAGGGTTTAAAAAGTGGTTATTCAACATGAGGCACGATCCAATTGACATTTTGAATCATTTTTCGTACAGTCCAAAAAATCAATTTTCGGATGAAAAACGATGACTCCGGACATGTCGAACGATCCCAAAATGGTCAATATGGATGAAATTTTAACATTTAATCTTTTGACTCTAAATGACTGTTGGATGTGAATTATGACTTTGTCAACTAAAATAAGTGTGTTTAAAGTCATTTCTGTGCCTGAAATGGTTCAAAATTGAAGCTTTTGAGTAAGCAAAACTCTGTAAAAGTGGCAATTTTGGTGACTGTGAGGGTTTAAAAAGTGGTTATTCAACATGAGGCACGATCCAATTGACATTTTGAATCCTTTTTGGTACAGTCCAAAAAATCAATTTTCGGATGAAAAACGATGACTCCGGAGATGTCGAACGATCCCAAAATGGTCAATATGGATGAAATTTTAACATTTAATCTTTTGACTGTAAATGACTGTTGGATGTGAATTATGACTTTGTCAACTAAAATAAGTGTGTTTAAAGTCATTTCTGTGCCTAAAACGGGTCAAAATTGAAGCTTTTGAGTAAGCAAAACTCTGTAAAAATGGCAATTTTGGTCACTGTGAGGCTTTAAAAAGTGGTTATTCAACATGAGGCATGATCCAATTGACATTTTGAATCATTTTTGGTACAGTCCAAAAAATGAATTTTCGGATGAAAAACGATGACTCCGGACATGTCGAACGATCCCAAAATGGTCAATATGGATGAAATTTTAACATTCAATCTTTTGACTGTAAATGACTGTTGGATGTGAATTATGACTTTGTCAACTAAAATAAGTGTGTTTAAAGTCATTTCTGTGCCTGAAACGGGTCAAAATTGAAGCTTTTGAGTAAGCAAAACTCTGTAAAAATGGCAATTTTGGACACTCTGAGGGTTTAAAAAGTGGTTATTCAACATGAGGCACGATCCAATTGACATTTTGAATCATTTTTCATACAGTCCAAAAAATCAATTTTCGGATGAAAAACGATGACTCCGGAGATGTCGAACGATCCCAAAATGGTCAATATGGATGAAATTTTAACATTTAATCTTTTGACTGTAAATGACTGGTGGATGTGAATTATGACTTTGTCAACTAAAATAAGTGTGTTTAAAGTCATTTCTGTGCCTCAAAGGGGTCAAAATTGAAGCTTTTGAGTAATCAAAACTCTGTAAAAATGGCAATTTTGGTCACTCTGAGGGTTTAAAAAGTGGTTATTGAACATGAGGCACGATCCAATTGACATTTTGAATAATTTTTGGTACAGTCCAAAAAATCAATTTTCGGATGAAAAACGATGACTCCGGACATGTCGAACGATCCCAAAATGGCCAATATGGATGAAATTTTAACATTTAATCTTTTGACTGTAAATGACTGTTGGATGTGAATTATGACTTTGTCAACTAAAATAAGTGTGTTTAAAGTCATTTCTGTGCCTGAAATGGTTCAAAAATGAAGCTTTTGAGTAAGCAAAACTCTGTAAAAGTGGCAATTTTGGTGACTGTGAGGGTTTAAAAAGTGGTTATTCAACATGAGGCACGATCCAATTGACATTTTGAATCATTTTTGGTACAGTCCAAAAAATCAATTTTCGGATGAAAAACGATGACTCCGGAGATGTCGAACGATCCCAAAATGGTCAATATGGATGAAATTTTAACATTTAATCTTTTGACTGTAAATGACTGGTGGATGTGAATTATGACTTTGTCAACTAAAATAAGTGTGTTTAAAGTCATTTCTGTGCCTCAAAGGGGTCAAAATTGAAGCTTTTGAGTAATCAAAACTCTGTAAAAATGGCAATTTTGGTCACTCTGAGGGTTTAAAAAGTGGTTATTGAACATGAGGCACGATCCAATTGACATTTTGAATAATTTTTGGTACAGTCCAAAAAATCAATTTTCGGATGAAAAACGATGACTCCGGACATGTCGAACGATCCCAAAATGGTCAATATGGATGAAATTTTAACATTTAATCTTTTGACTCTAAATGACTGTTGGATGTGAATTATGACTTTGTCAACTAAAATAAGTGTGTTTAAAGTCATTTCTGTGCCTGAAATGGTTCAAAATTGAAGCTTTTGAGTAAGCAAAACTCTGTAAAAGTGGCAATTTTGGTCACTGTGAGGCTTTAAAAAGTGGTTATTCAACATAAGGCACGATCCAATTGACATTTTGAATTATTTTTGGTACACTCCAAAAAATCAATTTTCGGATGAAAACGATGACTCTGGACATGTCGAACGATCCCAAAATGGCCAAAATGGCCAAAATTTTAACATTTAATCTTTTGACTGTAAATGACTGTTGGATGTGAATTATGACTTTGTCAACTAAAATAAGTGTGTTTAAAGTCATTTCTGTGCCTGAAACGGGTCAAAATTGAAGCTTTTGACTAAGCAAAACTCTGTAAAAATGGCAATTTTGGTCACTCTGAGGGTTTAAAAAGTGGTTATTGAACATGAGGCACGATCCAATTGACATTTTGAATAATTTTTGGTACAGTCCAAAAAATCAATTTTCGGATGAAAAACGATGACTCCGGACATGTCGAACGATCCCAAAATGGTCAATATGGATGAAATTTTAACATTTAATCTTTTGACTCTAAATGACTGTTGGATGTGAATTATGACTTTGTCAACTAAAATAAGTGTGTTTAAAGTCATTTCTGTGCCTGAAATGGTTCAAAATTGAAGCTTTTGAGTAAGCAAAACTCTGTAAAAGTGGCAATTTTGGTGACTGTGAGGGTTTAAAAAGTGGTTATTCAACATGAGGCACGATCCAATTGACATTTTGAATCATTTTTGGTACAGTCCAAAAAATCAATTTTCGGATGAAAAACGATGACTCCGGACATGTCGAACGATCCCAAAATGGTCAATATGGATGAAATTTTAACATTTAATCTTTTGACTGTAAATGACTGTTGGATGTGAATTAGGACTTTGTCAACTAAAATAAGTGTGTTTTAAGTCATTTCTGTGCCTCAAAGGGGTCAAAATTGAAGCTTTTGAGTAATCATAACTCTGTAAAAATGGCAATTTTGGTCACTGTGAGGGTTTAAAAAGTGGTTATTCAAGATGAGGCACGATCCAATTGACATTTTGAATCATTTTTGGTACAGTCCAAAAAATCAATTTTCGGATGAAAAACGATGACTCCGGACATGTCCAACGATCCCAAAATGGCCAATATGGATGAAATTTTAACATTTAAACTTTTGACTGTAAATGACTGTTGGATGTGAATTATGACTTTGTCAACTAAAATAAGTGTGTTTAAAGTCATTTCTGTGCCTGAAATGGTTCAAAATTGAAGCTTTTGAGTAAGCAAAACTCTGTAAAAGTGGCAATTTTGGTCACTGTGAGGCTTTAAAAAGTGGTTATTCAACATGAGGCACGATCCAATTGACATTTTGAATCATTTTTGGTACAGTCCAAAAAATCAATTTTCGGATGAAAAACGATGACTCCGGACATGTCCAACGATCCCAAAATGGCCAATATGGATGAAATTTTAACATTTAATCTTTTGACTGTAAATGACTGTTGGATGTGAATTATGACTTTGTCAACTAAAATAAGTGTGTTTAAAGTCATTTCTGTGCCTGAAATGGTTCAAAAATGAAGCTTTTGAGTAAGCAAAACTCTGTAAAAGTGGCAATTTTGGTGACTGTGAGGGTTTAAAAAGTGGTTATTCAACATGAGGCACGATCCAATTGACATTTTGAATCATTTTTGGTACAGTCCAAAAAATCAATTTTCGGATGAAAACGATGACTCCGGACATGTCGAACGATCCCAAAATGGCCAATATGGATGAAATTTTAACATTTAATCTTTTGACTGTAAATGACTGTTGGATGTGAATTATGACTTTGTCAACTAAAATAAGTGTGTTTAAAGTCATTTCTGTGCCTGAAACGGGTCAAAATTGAAGCTTTTGAGTAAGCAAAACTCTGTAAAAATGGCAATTTTGGACACTCTGAGGGTTTAAAAAGTGGTTATTCAACATGAGGCACGATCCAATTGACATTTTGAATCATTTTTCGTACAGTCCAAAAAATCAATTTTCGGATGAAAAACGATGACTCCGGACATGTCGAACGATCCCAAAATGGTCAATATGGATGAAATTTTAACATTTAATCTTTTGACTCTAAATGACTGTTGGATGTGAAATATGACTTTGTCAACTAAAATAAGTGTGTTTAAAGTCATTTCTGTGCCTGAAATGGTTCAAAATTGAAGCTTTTGAGTAAGCAAAACTCTGTAAAAGTGGCAATTTTGGTGACTGTGAGGGTTTAAAAAGTGGTTATTCAACATGAGGCACGATCCAATTGACATTTTGAATCCTTTTTGGTACAGTCCAAAAAATCAATTTTCGGATGAAAAACGATGACTCCGGAGATGTCGAACGATCCCAAAATGGTCAATATGGATGAAATTTTAACATTTAATCTTTTGACTGTAAATGACTGGTGGATGTGAATTATGACTTTGTCAACTAAAATAAGTGTGTTTAAAGTCATTTCTGTGCCTCAAAGGGGTCAAAATTGAAGCTTTTGAGTAATCAAAACTCTGTAAAAATGGCAATTTTGGTCACTCTGAGGCTTTAAAAAGTGGTTATTCAACACGAGGCACGATCCAATTGACATTTTGAATCATTTTTGGTACAGTCCAAAAAATCAATCTTCGGATGAAAAACGATGACTCCGGACATGTCGAACGATCCCAAAATGGTCAATATGGATGAAATTTTAACATTTAATCTTTTGACTGTAAATGACTGTTGGATGTGAATTAGGACTTTGTCAACTAAAATAAGTGTGTTTAAAGTCATTTCTGTGCCTAAAACGGGTCAAAATTGAAGCTTTTGAGTAAGCAAAACTCTGTAAAAATGGCAATTTTGGTCACTGTGAGGCTTTAAAAAGTGGTTATTCAACATGAGGCATGATCCAATTGACATTTTGAATCATTTTTGGTACAGTCCAAAAAATGAATTTTCGGATGAAAAACGATGACTCCGGACATGTCGAACGATCCCAAAATGGTCAATATGGATGAAATTTTAACATTCAATCTTTTGACTGTAAATGACTGTTGGATGTGAATTATGACTTTGTCAACTAAAATAAGTGTGTTTAAAGTCATTTCTGTGCCTGAAACGGGTCAAAATTGAAGCTTTTGAGTAAGCAAAACTCTGTAAAAATGGCAATTTTGGACACTCTGAGGGTTTAAAAAGTGGTTATTCAACATGAGGCACGATCCAATTGACATTTTGAATCATTTTTCATACAGTCCAAAAAATCAATTTTCGGATGAAAAACGATGACTCCGGACATGTCGAACGATCCCAAAATGGTCAATATGGATGAAATTTTAACATTTAATCTTTTGACTCTAAATGACTGTTGGATGTGAATTATGACTTTGTCAACTAAAATAAGTGTGTTTAAAGTCATTTCTGTGCCTGAAATGGTTCAAAATTGAAGCTTTTGAGTAAGCAAAACTCTGTAAAAGTGGCAATTTTGGTGACTGTGAGGGTTTAAAAAGTGGTTATTCAACATGAGGCACGATCCAATTGACATTTTGAATCCTTTTTGGTACAGTCCAAAAAATCAATTTTCGGATGAAAAACGATGACTCCGGAGATGTCGAACGATCCCAAAATGGTCAATATGGATGAAATTTTAACATTTAATCTTTTGACTGTAAATGACTGGTGGATGTGAATTATGACTTTGTCAACTAAAATAAGTGTGTTTAAAGTCATTTCTGTGCCTCAAAGGGGTCAAAATTGAAGCTTTTGAGTAATCAAAACTCTGTAAAAATGGCAATTTTGGTCACTCTGAGGCTTTAAAAAGTGGTTATTCAACACGAGGCACGATCCAATTGACATTTTGAATCATTTTTGGTACAGTCCAAAAAATCAATTTTCGGATGAAAAACGATGACTCCGGAGATGTCGAACGATCCCAAAATGGTCAATATGGATGAAATTTTAACATTTAATCTTTTGACTGTAAATGACTGGTGGATGTGAATTATGACTTTGTCAACTAAAATAAGTGTGTTTAAAGTCATTTCTGTGCCTGAAACGGGTCAAAATTGAAGCTTTTGAGTAAGCAAAACTCTGTAAAAATGGCAATTTTGGTCACTCTGAGGGTTTAAAAAGTGGTTATTGAACATGAGGCACGATCCAATTGACATTTTGAATAATTTTTGGTACAGTCCAAAAAATCAATTTTCGGATGAATAACGATGACTCCGGACATGTCGAACGAACCCAAAATGGTCAATATGGATGAAATTTTAACATTTAATCTTTTGACTCTAAATGACTGTTGGATGTGAATTATGACTTTGTCAACTAAAATAAGTGTGTTTAAAGTCATTTCTGTGCCTGAAATGGTTCAAAATTGAAGCTTTTGAGTAAGCAAAACTCTGTAAAAGTGGCAATTTTGGTCACTGTGAGGCTTTAAAAAGTGGTTATTCAACATAAGGCACGATCCAATTGACATTTTGAATTATTTTTGGTACACTCCAAAAAATCAATTTTCGGATGAAAACGATGACTCTGGACATGTCGAACGATCCCAAAATGGCCAAAATGGCCAAAATTTTAACATTTAATCTTTTGACTGTAAATGACTGTTGGATGTGAATTATGACTTTGTCAACTAAAATAAGTGTGTTTAAAGTCATTTCTGTGCCTGAAACGGGTCTAAATTGACGCTTTTGACTAAGCAAAACTCTGTAAAAATGGCAATTTTGGTCACTCTGAGGGTTTAAAAAGTGGTTATTGAACATGAGGCACGATCCAATTGACATTTTGAATAATTTTTGGTACAGTCAAAAAAATCAATTTTCGGATGAAAAACGATGACTCCGGACATGTCGAACGATCCCAAAATGGTCAATATGGATGAAATTTTAACATTTAATCTTTTGACTCTAAATGACTGTTGGATGTGAATTATGACTTTGTCAACTAAAATAAGTGTGTTTAAAGTCATTTCTGTGCCTGAAATGGTTCAAAATTGAAGCTTTTGAGTAAGCAAAACTCTGTAAAAGTGGCAATTTTGGTCACTGTGAGGCTTTAAAAAGTGGTTATTCAACATGAGGCACGATCCAATTGACATTTTGAATCATTTTTGGTACACTCCAAAAAATCAATTTTCGGATGAAAAACGATGACTCCGGACATGTCGAACGATCCCAAAATGGTCAATATGGATGAAATTTTAACATTTAATCTTTTGACTGTAAATGACTGTTGGATGTGAATTAGGACTTTGTCAACTAAAATAAGTGTGTTTAAAGTCATTTCTGTGCCTGAAACGGGTCAAAATTGAAGCTTTTGAGTAATCAAAACTCTGTAAAAATGGCAATTTTGGTCACTGTGAGGCTTTAAAAAGTGGTTATTCAACATGAGGCACGATCCAATTGACATTTTGAATCATTTTTGGTACAGTCCAAAAAATCAATTTTCGGATGAAAAACGATGACTCCGGACATGTCGAACGATCCCAAAATGGTCAATATGGATGAAATTTTAACATTTAATCTTTTGACTCTAAATGACTGTTGGATGTGAATTATGACTTTGTCAACTAAAATAAGTGTGTTTAAAGCCATTTCTGTGCCTGAAACGGGTCAAAATTGAAGCTTTTGAGTAAGCAAAACTCTGTAAAAATTGTAATTTTGGTCACTCTGAGGGTTTAAAAAGTGGTTATTCAACATGAGGCACGATCCAATTGACATTTTGAATCATTTTTGGTACAGTCCAAAAAATCAATTTTCGGATGAAAACGATGACTCCGGACATGTCGAACGATCCCAAAATGGCCAATATGGATGAAATTTTAACATTTAATCTTTTGACTGTAAATGACTGTTGGATGTGAATTATGACTTTGTCAACTAAAATAAGTGTGTTTAAAGTCATTTCTGTGCCTGAAACGGGTCAAAAATGAAGCTTTTGAGTAAGCAAAACTCTGTAAAAATGGCAATTTTGGACACTCTGAGGGTTTAAAAAGTGGTTATTGAACATGAGGCACGATCCAATTGACATTTTGAATAATTTTTGGTACAGTCCAAAAAATCAATTTTCGGATGAAAAACGATGACTCCGGACATGTCGAACGATCCCAAAATGGTCAATATGGATGAAATTTTAACATTTAATCTTTTGACTCTAAATGACTGTTGGATGTGAATTATGACTTTGTCAACTAAAATAAGTGTGTTTAAAGTCATTTCTGTGCCTGAAATGGTTCAAAATTGAAGCTTTTGAGTAAGCAAAACTCTGTAAAAGTGGCAATTTTGGTGACTGTGAGGGTTTAAAAAGTGGTTATTCAACATGAGGCACGATCCAATTGACATTTTGAATCCTTTTTGGTACAGTCCAAAAAATCAATTTTCGGATGAAAAACGATGACTCCGGAGATGTCGAACGATCCCAAAATGGTCAATATGGATGAAATTTTAACATTTAATCTTTTGACTCTAAATGACTGTTGGATGTGAATTATGACTTTGTCAACTAAAATAAGTGTGTTTAAAGTCATTTCTGTGCCTGAAATGGTTCAAAATTGAAGCTTTTGAGTAAGCAAAACTCTGTAAAAGTGGCAATTTTGGTGACTGTGAGGGTTTAAAAAGTGGTTATTCAACATGAGGCACGATCCAATTGACATTTTGAATCCTTTTTGGTACAGTCCAAAAAATCAATTTTCGGATGAAAAACGATGACTCCGGACATGTCGAACGATCCCAAAATGGTCAATATGGATGAAATGTTAACATTTAATCTTTTGACTGTAAATGACTGGTGGATGTGAATTATGACTTTGTCAACTAAAATAAGTGTGTTTAAAGTCATTTCTGTGCCTGAAACGGGTCAAAATTGAAGCTTTTGAGTAAGCAAAACTCTGTAAAAATGGCAATTTTGGACACTCTGAGGGTTTAAAAAGTGGTTATTCAACATGAGGCACGATCCAATTGACATTTTGAATCATTTTTCGTACAGTCCAAAAAATCAATTTTCGGATGAAAAACGATGACTCCGGACATGTCGAACGATCCCAAAATGGTCAATATGGATGAAATTTTAACATTTAATCTTTTGACTCTAAATGACTGTTGGATGTGAATTATGACTTTGTCAACTAAAATAAGTGTGTTTAAAGTCATTTCTGTGCCTGAAATGGTTCAAAAATGAAGCTTTTGAGTAAGCAAAACTCTGTAAAAGTGGCAATTTTGGTGACTGTGAGGGTTTAAAAAGTGGTTATTCAACATGAGGCACGATCCAATTGACATTTTGAATCATTTTTGGTACAGTCCAAAAAATCAATTTTCGGATGAAAACGATGACTCCGGACATGTCGAACGATTCCAAAATGGCCAATATGGATGAAATTTTAACATTTAATCTTTTGACTGTAAATGACTGTTGGATGTGAATTATGACTTTGTCAACTAAAATAAGTGTGTTTAAAGTCATTTCTGTGCCTGAAACGGGTCAAAATTGAAGCTTTTGAGTAAGCAAAACTCTGTAAAAATGGCAATTTTGGTCACAGTGAGGCTTTAAAAAGTGGTTATTCAACATGAGGCATGATCCAATTGACATTTTGAATCATTTTTGGTACAGTCCAAAAAATGAATTTTCGGATGAAAAAGGATGACTCCGGACATGTCGAACGATCCCAAAATGGTCAATATGGATGAAATTTTAACATTCAATCTTTTGACTGTAAATGACTGTTGGATGTGAATTATGACTTTGTCAACTAAAATAAGTGTGTTTAAAGTCATTTCTGTGCCTGAAACGGGTCAAAATTGAAGCTTTTGAGTAAGCAAAACTCTGTAAAAGTGGCAATTTTGGTGACTGTGAGGGTTTAAAAAGTGGTTATTTAACATGAGGCATGATCCAATTGACATTTTGAATCCTTTTTGGTACAGTCCAAAGAATCAATTTTCGGATGAAAAACAATGACTCCGGACATGTCGAACGATCCCAAAATGGTCAATATGGATGAAATTTTAACATTTAATCTTTTGACTGTAAATGACTGTTGGATGTGAATTAGGACTTTGTCAACTAAAATAAGTGTGTTTAAAGTCATTTCTGTGCCTGAAACGGGTCAAAAATGAAGCTTTTGAGTAATCAAAACTCTGTAAAAATGGCAATTTTGGTCACCGTGAGGCTTTAAAAAGTGGTTATTCAACATGAGGCACGATCCAATTGACATATTGAATCATTTTTGGTACAGTCCAAAAAAGGAATTTTCGGATGAAAAAACGATGACTCCGGACATGTCGAACGATCCCAAAATGGTCAATATGGATGAAATTTTAACATTCAATCTTTTGACTGTAAATGACTGTTGGATGTGAATTATGACTTTGTCAACTAAAATAAGTGTGTTTAAAGTCATTTCTGTGCCTGAAACGGGTCAAAATTGAAGCTTTTGAGTAAGCAAAACTCTGTAAAAATGGCAATTTTGGTCACTCTGAGGGTTTAAAAAGTGGTTATTCAACATGAGGCACGACCCAATTGACATTTTGAATCATTTTTGGTACAGTCCAAAAAATCAATTTCCGGATAAAAAACGATGACTCCGGACCTGTTGAACGTTCCCAAAATGGTCTATAATGATGAAATTTTAACATTTAATCTTTTGACTCTAAATGACTGTTGGATGTGAATTATGACTTTGTCAACTAAAATAAGTGTGTTTAAAGTCATTTCTGTGCCTGAAATGGTTCAAAATTGAAGCTTTGGAGTAAGCAAAACTCTGTAAAAATGGCAATTTTGGTCACTCTGAGGGTTTAAAAAGTGGTTATTCAACATGAGGCACGACCCAATTGACATTTTGAATCATTTTTGGTACAGTCCAAAAAATCAATTTCCGTATGAAAAACGATGACTCCGGACATGTCGAACGATCCCAAAATGGTCAATATGGATGAAATTTGAACATTCAATCTTTTGACTGTAAATGACTGTTGGATGTGAATTATGACTTTGTCAACTAAAATAAGTGTGTTTAAAGTCATTTCTGTGCCTGAAATGGTTCAAAATTGAAGCTTTGGAGTAAGCAAAACTCTGTAAAAATGGCAATTTTGGTCACTGTGAGGGTTTAAAAAGTGGTTATTCAACATGAGGCACGACCCAATTGACATTTTGAATCATTTTTGGTACAGTCCAAAAAATCAATTTCCGGATGAAAAACGATGACTCCAGACCTGTTGAACGTTCCCAAAATGGTCTATAATGATGAAATTTTAACATTTAATCTTTTGACTCTAAATGACTGTTGGATGTGAATTGTGACTTTGTCAACTAAAATAAGTGTGTTTTAAGTCATTTCTGTGCCTCAAAGGGGTCAAAATTGAAGATTTTGAGTAATCATAACTCTGTAAAAATGGCAATTTTGGTCAATGTGAGGGTTTAAAAAGTGGTTATTCAACATGAGGCACGATCCAATTGACATTTTGAATCATTTTTGGTACAGTCCAAAAAATCAATTTTCGGATGAAAAACGATGACTCCGGACATGTCGAACGATCCCAAAATGGTCAATATGGATGAAATTTGAACATTTATTCTTTTGACTCTAAATGACTGTTGGATGTGAATTATGACTTTGTCAACTAAAATAAGTGTGTTTAAAGAGAAGTGTGGCTCAGGGGTTAGAGGCGGCAGACCTGGAGGTTGAGTTCGGCCCTGGACCAGGGTTCAATTCCCCGCCTCGGCGGGCCTTGGGCTCAAAAATTCCACGGACTCGTTAATTCTCGCTTTGGTGCCTTCTCGACTCACGGGTTCACACTCTGCGACTCTGGGCAATAGCTTGCTTAATCTCCACAACGGCCCCTCACGGTGGGATGCCTGGCTTTCACCTTGTGGATACCCTGCCAGGGTTATCTCACAGGGGAATACCAGGACGGGTTCCCTAAGCAAGCGCGGAGATCCCCCAGGGTAAGTCGTGCGCTATATAAGTTTCATTCATTTCATTTCATTTTCATAAAGTCATTTCTGTGCCTCAAAGGGGTCAAAATTGAAGCTTTTGAGTAATCAAAACTCTGTAAAAATGGCAATTTTGGTCACTGTGAGGCTTTAAAAAGTGGTTATTCAACATGAGGCACGATCCAATTGACATTTTGAATCATTTTTGGTACAGTCCAAAAAATCAATTTTCGGATGAAAAACGATGACTCCGGACATGTCGAGCGATCCCAAAATGGTCAATATGGATGAAATTTTAACATTTAATCTTTTGACTGTAAATGACTGTTGGATGTGAATTAGGACTTTGTCAACTAAAATAAGTGTGTTTAAAGTCATTTCTGTGCCTGAAACGGGTCAAAATTGAAGCTTTTGAGTAAGCAAAACTCTGTAAAAATGGCAATTTTGGTCACTCTGAGGGTTTAAAAAGTGGTTATTCAACATGAGGCACGATCCAATTGACATTTTGAATCATTTTTGGTACAGTCCAAAAAATGAATTTTCGGATGAAAAACGATGACCGGACAAAACGAACGATCCCAAAATGGTCAATATGGATGAAATTTTAACATTTAATCTTTTGACTGTAAATGACTGTTGGATGTGAATTATGACTTTGTCAACTAAAATAAGTGTGTTTAAAGTCATTTCTGTGCCTGAAACGGGTCAAAATTGAAGCTTTTGAGTAAGCAAAAATCTGTAAAAATGGCAATTTTGGTCACTCTGAGGGTTTAAAAAGTGGTTATTCAACATGAGGCACGACCCAATTGACATTTTGAATCATTTTTGGTACAGTCCAAAAAATCAATTTCCGGATGAAAAACGATGACTCCGGACCTGTTGAACGTTCCCAAAATGGTCTATAATGATGACATTTTAACATTTAATCTTTTGACTCTAAATGACTGTTGGATGTGAATTATGACTTTGTCAACTAAAATAAGTGTGTTTTAAGTCATTTCTGTGCCTCAAAGGGGTCAAAATTGAAGCTTTTGAGTAATCATAACTCTGTAAAAATGGCAATTTTGGTCACTCTGAGGGTTTAAAAAGTGGTTATTCAACATGAGGCACGATCCAATTGACATTTTGAATCATTTTTGGTACAGTCCAAAAAATCAATTTTCGGATGAAAACGATGACTCCGGACATGTCGAACGATCCCAAAATGGCCAACATGGATAAAATTTTAACATTTAATCTTTTGACTGTAAATGACAGTTGGATGTGAATTATGACTTTGTCAACTAAAATAAGTGTGTTTAAAGTCATTTCTGTGCCTGAAACGGGTCAAAATTGAAGCTTTTGAGTAAGCAAAACTCTGTAAAAGTGGCAATTTTGGTGACTGTGAGGGTTTAAAAAGTGGTTATTCAACATGAGGCACGATCCAATTGACATTTTGAATCCTTTTTGGTACAGTCCAAAAAATCAATTTTCGGATGAAAAACGATGACTCCGGACATGTCGAACGATCCCAAAATGGTCAATATGGATGAAATTTTAACATTTAATCTTTTGACTGTAAATGACTGGTGGATGTGAATTATGACTTTGTCAACTAAAATAAGTGTGTTTAAAGTCATTTCTGTGCCTGAAACGGGTCAAAATTGAAGCTTTTGAGTAAGCAAAACTCTGTAAAAGTGGCAATTTTGGTGACTGTGAGGGTTTAAAAAGTGGTTATTCAACATGAGGCACGACCCAATTGACATTTTGAATCATTTTTGGTACAGTCCAAAAAATCAATTTCCGGATGAAAAACGATGACTCCAGACCTGTTGAACGTTCCCAAAATGGTCTATAATGATGAAATTTTAACATTTAATCTTTTGACTCTAAATGACTGTTGGATGTGAATTTTGACTTTGTCAACTAAAATAAGTGTGTTTTAAGTCATTTCTGTGCCTCAAAGGGGTCAAAATTGAAGATTTTGAGTAATCATAACTCTGTAAAAATGGCAATTTTGGTCAATGTGAGGGTTTAACAAGTGGTTATTCAACATGAGGCACGATCCAATTGACATTTTGAATCATTTTTGGTACAGTCCAAAAAATCAATTTTCGGATGAAAAACGATGACTCCGGACATGTCGAACGATCCCAAAATGGTCAATATGGATGAAATTTGAACATTTATTCTTTTGACTCTAAATGACTGTTGGATGTGAATTATGACTTTGTCAACTAAAATAAGTGTGTTTAAAGAGAAGTGTGGCTCAGGGGTTAGAGGCGGCAGACCTGGAGGTTGAGTTCGGCCCTGGACCAGGGTTCAATTCCCCGCCTCGGCGGGTCTTGGGCTCAAAAATTCCACGGACTCGTTAATTCTCGCTTTGGTGCCTTCTCGACTCACGGGTTCACACTCTGCGACTCTGGGCAATAGCTTGCTTAATCTCCACAACGGCCCCTCGCGGTGGGATGCCTGGCTTTCACCTTGTGGATACCCTGCCAGGGTTATCTCACAGGGGAATACCAGGACGGGTTCCCTAAGCAAGCGCGGAGATTCCCTTAGGGTAAGTCGTGCGCTATATAAGTTTCATTCATTTCATTTCATTTTCATAAAGTCATTTCTGTGCCTGAAACGGGTCAAAATTGAAGCTTTTGAGTAAGCAAAACTCTGTAAAAATGGCAATTTTGGTCACTCTGAGGGTTTAAAAAGTGGTTATTCAACATGAGGCACGATCCAATTGACATTTTGAATCATTTTTGGTACAGTCCAAAAAATCAATTTTCGGATGAAAACGATGACTCCGGACATGTCGAACGATCCCAAAATGGCCAATATGGATGAAATTTTAACATTTAATCTTTTGACTGTAAATGACTGTTGGATGTGAATTAGGACTTTGTCAACTAAAATAAGTGTGTTTAAAGTCATTTCTGTGCCTGAAACGGGTCAAAATTTAAGCTTTTGAGTAAGCAAAACTCTGTAAAAATGGCAATTTTGGTCACTCTGAGGGTTTAAAAAGTGGTTATTCAACATGAGGCACGATCCAATTGACATTTTGAATCATTTTTGGTACAGTCCAAAAAATCAATTTTCGGATGAAAAACGATGACTCCGGACATGTCGAACGATCCCAAAATGGTCAATATGGATGAAATTTTAACATTTAATCTTTTGACTGTAAATGACTGGTGGATGTGAATTATGACTTTGTCAACTAAAATAAGTGTGTTTAAAGTCATTTCTGTGCCTCAAAGGGGTCAAAATTGAAGCTTTTGAGTAATCAAAACTCTGTAAAAATGGCAATTTTGGTCACTGTGAGGCTTTAAAAAGTGGTTATTCAACATGAGGCACGATCCAATTGACATTTTGAATCATTTTTGGTACAGTCCAAAAAATCAATTTTCGGATGAAAAACGATGACTCTGGACATGTCGAACGATCCCAAAATGGTCAATATGGATGAAATTTTAACATTTAATCTTTTGACTGTAAATGACTGTTGGATGTGAATTAGGACTTTGTCAACTAAAATAAGTGTGTTTAAAGTCATTTCTGTGCCTGAAACGGGTCAAAATTGAAGATTTTTAGTAAGCAAAACTCTGTAAAAATGGCAATTTTGGTCACTCTGAGGGTTTAAAAAGTGGTTATTCAACATGAGGCACGATCCAATTGACATTTTGAATCATTTTTGGTACAGTCCAAAAAATGAATTTTCGGATGAAAAACGATGACTCCGGACAAAACGAACGATCCCAAAATGGTCAATATGGATGAAATTTTAACATTCAATCTTTTGACTGTAAATGACTGTTGGATGTGAATTATGACTTTGTCAACTAAAATAAGTGTGTTTAAAGTCATTTCTGTGCCTGAAACGGGTCAAAATTGAAGCTTTTGACTAAGCAAAAATCTGTAAAGAAATGGCAATTTTGGTCACTCTGAGGGTTTAAAAAGTGGTTATTCAACATGAGGCACGACCCAATTGACATTTTGAATCATTTTTGGTACAGTCCAAAAAATCAATTTCCGGATGAAAAACGATGACTCCGGACCTGTTGAACGTTCCCAAAATGGTCTATAATGATGACATTTTAACATTTAATCTTTTGACTCTAAATGACTGTTGGATGTGAATTATGACTTTGTCAACTAAAATAAGTGTGTTTTAAGTCATTTCTGTGCCTCAAAGGGGTCAAAATTGAAGCTTTTGAGTAATCATAACTCTGTAAAAATGGCAATTTTGGTCAATGTGAGGGTTTAACAAGTGGTTATTCAACATGAGGCACGATCCAATTGACATTTTGAATCATTTTTGGTACAGTCCAAAAAATCAATTTTCGGATGAAAAACGATGACTCCGGACATGTCGAACGATCCCAAAATGGTCAATATGGATGAAATTTGAACATTTATTCTTTTGACTCTAAATGACTGTTGGATGTGAATTATGACTTTGTCAACTAAAATAAGTGTGTTTAAAGAGAAGTGTGGCTCAGGGGTTAGAGGCGGCAGACCTGGAGGTTGAGTTCGGCCCTGGACCAGGGTTCAATTCCCCGCCTCGGCGGGTCTTGGGCTCAAAAATTCCACGGACTCGTTAATTCTCGCTTTGGTGCCTTCTCGACTCACGGGTTCACACTCTGCGACTCTGGGCAATAGCTTGCTTAATCTCCACAACGGCCCCTCGCGGTGGGATGCCTGGCTTTCACCTTGTGGATACCCTGCCAGGGTTATCTCACAGGGGAATACCAGGACGGGTTCCCTAAGCAAGCGCGGAGATTCCCTTAGGGTAAGTCGTGCGCTATATAAGTTTCATTCATTTCATTTCATTTTCATAAAGTCATTTCTGTGCCTGAAACGGGTCAAAATTGAAGCTTTTGAGTAAGCAAAACTCTGTAAAAATGGCAATTTTGGTCACTCTGAGGGTTTAAAAAGTGGTTATTCAACATGAGGCACGATCCAATTGACATTTTGAATCATTTTTGGTACAGTCCAAAAAATCAATTTTCGGATGAAAACGATGACTCCGGACATGTCGAACGATCCCAAAATGGCCAATATGGATGAAATTTTAACATTTAATCTTTTGACTGTAAATGACTGTTGGATGTGAATTAGGACTTTGTCAACTAAAATAAGTGTGTTTAAAGTCATTTCTGTGCCTGAAACGGGTCAAAATTTAAGCTTTTGAGTAAGCAAAACTCTGTAAAAATGGCAATTTTGGTCACTCTGAGGGTTTAAAAAGTGGTTATTCAACATGAGGCACGATCCAATTGACATTTTGAATCATTTTTGGTACAGTCCAAAAAATCAATTTTCGGATGAAAAACGATGACTCCGGACATGTCGAACGATCCCAAAATGGTCAATATGGATGAAATTTTAACATTTAATCTTTTGACTGTAAATGACTGGTGGATGTGAATTATGACTTTGTCAACTAAAATAAGTGTGTTTAAAGTCATTTCTGTGCCTCAAAGGGGTCAAAATTGAAGCTTTTGAGTAATCAAAACTCTGTAAAAATGGCAATTTTGGTCACTGTGAGGCTTTAAAAAGTGGTTATTCAACATGAGGCACGATCCAATTGACATTTTGAATCATTTTTGGTACAGTCCAAAAAATCAATTTTCGGATGAAAAACGATGACTCTGGACATGTCGAACGATCCCAAAATGGTCAATATGGATGAAATTTTAACATTTAATCTTTTGACTGTAAATGACTGTTGGATGTGAATTAGGACTTTGTCAACTAAAATAAGTGTGTTTAAAGTCATTTCTGTGCCTGAAACGGGTCAAAATTGAAGATTTTTAGTAAGCAAAACTCTGTAAAAATGGCAATTTTGGTCACTCTGAGGGTTTAAAAAGTGGTTATTCAACATGAGGCACGATCCAATTGACATTTTGAATCATTTTTGGTACAGTCCAAAAAATGAATTTTCGGATGAAAAACGATGACTCCGGACAAAACGAACGATCCCAAAATGGTCAATATGGATGAAATTTTAACATTCAATCTTTTGACTGTAAATGACTGTTGGATGTGAATTATGACTTTGTCAACTAAAATAAGTGTGTTTAAAGTCATTTCTGTGCCTGAAACGGGTCAAAATTGAAGCTTTTGACTAAGCAAAAATCTGTAAAGAAATGGCAATTTTGGTCACTCTGAGGGTTTAAAAAGTGGTTATTCAACATGAGGCACGACCCAATTGACATTTTGAATCATTTTTGGTACAGTCCAAAAAATCAATTTCCGGATGAAAAACGATGACTCCGGACCTGTTGAACGTTCCCAAAATGGTCTATAATGATGACATTTTAACATTTAATCTTTTGACTCTAAATGACTGTTGGATGTGAATTATGACTTTGTCAACTAAAATAAGTGTGTTTTAAGTCATTTCTGTGCCTCAAAGGGGTCAAAATTGAAGCTTTTGAGTAATCATAACTCTGTAAAAATGGCAATTTTGGTCACTCTGAGGGTTTAAAAAGTGGTTATTCAACATGAGGCACGATCCAATTGACATTTTGAATCATTTTTGGTACAGTCCAAAAAATCAATTTTCGGATGAAAAACGATGACTCCGGACATGTCGAACGATCCCAAAATGGTCAATATGGATGAAATTTTAACATTTAATCTTTTGACTCTAAATGACTGTTGGATGTGAATTATGACTTTGTCAACTAAAATAAGTGTGTTTAAAGTAATTTCTGTGCCTGAAACGGGTCAAAATTGTAGCTTTTGAGTAAGCAAAACTCTGTAAAAATGGCAATTTTGGTCACTCTGAGGGTTTAAAAAGTGGTTATTCAACATGAGGCACGATCCAATTGACATTTTGAATCATTTTTGGTACAGTCCAAAAAATCAATTTTCGGATGAAAACGATGACTCCGGACATGTCGAACGATCCCAAAATGGCCAATATGGATAAAATTTTAACATTTAATCTTTTGACTGTAAATGACAGTTGGATGTGAATTATGACTTTGTCAACTAAAATAAGTGTGTTTAAAGTCATTTCTGTGCCTGAAACGGGTCAAAATTGAAGCTTTTGAGTAAGCAAAACTCTGTAAAAGTGGCAATTTTGGTGACTGTGAGGGTTTAAAAAGTGGTTATTCAACATGAGGCACGATCCAATTGACATTTTGAATCCTTTTTGGTACAGTCCAAAAAATCAATTTTCGGATGAAAAACGATGACTCCGGACATGTCGAACGATCCCAAAATGGTCAATATGGATGAAATTTTAACATTTAATCTTTTGACTGTAAATGACTGGTGGATGTGAATTATGACTTTGTCAACTAAAATAAGTGTGTTTAAAGTCATTTCTGTGCCTCAAAGGGGTCAAAATTGAAGCTTTTGAGTAATCAAAACTCTGTAAAAATGGCAATTTTGGTCACTGTGAGGCTTTAAAAAGTGGTTATTCAACATGAGGCACGATCCAATTGACATTTTGAATCATTTTTGGTACAGTCCAAAAAATGAATTTTCGGATGAAAAACGGTGACTCCGGACATGTCGAACGATCCCAAAATGGTCAATATGGATGAAATTTTAACATTCAATCTTTTGACTGTAAATGACTGTTGGATGTGAATTATGACTTTGTCAACTAAAATAAGTGTGTTTAAAGTCATTTCTGTGCCTGAAACGGGTCAAAATTGAAGCTTTTGAGTAAGCAAAACTCTGTAAAAATGGCAATTTTGGTCACTCTGAGGGTTTAAAAAGTGGTTATTCAACATGAGGCACGACCCAATTGACATTTTGAATCATTTTTGGTACAGTCCAAAACATCAATTTCCGGATGAAAAACGATGACTCTGGACCTGTTGAACGTTCCCAAAATGGTCTATAATGATGAAATTTTAACATTTAATCTTTTGACTCTAAATGACTGTTGGATGTGAATTATGACTTTGTCAACTAAAATAAGTGTGTTTTAAGTCATTTCTGTGCCTCAAAGGTGTCAAAATTGAAGCTTTTGAGTAATCATAACTCTGTAAAAATGGCAATTTTGGTCACTGTGAGGGTTTAAAAAGTGGTTATTCAACATGAGGCACGATCCAATTGACATTTTGAATCATTTTTGGTACAGTCCAAAAAATCAATTTTCGGATGAAAAACGATGACTCCGGACATGTCGAACGATCCCAAAATGGTCAATATGGATGAAATTTTAACATTTAATCTTTGACTCTAAATGACTGTTGGATGTGAATTATGACTTTGTCAACTAAAATAAGTGTGTTTAAAGTCATTTCTGTGCCTGAAACGGGTCAAAATTGAAGCTTTTGAGTAAGCAAAACTCTGTAAAAATGGCAATTTAGGTCACTCTGAGGGTTTAAAAAGTGGTTATTCAACATGAGGCACGATCCAATTGACATTTTGAATCATTTTTGGTACAGTCCAAAAAATCAATTTTCGGATGAAAAAGATGACTCCGGACATGTCGAACGTCCAAAATGGCCAATATGGATAAAATTTTAACATTTAATCTTTTGACTGTAAATGACTGTTGGATGTTAATTATGACTTTGTCAACTAAAATAAGTGTGTTTAAAGTCATTTCTGTGCCTGAAACGGGTCAAAATTGAAGCTTTTGAGTTCGCAAAACTCTGTAAAAATGGCAATTTTGGTCACTCTGAGGGTTTAAAAAGTGGTTATTCAACATGAGGCACGATCCAATTGACATTTTGAATCATTTTTGGTACAGTCCAAAAAATCAATTTTCGGATGAAAAACGATGACTCCGGACATGTCGAACGATCCCAAAATGGTCAATATGGATAAAATTTTAACATTTAATCTTTTGACTCTAAATGACTGTTGGATGTGAATTATGACTTTTTCAACTAAAATAAGTGTGTTTAAAGTCATTTCTGTGCCTAAAATGGTTCAAAATTGAAGCTTTTGAGTAAGCAAAACTCTGTAAAAGTGGCAATTTTGGTGACTGTGAGGGTTTAAAAAGTGGTTATTCAACCTGAGGCACGATCCAATTGACATTTTGAATCCTTTTTGGTAGTCCAAAAAATCAATTTTCGGATGAAAAACGATGACTCCGGACATGTCGAACGATCCCAAAATGGTCAATATGGATGAAATTTTAACATTTAATCTTTTGACTGTAAATGACTGGTGGATGTGAATTATGACTTTGTCAACTAAAATAAGTGTGTTTAAAGTCATTTCTGTGCCTCAAAGGGGTCAAAATTGAAGCTTTTGAGTAATCAAAACTCTGTAAAAATGGCAATTTTGGTCACTGTGAGGCTTTAAAAAGTGGTTATTCAACATGAGGCACGATCCAATTGACATTTTGAATCATTTTTAGTACAGTCCAAAAAATCAATTTTCGGATGGAAAACGATGACTCCGGACCTGTTGAACGTTCCCAAAATGGTCTATAATGATGAAATTTTAACATTTAATCTTTTGACTCTAAATGACTGTTGGATGTGAATTATGACTTTGTCAACTAAAATAAGTGTGTTTAAAGTCATTTCTGTGCCTGAAACGGGTCAAAATTGATCTTTTTGAGTAAGCAAAACTCTGTAAAAATGGCAATTTTGGTCACTCTGAGGGTTTAAAAAGTGGTTATTCAACATGAGGCACGATCCAATTGACATTTTGAATCATTTTTGGTACAGTCCAAAAAATCAATTTTCGGATGAAAAACGATGACTCCGGACATGTCGAACGATCCCAAAATGGTCAATATGGATGAAATTTTAACATTTAATCTTTTGACTGTAAATGACTGGTGGATGTGAATTATGACTTTGTCAACTAAAATAAGTGTGTTTAAAGTCATTTCTGTGCCTCAAAGGGGTCAAAATTGAAGCTTTTGAGTAATCAAAACTCTGTAAAAATGGCAATTTTGGTCACTGTGAGGCTTTAAAAAGTGGTTATTCAACATGAGGCACGATCCAATTGACATTTTGAATCATTTTTAGTACAGTCCAAAAAATCAATTTTCGGATGGAAAACGATGACTCCGGACCTGTTGAACGTTCCCAAAATGGTCTATAATGATGAAATTTTAACATTTAATCTTTTGACTCTAAATGACTGTTGGATGTGAATTATGACTTTGTCAACTAAAATAAGTGTGTTTAAAGTCATTTCTGTGCCTGAAACGGGTCAAAATTGATCTTTTTGAGTAAGCAAAACTCTGTAAAAATGGCAATTTTGGTCACTCTGAGGGTTTAAAAAGTGGTTATTCAACATGAGGCACGATCCAATTGACATTTTGAATCATTTTTGGTACAGTCCAAAAAATCAATTTTCGGATGAAAAACGATGACTCCGGACATGTCGAACGATCCCAAAATGGTCAATATGGATGAAATTTTAACATTTAATCTTTTGACTGTAAATGACTGGTGGATGTGAATTATGACTTTGTCAACTAAAATAAGTGTGTTTAAAGTCATTTCTGTGCCTCAAAGGGGTCAAAATTGAAGCTTTTGAGTAATCAAAACTCTGTAAAAATGGCAATTTTGGTCACTGTGAGGCTTTAAAAAGTGGTTATTCAACATGAGGCACGATCCAATTGACATTTTGAATCATTTTTGGTACAGTCCAAAAAATCAATTTTCGGATGAAAAACGATGACTCCGGACATGTCGAACGATCCCAAAATGGTCAATATGGATGAAATTTTAACATTTAATCTTTTGACTGTAAATGACAGTTGGATGTGAATTAGGACTTTGTCAACTAAAATAAGTGTGTTTAAAGTAATTTCTGTGCCTGAAACGGGTCAAAATTGAAGCTTTTGAGTAATCAAAACTCTGTAAAAATGGCAATTTTGGTCACTGTGAGGCTTTAAAAAGTGGTTATTCAACATGAGGCACGATCCAATTGACATTTTGAATCATTTTTGGTACAGTCCAAAAAATGAATTTTCGGATGAAAAACGATGACTCCGGACAAGTCGAACGATCCCAAAATGGTCAATATGGATGAAATTTTAACATTCAATCTTTTGACTGTAAATGACTGTTGGATGTGAATTATGACTTTGTCAACTAAAATAAGTGTGTTTAAAGTCATTTCTGTGCCTGAAACGGGTCAAAATTGTAGCTTTTGAGTAAGCAAAACTCTGTAAAAATGGCAATTTTGGTCACTCTGAGGGTTTAAAAAGTGGTTATTCAACATGAGGCACGATCCAATTGACATTTTGAATCATTTTTGGTACAGTCCAAAAAATCAATTTTCGGATGAAAACGATGACTCCGGACATGTCGAACGATCCCAAAATGGCCAATATGGATAAAATTTTAACATTTAATCTTTTGACTGTAAATGACAGTTGGATGTGAATTATGACTTTGTCAACTAAAATAAGTGTGTTTAAAGTCATTTCTGTGCCTGAAACGGGTCAAAATTGAAGCTTTTGAGTAAGCAAAACTCTGTAAAAGTGGCAATTTTGGTGACTGTGAGGGTTTAAAAAGTGGTTATTCAACATGAGGCACGATCCAATTGACATTTTGAATCCTTTTTGGTACAGTCCAAAAAATCAATTTTCGGATGAAAAACGATGACTCCGGACATGTCGAACGATCCCAAAATGGTCAATATGGATGAAATTTTAACATTTAATCTTTTGACTGTAAATGACTGGTGGATGTGAATTATGACTTTGTCAACTAAAATAAGTGTGTTTAAAGTCATTTCTGTGCCTCAAAGGGGTCAAAATTGAAGCTTTTGAGTAATCAAAACTCTGTAAAAATGGCAATTTTGGTCACTGTGAGGCTTTAAAAAGTGGTTATTCAACATGAGGCACGATCCAATTGACATTTTGAATCATTTTTGGTACAGTCCAAAAAATCAATTTTCGGATGAAAAACGATGACTCCGGACATGTCGAACGATCCCAAAATGGTCAATATGGATGAAATTTTAACATTTAATCTTTTGACTGTAAATGACTGTTGGATGTGAATTATGACTTTGTCAACTAAAATAAGTGTGTTTAAAGTCATTTCTGTGCCTGAAACGGGTCAAAATTGTAGCTTTTGAGTAAGCAAAACTCTGTAAAAATGGCAATTTTGGTCACTCTGAGGGTTTAAAAAGTGGTTATTCAACATGAGGCACGATCCAATTGACATTTTGAATCATTTTTGGTACAGTCCAAAAAATCAATTTTCGGATGAAAACGATGACTCCGGACATGTCGAACGATCCCAAAATGGCCAATATGGATAAAATTTTAACATTTAATCTTTTGACTGTAAATGACAGTTGGATGTGAATTATGACTTTGTCAACTAAAATAAGTGTGTTTAAAGTCATTTCTGTGCCTGAAACGGGTCAAAATTGAAGCTTTTGAGTAAGCAAAACTCTGTAAAAGTGGCAATTTTGGTGACTGTGAGGGTTTAAAAAGTGGTTATTCAACATGAGGCACGATCCAATTGACATTTTGAATCCTTTTTGGTACAGTCCAAAAAATCAATTTTCGGATGAAAAACGATGACTCCGGACATGTCGAACGATCCCAAAATGGTCAATATGGATGAAATTTTAACATTTAATCTTTTGACTGTAAATGACTGGTGGATGTGAATTATGACTTTGTCAACTAAAATAAGTGTGTTTAAAGTCATTTCTGTGCCTCAAAGGGGTCAAAATTGAAGCTTTTGAGTAATCAAAACTCTGTAAAAATGGCAATTTTGGTCACTGTGAGGCTTTAAAAAGTGGTTATTCAACATGAGGCACGATCCAATTGACATTTTGAATCATTTTTGGTACAGTCCAAAAAATCAATTTTCGGATGAAAAACGATGACTCCGGACATGTCGAACGATCCCAAAATGGTCAATATGGATGAAATTTTAACATTTAATCTTTTGACTGTAAATGACTGTTGGATGTGAATTATGACTTTGTCAACTAAAATAAGTGTGTTTAAAGTCATTTCTGTGCCTGAAACGGGTCAAAATTGAAGCTTTTGAGTAAGCAAAACTCTGTAAAAATGGCAATTTTGGTCACTCTGAGGGTTTAAAAAGTGGTTATTCAACATGAGGCACGACCCAATTGACATTTTGAATCATTTTTGGTACAGTCCAAAAAATCAATTTCCGGATAAAAAACGATGACTCCGGACCTGTTGAACGTTCCCAAAATGGTCTATAATGATGAAATTTTAACATTTAATCTTTTGACTCTAAATGACTGTTGGATGTGAATTATGACTTTGTCAACTAAAATAAGTGTGTTTAAAGTCATTTCTGTGCCTGAAATGGTTCAAAATTGAAGCTTTGGAGTAAGCAAAACTCTGTAAAAATGGCAATTTTGGTCACTCTGAGGGTTTAAAAAGTGGTTATTCAACATGAGGCACGACCCAATTGACATTTTGAATCATTTTTGGTACAGTCCAAAAAATCAATTTCCGTATGAAAAACGATGACTCCGGACATGTCGAACGATCCCAAAATGGTCAATATGGATGAAATTTGAACATTCAATCTTTTGACTGTAAATGACTGTTGGATGTGAATTATGACTTTGTCAACTAAAATAAGTGTGTTTAAAGTCATTTCTGTGCCTGAAATGGTTCAAAATTGAAGCTTTGGAGTAAGCAAAACTCTGTAAAAATGGCAATTTTGGTCACTGTGAGGGTTTAAAAAGTGGTTATTCAACATGAGGCACGACCCAATTGACATTTTGAATCATTTTTGGTACAGTCCAAAAAATCAATTTCCGGATGAAAAACGATGACTCCAGACCTGTTGAACGTTCCCAAAATGGTCTATAATGATGAAATTTTAACATTTAATCTTTTGACTCTAAATGACTGTTGGATGTGAATTGTGACTTTGTCAACTAAAATAAGTGTGTTTTAAGTCATTTCTGTGCCTCAAAGGGGTCAAAATTGAAGATTTTGAGTAATCATAACTCTGTAAAAATGGCAATTTTGGTCAATGTGAGGGTTTAAAAAGTGGTTATTCAACATGAGGCACGATCCAATTGACATTTTGAATCATTTTTGGTACAGTCCAAAAAATCAATTTTCGGATGAAAAACGATGACTCCGGACATGTCGAACGATCCCAAAATGGTCAATATGGATGAAATTTGAACATTTATTCTTTTGACTCTAAATGACTGTTGGATGTGAATTATGACTTTGTCAACTAAAATAAGTGTGTTTAAAGAGAAGTGTGGCTCAGGGGTTAGAGGCGGCAGACCTGGAGGTTGAGTTCGGCCCTGGACCAGGGTTCAATTCCCCGCCTCGGCGGGCCTTGGGCTCAAAAATTCCACGGACTCGTTAATTCTCGCTTTGGTGCCTTCTCGACTCACGGGTTCACACTCTGCGACTCTGGGCAATAGCTTGCTTAATCTCCACAACGGCCCCTCACGGTGGGATGCCTGGCTTTCACCTTGTGGATACCCTGCCAGGGTTATCTCACAGGGGAATACCAGGACGGGTTCCCTAAGCAAGCGCGGAGATCCCCCAGGGTAAGTCGTGCGCTATATAAGTTTCATTCATTTCATTTCATTTTCATAAAGTCATTTCTGTGCCTCAAAGGGGTCAAAATTGAAGCTTTTGAGTAATCAAAACTCTGTAAAAATGGCAATTTTGGTCACTGTGAGGCTTTAAAAAGTGGTTATTCAACATGAGGCACGATCCAATTGACATTTTGAATCATTTTTGGTACAGTCCAAAAAATCAATTTTCGGATGAAAAACGATGACTCCGGACATGTCGAGCGATCCCAAAATGGTCAATATGGATGAAATTTTAACATTTAATCTTTTGACTGTAAATGACTGTTGGATGTGAATTAGGACTTTGTCAACTAAAATAAGTGTGTTTAAAGTCATTTCTGTGCCTGAAACGGGTCAAAATTGAAGCTTTTGAGTAAGCAAAACTCTGTAAAAATGGCAATTTTGGTCACTCTGAGGGTTTAAAAAGTGGTTATTCAACATGAGGCACGATCCAATTGACATTTTGAATCATTTTTGGTACAGTCCAAAAAATGAATTTTCGGATGAAAAACGATGACCGGACAAAACGAACGATCCCAAAATGGTCAATATGGATGAAATTTTAACATTTAATCTTTTGACTGTAAATGACTGTTGGATGTGAATTATGACTTTGTCAACTAAAATAAGTGTGTTTAAAGTCATTTCTGTGCCTGAAACGGGTCAAAATTGAAGCTTTTGAGTAAGCAAAAATCTGTAAAAATGGCAATTTTGGTCACTCTGAGGGTTTAAAAAGTGGTTATTCAACATGAGGCACGACCCAATTGACATTTTGAATCATTTTTGGTACAGTCCAAAAAATCAATTTCCGGATGAAAAACGATGACTCCGGACCTGTTGAACGTTCCCAAAATGGTCTATAATGATGACATTTTAACATTTAATCTTTTGACTCTAAATGACTGTTGGATGTGAATTATGACTTTGTCAACTAAAATAAGTGTGTTTTAAGTCATTTCTGTGCCTCAAAGGGGTCAAAATTGAAGCTTTTGAGTAATCATAACTCTGTAAAAATGGCAATTTTGGTCACTCTGAGGGTTTAAAAAGTGGTTATTCAACATGAGGCACGATCCAATTGACATTTTGAATCATTTTTGGTACAGTCCAAAAAATCAATTTTCGGATGAAAACGATGACTCCGGACATGTCGAACGATCCCAAAATGGCCAACATGGATAAAATTTTAACATTTAATCTTTTGACTGTAAATGACAGTTGGATGTGAATTATGACTTTGTCAACTAAAATAAGTGTGTTTAAAGTCATTTCTGTGCCTGAAACGGGTCAAAATTGAAGCTTTTGAGTAAGCAAAACTCTGTAAAAGTGGCAATTTTGGTGACTGTGAGGGTTTAAAAAGTGGTTATTCAACATGAGGCACGATCCAATTGACATTTTGAATCCTTTTTGGTACAGTCCAAAAAATCAATTTTCGGATGAAAAACGATGACTCCGGACATGTCGAACGATCCCAAAATGGTCAATATGGATGAAATTTTAACATTTAATCTTTTGACTGTAAATGACTGGTGGATGTGAATTATGACTTTGTCAACTAAAATAAGTGTGTTTAAAGTCATTTCTGTGCCTGAAACGGGTCAAAATTGAAGCTTTTGAGTAAGCAAAACTCTGTAAAAGTGGCAATTTTGGTGACTGTGAGGGTTTAAAAAGTGGTTATTCAACATGAGGCACGACCCAATTGACATTTTGAATCATTTTTGGTACAGTCCAAAAAATCAATTTCCGGATGAAAAACGATGACTCCAGACCTGTTGAACGTTCCCAAAATGGTCTATAATGATGAAATTTTAACATTTAATCTTTTGACTCTAAATGACTGTTGGATGTGAATTTTGACTTTGTCAACTAAAATAAGTGTGTTTTAAGTCATTTCTGTGCCTCAAAGGGGTCAAAATTGAAGATTTTGAGTAATCATAACTCTGTAAAAATGGCAATTTTGGTCAATGTGAGGGTTTAACAAGTGGTTATTCAACATGAGGCACGATCCAATTGACATTTTGAATCATTTTTGGTACAGTCCAAAAAATCAATTTTCGGATGAAAAACGATGACTCCGGACATGTCGAACGATCCCAAAATGGTCAATATGGATGAAATTTGAACATTTATTCTTTTGACTCTAAATGACTGTTGGATGTGAATTATGACTTTGTCAACTAAAATAAGTGTGTTTAAAGAGAAGTGTGGCTCAGGGGTTAGAGGCGGCAGACCTGGAGGTTGAGTTCGGCCCTGGACCAGGGTTCAATTCCCCGCCTCGGCGGGTCTTGGGCTCAAAAATTCCACGGACTCGTTAATTCTCGCTTTGGTGCCTTCTCGACTCACGGGTTCACACTCTGCGACTCTGGGCAATAGCTTGCTTAATCTCCACAACGGCCCCTCGCGGTGGGATGCCTGGCTTTCACCTTGTGGATACCCTGCCAGGGTTATCTCACAGGGGAATACCAGGACGGGTTCCCTAAGCAAGCGCGGAGATTCCCTTAGGGTAAGTCGTGCGCTATATAAGTTTCATTCATTTCATTTCATTTTCATAAAGTCATTTCTGTGCCTGAAACGGGTCAAAATTGAAGCTTTTGAGTAAGCAAAACTCTGTAAAAATGGCAATTTTGGTCACTCTGAGGGTTTAAAAAGTGGTTATTCAACATGAGGCACGATCCAATTGACATTTTGAATCATTTTTGGTACAGTCCAAAAAATCAATTTTCGGATGAAAACGATGACTCCGGACATGTCGAACGATCCCAAAATGGCCAATATGGATGAAATTTTAACATTTAATCTTTTGACTGTAAATGACTGTTGGATGTGAATTAGGACTTTGTCAACTAAAATAAGTGTGTTTAAAGTCATTTCTGTGCCTGAAACGGGTCAAAATTTAAGCTTTTGAGTAAGCAAAACTCTGTAAAAATGGCAATTTTGGTCACTCTGAGGGTTTAAAAAGTGGTTATTCAACATGAGGCACGATCCAATTGACATTTTGAATCATTTTTGGTACAGTCCAAAAAATCAATTTTCGGATGAAAAACGATGACTCCGGACATGTCGAACGATCCCAAAATGGTCAATATGGATGAAATTTTAACATTTAATCTTTTGACTGTAAATGACTGGTGGATGTGAATTATGACTTTGTCAACTAAAATAAGTGTGTTTAAAGTCATTTCTGTGCCTCAAAGGGGTCAAAATTGAAGCTTTTGAGTAATCAAAACTCTGTAAAAATGGCAATTTTGGTCACTGTGAGGCTTTAAAAAGTGGTTATTCAACATGAGGCACGATCCAATTGACATTTTGAATCATTTTTGGTACAGTCCAAAAAATCAATTTTCGGATGAAAAACGATGACTCCGGACATGTCGAACGATCCCAAAATGGTCAATATGGATGAAATTTTAACATTTAATCTTTTGACTGTAAATGACAGTTGGATGTGAATTAGGACTTTGTCAACTAAAATAAGTGTGTTTAAAGTAATTTCTGTGCCTGAAACGGGTCAAAATTGAAGCTTTTGAGTAATCAAAACTCTGTAAAAATGGCAATTTTGGTCACTGTGAGGCTTTAAAAAGTGGTTATTCAACATGAGGCACGATCCAATTGACATTTTGAATCATTTTTGGTACAGTCCAAAAAATGAATTTTCGGATGAAAAACGATGACTCCGGACAAGTCGAACGATCCCAAAATGGTCAATATGGATGAAATTTTAACATTCAATCTTTTGACTGTAAATGACTGTTGGATGTGAATTATGACTTTGTCAACTAAAATAAGTGTGTTTAAAGTCATTTCTGTGCCTGAAACGGGTCAAAATTGTAGCTTTTGAGTAAGCAAAACTCTGTAAAAATGGCAATTTTGGTCACTCTGAGGGTTTAAAAAGTGGTTATTCAACATGAGGCACGATCCAATTGACATTTTGAATCATTTTTGGTACAGTCCAAAAAATCAATTTTCGGATGAAAACGATGACTCCGGACATGTCGAACGATCCCAAAATGGCCAATATGGATAAAATTTTAACATTTAATCTTTTGACTGTAAATGACAGTTGGATGTGAATTATGACTTTGTCAACTAAAATAAGTGTGTTTAAAGTCATTTCTGTGCCTGAAACGGGTCAAAATTGAAGCTTTTGAGTAAGCAAAACTCTGTAAAAGTGGCAATTTTGGTGACTGTGAGGGTTTAAAAAGTGGTTATTCAACATGAGGCACGATCCAATTGACATTTTGAATCCTTTTTGGTACAGTCCAAAAAATCAATTTTCGGATGAAAAACGATGACTCCGGACATGTCGAACGATCCCAAAATGGTCAATATGGATGAAATTTTAACATTTAATCTTTTGACTGTAAATGACTGGTGGATGTGAATTATGACTTTGTCAACTAAAATAAGTGTGTTTAAAGTCATTTCTGTGCCTCAAAGGGGTCAAAATTGAAGCTTTTGAGTAATCAAAACTCTGTAAAAATGGCAATTTTGGTCACTGTGAGGCTTTAAAAAGTGGTTATTCAACATGAGGCACGATCCAATTGACATTTTGAATCATTTTTGGTACAGTCCAAAAAATCAATTTTCGGATGAAAAACGATGACTCCGGACATGTCGAACGATCCCAAAATGGTCAATATGGATGAAATTTTAACATTTAATCTTTTGACTGTAAATGACTGTTGGATGTGAATTATGACTTTGTCAACTAAAATAAGTGTGTTTAAAGTCATTTCTGTGCCTGAAACGGGTCAAAATTGTAGCTTTTGAGTAAGCAAAACTCTGTAAAAATGGCAATTTTGGTCACTCTGAGGGTTTAAAAAGTGGTTATTCAACATGAGGCACGATCCAATTGACATTTTGAATCATTTTTGGTACAGTCCAAAAAATCAATTTTCGGATGAAAACGATGACTCCGGACATGTCGAACGATCCCAAAATGGCCAATATGGATAAAATTTTAACATTTAATCTTTTGACTGTAAATGACAGTTGGATGTGAATTATGACTTTGTCAACTAAAATAAGTGTGTTTAAAGTCATTTCTGTGCCTGAAACGGGTCAAAATTGAAGCTTTTGAGTAAGCAAAACTCTGTAAAAGTGGCAATTTTGGTGACTGTGAGGGTTTAAAAAGTGGTTATTCAACATGAGGCACGATCCAATTGACATTTTGAATCCTTTTTGGTACAGTCCAAAAAATCAATTTTCGGATGAAAAACGATGACTCCGGACATGTCGAACGATCCCAAAATGGTCAATATGGATGAAATTTTAACATTTAATCTTTTGACTGTAAATGACTGGTGGATGTGAATTATGACTTTGTCAACTAAAATAAGTGTGTTTAAAGTCATTTCTGTGCCTCAAAGGGGTCAAAATTGAAGCTTTTGAGTAATCAAAACTCTGTAAAAATGGCAATTTTGGTCACTGTGAGGCTTTAAAAAGTGGTTATTCAACATGAGGCACGATCCAATTGACATTTTGAATCATTTTTGGTACAGTCCAAAAAATCAATTTTCGGATGAAAAACGATGACTCCGGACATGTCGAACGATCCCAAAATGGTCAATATGGATGAAATTTTAACATTTAATCTTTTGACTGTAAATGACTGTTGGATGTGAATTATGACTTTGTCAACTAAAATAAGTGTGTTTAAAGTCATTTCTGTGCCTGAAACGGGTCAAAATTGAAGCTTTTGAGTAAGCAAAACTCTGTAAAAATGGCAATTTTGGTCACTCTGAGGGTTTAAAAAGTGGTTATTCAACATGAGGCACGACCCAATTGACATTTTGAATCATTTTTGGTACAGTCCAAAAAATCAATTTCCGGATAAAAAACGATGACTCCGGACCTGTTGAACGTTCCCAAAATGGTCTATAATGATGAAATTTTAACATTTAATCTTTTGACTCTAAATGACTGTTGGATGTGAATTATGACTTTGTCAACTAAAATAAGTGTGTTTAAAGTCATTTCTGTGCCTGAAATGGTTCAAAATTGAAGCTTTGGAGTAAGCAAAACTCTGTAAAAATGGCAATTTTGGTCACTCTGAGGGTTTAAAAAGTGGTTATTCAACATGAGGCACGACCCAATTGACATTTTGAATCATTTTTGGTACAGTCCAAAAAATCAATTTCCGTATGAAAAACGATGACTCCGGACATGTCGAACGATCCCAAAATGGTCAATATGGATGAAATTTGAACATTCAATCTTTTGACTGTAAATGACTGTTGGATGTGAATTATGACTTTGTCAACTAAAATAAGTGTGTTTAAAGTCATTTCTGTGCCTGAAATGGTTCAAAATTGAAGCTTTGGAGTAAGCAAAACTCTGTAAAAATGGCAATTTTGGTCACTGTGAGGGTTTAAAAAGTGGTTATTCAACATGAGGCACGACCCAATTGACATTTTGAATCATTTTTGGTACAGTCCAAAAAATCAATTTCCGGATGAAAAACGATGACTCCAGACCTGTTGAACGTTCCCAAAATGGTCTATAATGATGAAATTTTAACATTTAATCTTTTGACTCTAAATGACTGTTGGATGTGAATTGTGACTTTGTCAACTAAAATAAGTGTGTTTTAAGTCATTTCTGTGCCTCAAAGGGGTCAAAATTGAAGATTTTGAGTAATCATAACTCTGTAAAAATGGCAATTTTGGTCAATGTGAGGGTTTAAAAAGTGGTTATTCAACATGAGGCACGATCCAATTGACATTTTGAATCATTTTTGGTACAGTCCAAAAAATCAATTTTCGGATGAAAAACGATGACTCCGGACATGTCGAACGATCCCAAAATGGTCAATATGGATGAAATTTGAACATTTATTCTTTTGACTCTAAATGACTGTTGGATGTGAATTATGACTTTGTCAACTAAAATAAGTGTGTTTAAAGAGAAGTGTGGCTCAGGGGTTAGAGGCGGCAGACCTGGAGGTTGAGTTCGGCCCTGGACCAGGGTTCAATTCCCCGCCTCGGCGGGCCTTGGGCTCAAAAATTCCACGGACTCGTTAATTCTCGCTTTGGTGCCTTCTCGACTCACGGGTTCACACTCTGCGACTCTGGGCAATAGCTTGCTTAATCTCCACAACGGCCCCTCACGGTGGGATGCCTGGCTTTCACCTTGTGGATACCCTGCCAGGGTTATCTCACAGGGGAATACCAGGACGGGTTCCCTAAGCAAGCGCGGAGATCCCCCAGGGTAAGTCGTGCGCTATATAAGTTTCATTCATTTCATTTCATTTTCATAAAGTCATTTCTGTGCCTCAAAGGGGTCAAAATTGAAGCTTTTGAGTAATCAAAACTCTGTAAAAATGGCAATTTTGGTCACTGTGAGGCTTTAAAAAGTGGTTATTCAACATGAGGCACGATCCAATTGACATTTTGAATCATTTTTGGTACAGTCCAAAAAATCAATTTTCGGATGAAAAACGATGACTCCGGACATGTCGAGCGATCCCAAAATGGTCAATATGGATGAAATTTTAACATTTAATCTTTTGACTGTAAATGACTGTTGGATGTGAATTAGGACTTTGTCAACTAAAATAAGTGTGTTTAAAGTCATTTCTGTGCCTGAAACGGGTCAAAATTGAAGCTTTTGAGTAAGCAAAACTCTGTAAAAATGGCAATTTTGGTCACTCTGAGGGTTTAAAAAGTGGTTATTCAACATGAGGCACGATCCAATTGACATTTTGAATCATTTTTGGTACAGTCCAAAAAATGAATTTTCGGATGAAAAACGATGACCGGACAAAACGAACGATCCCAAAATGGTCAATATGGATGAAATTTTAACATTTAATCTTTTGACTGTAAATGACTGTTGGATGTGAATTATGACTTTGTCAACTAAAATAAGTGTGTTTAAAGTCATTTCTGTGCCTGAAACGGGTCAAAATTGAAGCTTTTGAGTAAGCAAAAATCTGTAAAAATGGCAATTTTGGTCACTCTGAGGGTTTAAAAAGTGGTTATTCAACATGAGGCACGACCCAATTGACATTTTGAATCATTTTTGGTACAGTCCAAAAAATCAATTTCCGGATGAAAAACGATGACTCCGGACCTGTTGAACGTTCCCAAAATGGTCTATAATGATGACATTTTAACATTTAATCTTTTGACTCTAAATGACTGTTGGATGTGAATTATGACTTTGTCAACTAAAATAAGTGTGTTTTAAGTCATTTCTGTGCCTCAAAGGGGTCAAAATTGAAGCTTTTGAGTAATCATAACTCTGTAAAAATGGCAATTTTGGTCACTCTGAGGGTTTAAAAAGTGGTTATTCAACATGAGGCACGATCCAATTGACATTTTGAATCATTTTTGGTACAGTCCAAAAAATCAATTTTCGGATGAAAACGATGACTCCGGACATGTCGAACGATCCCAAAATGGCCAACATGGATAAAATTTTAACATTTAATCTTTTGACTGTAAATGACAGTTGGATGTGAATTATGACTTTGTCAACTAAAATAAGTGTGTTTAAAGTCATTTCTGTGCCTGAAACGGGTCAAAATTGAAGCTTTTGAGTAAGCAAAACTCTGTAAAAGTGGCAATTTTGGTGACTGTGAGGGTTTAAAAAGTGGTTATTCAACATGAGGCACGATCCAATTGACATTTTGAATCCTTTTTGGTACAGTCCAAAAAATCAATTTTCGGATGAAAAACGATGACTCCGGACATGTCGAACGATCCCAAAATGGTCAATATGGATGAAATTTTAACATTTAATCTTTTGACTGTAAATGACTGGTGGATGTGAATTATGACTTTGTCAACTAAAATAAGTGTGTTTAAAGTCATTTCTGTGCCTGAAACGGGTCAAAATTGAAGCTTTTGAGTAAGCAAAACTCTGTAAAAGTGGCAATTTTGGTGACTGTGAGGGTTTAAAAAGTGGTTATTCAACATGAGGCACGACCCAATTGACATTTTGAATCATTTTTGGTACAGTCCAAAAAATCAATTTCCGGATGAAAAACGATGACTCCAGACCTGTTGAACGTTCCCAAAATGGTCTATAATGATGAAATTTTAACATTTAATCTTTTGACTCTAAATGACTGTTGGATGTGAATTTTGACTTTGTCAACTAAAATAAGTGTGTTTTAAGTCATTTCTGTGCCTCAAAGGGGTCAAAATTGAAGATTTTGAGTAATCATAACTCTGTAAAAATGGCAATTTTGGTCAATGTGAGGGTTTAACAAGTGGTTATTCAACATGAGGCACGATCCAATTGACATTTTGAATCATTTTTGGTACAGTCCAAAAAATCAATTTTCGGATGAAAAACGATGACTCCGGACATGTCGAACGATCCCAAAATGGTCAATATGGATGAAATTTGAACATTTATTCTTTTGACTCTAAATGACTGTTGGATGTGAATTATGACTTTGTCAACTAAAATAAGTGTGTTTAAAGAGAAGTGTGGCTCAGGGGTTAGAGGCGGCAGACCTGGAGGTTGAGTTCGGCCCTGGACCAGGGTTCAATTCCCCGCCTCGGCGGGTCTTGGGCTCAAAAATTCCACGGACTCGTTAATTCTCGCTTTGGTGCCTTCTCGACTCACGGGTTCACACTCTGCGACTCTGGGCAATAGCTTGCTTAATCTCCACAACGGCCCCTCGCGGTGGGATGCCTGGCTTTCACCTTGTGGATACCCTGCCAGGGTTATCTCACAGGGGAATACCAGGACGGGTTCCCTAAGCAAGCGCGGAGATTCCCTTAGGGTAAGTCGTGCGCTATATAAGTTTCATTCATTTCATTTCATTTTCATAAAGTCATTTCTGTGCCTGAAACGGGTCAAAATTGAAGCTTTTGAGTAAGCAAAACTCTGTAAAAATGGCAATTTTGGTCACTCTGAGGGTTTAAAAAGTGGTTATTCAACATGAGGCACGATCCAATTGACATTTTGAATCATTTTTGGTACAGTCCAAAAAATCAATTTTCGGATGAAAACGATGACTCCGGACATGTCGAACGATCCCAAAATGGCCAATATGGATGAAATTTTAACATTTAATCTTTTGACTGTAAATGACTGTTGGATGTGAATTAGGACTTTGTCAACTAAAATAAGTGTGTTTAAAGTCATTTCTGTGCCTGAAACGGGTCAAAATTTAAGCTTTTGAGTAAGCAAAACTCTGTAAAAATGGCAATTTTGGTCACTCTGAGGGTTTAAAAAGTGGTTATTCAACATGAGGCACGATCCAATTGACATTTTGAATCATTTTTGGTACAGTCCAAAAAATCAATTTTCGGATGAAAAACGATGACTCCGGACATGTCGAACGATCCCAAAATGGTCAATATGGATGAAATTTTAACATTTAATCTTTTGACTGTAAATGACTGGTGGATGTGAATTATGACTTTGTCAACTAAAATAAGTGTGTTTAAAGTCATTTCTGTGCCTCAAAGGGGTCAAAATTGAAGCTTTTGAGTAATCAAAACTCTGTAAAAATGGCAATTTTGGTCACTGTGAGGCTTTAAAAAGTGGTTATTCAACATGAGGCACGATCCAATTGACATTTTGAATCATTTTTGGTACAGTCAAAAAAATCAATTTTCGGATGAAAAACGATGACTCTGGACATGTCGAACGATCCCAAAATGGTCAATATGGATGAAATTTTAACATTTAATCTTTTGACTGTAAATGACTGTTGGATGTGAATTAGGACTTTGTCAACTAAAATAAGTGTGTTTAAAGTCATTTCTGTGCCTGAAACGGGTCAAAATTGAAGATTTTTAGTAAGCAAAACTCTGTAAAAATGGCAATTTTGGTCACTCTGAGGGTTTAAAAAGTGGTTATTCAACATGAGGCACGATCCAATTGACATTTTGAATCATTTTTGGTACAGTCCAAAAAATGAATTTTCGGATGAAAAACGATGACTCCGGACAAAACGAACGATCCCAAAATGGTCAATATGGATGAAATTTTAACATTCAATCTTTTGACTGTAAATGACTGTTGGATGTGAATTATGACTTTGTCAACTAAAATAAGTGTGTTTAAAGTCATTTCTGTGCCTGAAACGGGTCAAAATTGAAGCTTTTGACTAAGCAAAAATCTGTAAAGAAATGGCAATTTTGGTCACTCTGAGGGTTTAAAAAGTGGTTATTCAACATGAGGCACGACCCAATTGACATTTTGAATCATTTTTGGTACAGTCCAAAAAATCAATTTCCGGATGAAAAACGATGACTCCGGACCTGTTGAACGTTCCCAAAATGGTCTATAATGATGACATTTTAACATTTAATCTTTTGACTCTAAATGACTGTTGGATGTGAATTATGACTTTGTCAACTAAAATAAGTGTGTTTTAAGTCATTTCTGTGCCTCAAAGGGGTCAAAATTGAAGCTTTTGAGTAATCATAACTCTGTAAAAATGGCAATTTTGGTCACTCTGAGGGTTTAAAAAGTGGTTATTCAACATGAGGCACGATCCAATTGACATTTTGAATCATTTTTGGTACAGTCCAAAAAATCAATTTTCGGATGAAAAACGATGACTCCGGACATGTCGAACGATCCCAAAATGGTCAATATGGATGAAATTTTAACATTTAATCTTTTGACTCTAAATGACTGTTGGATGTGAATTATGACTTTGTCAACTAAAATAAGTGTGTTTAAAGTAATTTCTGTGCCTGAAACGGGTCAAAATTGTAGCTTTTGAGTAAGCAAAACTCTGTAAAAATGGCAATTTTGGTCACTCTGAGGGTTTAAAAAGTGGTTATTCAACATGAGGCACGATCCAATTGACATTTTGAATCATTTTTGGTACAGTCCAAAAAATCAATTTTCGGATGAAAACGATGACTCCGGACATGTCGAACGATCCCAAAATGGCCAATATGGATAAAATTTTAACATTTAATCTTTTGACTGTAAATGACAGTTGGATGTGAATTATGACTTTGTCAACTAAAATAAGTGTGTTTAAAGTCATTTCTGTGCCTGAAACGGGTCAAAATTGAAGCTTTTGAGTAAGCAAAACTCTGTAAAAGTGGCAATTTTGGTGACTGTGAGGGTTTAAAAAGTGGTTATTCAACATGAGGCACGATCCAATTGACATTTTGAATCCTTTTTGGTACAGTCCAAAAAATCAATTTTCGGATGAAAAACGATGACTCCGGACATGTCGAACGATCCCAAAATGGTCAATATGGATGAAATTTTAACATTTAATCTTTTGACTGTAAATGACTGGTGGATGTGAATTATGACTTTGTCAACTAAAATAAGTGTGTTTAAAGTCATTTCTGTGCCTCAAAGGGGTCAAAATTGAAGCTTTTGAGTAATCAAAACTCTGTAAAAATGGCAATTTTGGTCACTGTGAGGCTTTAAAAAGTGGTTATTCAACATGAGGCACGATCCAATTGACATTTTGAATCATTTTTGGTACAGTCCAAAAAATGAATTTTCGGATGAAAAACGGTGACTCCGGACATGTCGAACGATCCCAAAATGGTCAATATGGATGAAATTTTAACATTCAATCTTTTGACTGTAAATGACTGTTGGATGTGAATTATGACTTTGTCAACTAAAATAAGTGTGTTTAAAGTCATTTCTGTGCCTGAAACGGGTCAAAATTGAAGCTTTTGAGTAAGCAAAACTCTGTAAAAATGGCAATTTTGGTCACTCTGAGGGTTTAAAAAGTGGTTATTCAACATGAGGCACGACCCAATTGACATTTTGAATCATTTTTGGTACAGTCCAAAACATCAATTTCCGGATGAAAAACGATGACTCTGGACCTGTTGAACGTTCCCAAAATGGTCTATAATGATGAAATTTTAACATTTAATCTTTTGACTCTAAATGACTGTTGGATGTGAATTATGACTTTGTCAACTAAAATAAGTGTGTTTTAAGTCATTTCTGTGCCTCAAAGGTGTCAAAATTGAAGCTTTTGAGTAATCATAACTCTGTAAAAATGGCAATTTTGGTCACTGTGAGGGTTTAAAAAGTGGTTATTCAACATGAGGCACGATCCAATTGACATTTTGAATCATTTTTGGTACAGTCCAAAAAATCAATTTTCGGATGAAAAACGATGACTCCGGACATGTCGAACGATCCCAAAATGGTCAATATGGATGAAATTTTAACATTTAATCTTTGACTCTAAATGACTGTTGGATGTGAATTATGACTTTGTCAACTAAAATAAGTGTGTTTAAAGTCATTTCTGTGCCTGAAACGGGTCAAAATTGAAGCTTTTGAGTAAGCAAAACTCTGTAAAAATGGCAATTTTGGTCACTCTGAGGGTTTAAAAAGTGGTTATTCAACATGAGGCACGATCCAATTGACATTTTGAATCATTTTTGGTACAGTCCAAAAAATCAATTTTCGGATGAAAAAGATGACTCCGGACATGTCGAACGTCCAAAATGGCCAATATGGATAAAATTTTAACATTTAATCTTTTGACTGTAAATGACTGTTGGATGTTAATTATGACTTTGTCAACTAAAATAAGTGTGTTTAAAGTCATTTCTGTGCCTGAAACGGGTCAAAATTGAAGCTTTTGAGTTCGCAAAACTCTGTAAAAATGGCAATTTTGGTCACTCTGAGGGTTTAAAAAGTGGTTATTCAACATGAGGCACGATCCAATTGACATTTTGAATCATTTTTGGTACAGTCCAAAAAATCAATTTTCGGATGAAAAACGATGACTCCGGACATGTCGAACGATCCCAAAATGGTCAATATGGATAAAATTTTAACATTTAATCTTTTGACTCTAAATGACTGTTGGATGTGAATTATGACTTTTTCAACTAAAATAAGTGTGTTTAAAGTCATTTCTGTGCCTAAAATGGTTCAAAATTGAAGCTTTTGAGTAAGCAAAACTCTGTAAAAGTGGCAATTTTGGTGACTGTGAGGGTTTAAAAAGTGGTTATTCAACCTGAGGCACGATCCAATTGACATTTTGAATCCTTTTTGGTAGTCCAAAAAATCAATTTTCGGATGAAAAACGATGACTCCGGACATGTCGAACGATCCCAAAATGGTCAATATGGATGAAATTTTAACATTTAATCTTTTGACTGTAAATGACTGGTGGATGTGAATTATGACTTTGTCAACTAAAATAAGTGTGTTTAAAGTCATTTCTGTGCCTCAAAGGGGTCAAAATTGAAGCTTTTGAGTAATCAAAACTCTGTAAAAATGGCAATTTTGGTCACTGTGAGGCTTTAAAAAGTGGTTATTCAACATGAGGCACGATCCAATTGACATTTTGAATCATTTTTGGTACAGTCCAAAAAATCAATTTTCGGATGAAAAAAGATGACTCCGGACATGTCGAACGATCCCAAAATGGTCAATATGGATGAAATTTTAACATTCAATCTTTTGACTGTAAATGACTGTTGGATGTGAATTATGACTTTGTCAACTAAAATAAGTGTGTTTAAAGTCATTTCTGTGCCTGAAACGGGTCAAAATTGAAGCTTTTGAGTAAGCAAAACTCTGTAAAAATGGCAATTTTGGTCACTCTGAGGGTTTAAAAAGTGGTTATTCAACATGAGGCACGATCCAATTGACATTTTGAATCATTTTTGGTACAGTCCAAAAAATGAATTTTCGGATGAAAAACGATGACTCCGGACAAGTCGAACGATCCCAAAATGGTCAATATGGATGAAATTTTAACATTTAATCTTTTGACTGTAAATGACTGGTGGATGTGAATTATGACTTTGTCAACTAAAATAAGTGTGTTTAAAGTCATTTCTGTGCCTCAAAGGGGTCAAAATTGAAGCTTTTGAGTAATCAAAACTCTGTAAAAATGGCAATTTTGGTCACTGTGAGGCTTTAAAAAGTGGTTATTCAACATGAGGCACGATCCAATTGACATTTTGAATCATTTTTAGTACAGTCCAAAAAATCAATTTTCGGATGGAAAACGATGACTCCGGACCTGTTGAACGTTCCCAAAATGGTCTATAATGATGAAATTTTAACATTTAATCTTTTGACTCTAAATGACTGTTGGATGTGAATTATGACTTTGTCAACTAAAATAAGTGTGTTTAAAGTCATTTCTGTGCCTGAAACGGGTCAAAATTGATCTTTTTGAGTAAGCAAAACTCTGTAAAAATGGCAATTTTGGTCACTCTGAGGGTTTAAAAAGTGGTTATTCAACATGAGGCACGATCCAATTGACATTTTGAATCATTTTTGGTACAGTCCAAAAAATCAATTTTCGGATGAAAAACGATGACTCCGGACATGTCGAACGATCCCAAAATGGTCAATATGGATGAAATTTTAACATTTAATCTTTTGACTGTAAATGACTGGTGGATGTGAATTATGACTTTGTCAACTAAAATAAGTGTGTTTAAAGTCATTTCTGTGCCTCAAAGGGGTCAAAATTGAAGCTTTTGAGTAATCAAAACTCTGTAAAAATGGCAATTTTGGTCACTGTGAGGCTTTAAAAAGTGGTTATTCAACATGAGGCACGATCCAATTGACATTTTGAATCATTTTTGGTACAGTCCAAAAAATCAATTTTCGGATGAAAAACGATGACTCCGGACATGTCGAACGATCCCAAAATGGTCAATATGGATGAAATTTTAACATTTAATCTTTTGACTGTAAATGACAGTTGGATGTGAATTAGGACTTTGTCAACTAAAATAAGTGTGTTTAAAGTAATTTCTGTGCCTGAAACGGGTCAAAATTGAAGCTTTTGAGTAATCAAAACTCTGTAAAAATGGCAATTTTGGTCACTGTGAGGCTTTAAAAAGTGGTTATTCAACATGAGGCACGATCCAATTGACATTTTGAATCATTTTTGGTACAGTCCAAAAAATGAATTTTCGGATGAAAAACGATGACTCCGGACAAGTCGAACGATCCCAAAATGGTCAATATGGATGAAATTTTAACATTCAATCTTTTGACTGTAAATGACTGTTGGATGTGAATTATGACTTTGTCAACTAAAATAAGTGTGTTTAAAGTCATTTCTGTGCCTGAAACGGGTCAAAATTGTAGCTTTTGAGTAAGCAAAACTCTGTAAAAATGGCAATTTTGGTCACTCTGAGGGTTTAAAAAGTGGTTATTCAACATGAGGCACGATCCAATTGACATTTTGAATCATTTTTGGTACAGTCCAAAAAATCAATTTTCGGATGAAAACGATGACTCCGGACATGTCGAACGATCCCAAAATGGCCAATATGGATAAAATTTTAACATTTAATCTTTTGACTGTAAATGACAGTTGGATGTGAATTATGACTTTGTCAACTAAAATAAGTGTGTTTAAAGTCATTTCTGTGCCTGAAACGGGTCAAAATTGAAGCTTTTGAGTAAGCAAAACTCTGTAAAAGTGGCAATTTTGGTGACTGTGAGGGTTTAAAAAGTGGTTATTCAACATGAGGCACGATCCAATTGACATTTTGAATCCTTTTTGGTACAGTCCAAAAAATCAATTTTCGGATGAAAAACGATGACTCCGGACATGTCGAACGATCCCAAAATGGTCAATATGGATGAAATTTTAACATTTAATCTTTTGACTGTAAATGACTGGTGGATGTGAATTATGACTTTGTCAACTAAAATAAGTGTGTTTAAAGTCATTTCTGTGCCTCAAAGGGGTCAAAATTGAAGCTTTTGAGTAATCAAAACTCTGTAAAAATGGCAATTTTGGTCACTGTGAGGCTTTAAAAAGTGGTTATTCAACATGAGGCACGATCCAATTGACATTTTGAATCATTTTTGGTACAGTCCAAAAAATCAATTTTCGGATGAAAAACGATGACTCCGGACATGTCGAACGATCCCAAAATGGTCAATATGGATGAAATTTGAACATTTATTCTTTTGACTCTAAATGACTGTTGGATGTGAATTATGACTTTGTCAACTAAAATAAGTGTGTTTAAAGAGAAGTGTGGCTCAGGGGTTAGAGGCGGCAGACCTGGAGGTTGAGTTCGGCCCTGGACCAGGGTTCAATTCCCCGCCTCGGCGGGTCTTGGGCTCAAAAATTCCACGGACTCGTTAATTCTCGCTTTGGTGCCTTCTCGACTCACGGGTTCACACTCTGCGACTCTGGGCAATAGCTTGCTTAATCTCCACAACGGCCCCTCGCGGTGGGATGCCTGGCTTTCACCTTGTGGATACCCTGCCAGGGTTATCTCACAGGGGAATACCAGGACGGGTTCCCTAAGCAAGCGCGGAGATTCCCTTAGGGTAAGTCGTGCGCTATATAAGTTTCATTCATTTCATTTCATTTTCATAAAGTCATTTCTGTGCCTGAAACGGGTCAAAATTGAAGCTTTTGAGTAAGCAAAACTCTGTAAAAATGGCAATTTTGGTCACTCTGAGGGTTTAAAAAGTGGTTATTCAACATGAGGCACGATCCAATTGACATTTTGAATCATTTTTGGTACAGTCCAAAAAATCAATTTTCGGATGAAAACGATGACTCCGGACATGTCGAACGATCCCAAAATGGCCAATATGGATGAAATTTTAACATTTAATCTTTTGACTGTAAATGACTGTTGGATGTGAATTAGGACTTTGTCAACTAAAATAAGTGTGTTTAAAGTCATTTCTGTGCCTGAAACGGGTCAAAATTTAAGCTTTTGAGTAAGCAAAACTCTGTAAAAATGGCAATTTTGGTCACTCTGAGGGTTTAAAAAGTGGTTATTCAACATGAGGCACGATCCAATTGACATTTTGAATCATTTTTGGTACAGTCCAAAAAATCAATTTTCGGATGAAAAACGATGACTCCGGACATGTCGAACGATCCCAAAATGGTCAATATGGATGAAATTTTAACATTTAATCTTTTGACTGTAAATGACTGGTGGATGTGAATTATGACTTTGTCAACTAAAATAAGTGTGTTTAAAGTCATTTCTGTGCCTCAAAGGGGTCAAAATTGAAGCTTTTGAGTAATCAAAACTCTGTAAAAATGGCAATTTTGGTCACTGTGAGGCTTTAAAAAGTGGTTATTCAACATGAGGCACGATCCAATTGACATTTTGAATCATTTTTGGTACAGTCCAAAAAATCAATTTTCGGATGAAAAACGATGACTCTGGACATGTCGAACGATCCCAAAATGGTCAATATGGATGAAATTTTAACATTTAATCTTTTGACTGTAAATGACTGTTGGATGTGAATTAGGACTTTGTCAACTAAAATAAGTGTGTTTAAAGTCATTTCTGTGCCTGAAACGGGTCAAAATTGAAGATTTTTAGTAAGCAAAACTCTGTAAAAATGGCAATTTTGGTCACTCTGAGGGTTTAAAAAGTGGTTATTCAACATGAGGCACGATCCAATTGACATTTTGAATCATTTTTGGTACAGTCCAAAAAATGAATTTTCGGATGAAAAACGATGACTCCGGACAAAACGAACGATCCCAAAATGGTCAATATGGATGAAATTTTAACATTCAATCTTTTGACTGTAAATGACTGTTGGATGTGAATTATGACTTTGTCAACTAAAATAAGTGTGTTTAAAGTCATTTCTGTGCCTGAAACGGGTCAAAATTGAAGCTTTTGACTAAGCAAAAATCTGTAAAGAAATGGCAATTTTGGTCACTCTGAGGGTTTAAAAAGTGGTTATTCAACATGAGGCACGACCCAATTGACATTTTGAATCATTTTTGGTACAGTCCAAAAAATCAATTTCCGGATGAAAAACGATGACTCCGGACCTGTTGAACGTTCCCAAAATGGTCTATAATGATGACATTTTAACATTTAATCTTTTGACTCTAAATGACTGTTGGATGTGAATTATGACTTTGTCAACTAAAATAAGTGTGTTTTAAGTCATTTCTGTGCCTCAAAGGGGTCAAAATTGAAGCTTTTGAGTAATCATAACTCTGTAAAAATGGCAATTTTGGTCACTCTGAGGGTTTAAAAAGTGGTTATTCAACATGAGGCACGATCCAATTGACATTTTGAATCATTTTTGGTACAGTCCAAAAAATCAATTTTCGGATGAAAAACGATGACTCCGGACATGTCGAACGATCCCAAAATGGTCAATATGGATGAAATTTTAACATTTAATCTTTTGACTCTAAATGACTGTTGGATGTGAATTATGACTTTGTCAACTAAAATAAGTGTGTTTAAAGTAATTTCTGTGCCTGAAACGGGTCAAAATTGTAGCTTTTGAGTAAGCAAAACTCTGTAAAAATGGCAATTTTGGTCACTCTGAGGGTTTAAAAAGTGGTTATTCAACATGAGGCACGATCCAATTGACATTTTGAATCATTTTTGGTACAGTCCAAAAAATCAATTTTCGGATGAAAACGATGACTCCGGACATGTCGAACGATCCCAAAATGGCCAATATGGATAAAATTTTAACATTTAATCTTTTGACTGTAAATGACAGTTGGATGTGAATTATGACTTTGTCAACTAAAATAAGTGTGTTTAAAGTCATTTCTGTGCCTGAAACGGGTCAAAATTGAAGCTTTTGAGTAAGCAAAACTCTGTAAAAGTGGCAATTTTGGTGACTGTGAGGGTTTAAAAAGTGGTTATTCAACATGAGGCACGATCCAATTGACATTTTGAATCCTTTTTGGTACAGTCCAAAAAATCAATTTTCGGATGAAAAACGATGACTCCGGACATGTCGAACGATCCCAAAATGGTCAATATGGATGAAATTTTAACATTTAATCTTTTGACTGTAAATGACTGGTGGATGTGAATTATGACTTTGTCAACTAAAATAAGTGTGTTTAAAGTCATTTCTGTGCCTCAAAGGGGTCAAAATTGAAGCTTTTGAGTAATCAAAACTCTGTAAAAATGGCAATTTTGGTCACTGTGAGGCTTTAAAAAGTGGTTATTCAACATGAGGCACGATCCAATTGACATTTTGAATCATTTTTGGTACAGTCCAAAAAATGAATTTTCGGATGAAAAACGGTGACTCCGGACATGTCGAACGATCCCAAAATGGTCAATATGGATGAAATTTTAACATTCAATCTTTTGACTGTAAATGACTGTTGGATGTGAATTATGACTTTGTCAACTAAAATAAGTGTGTTTAAAGTCATTTCTGTGCCTGAAACGGGTCAAAATTGAAGCTTTTGAGTAAGCAAAACTCTGTAAAAATGGCAATTTTGGTCACTCTGAGGGTTTAAAAAGTGGTTATTCAACATGAGGCACGACCCAATTGACATTTTGAATCATTTTTGGTACAGTCCAAAACATCAATTTCCGGATGAAAAACGATGACTCTGGACCTGTTGAACGTTCCCAAAATGGTCTATAATGATGAAATTTTAACATTTAATCTTTTGACTCTAAATGACTGTTGGATGTGAATTATGACTTTGTCAACTAAAATAAGTGTGTTTTAAGTCATTTCTGTGCCTCAAAGGTGTCAAAATTGAAGCTTTTGAGTAATCATAACTCTGTAAAAATGGCAATTTTGGTCACTGTGAGGGTTTAAAAAGTGGTTATTCAACATGAGGCACGATCCAATTGACATTTTGAATCATTTTTGGTACAGTCCAAAAAATCAATTTTCGGATGAAAAACGATGACTCCGGACATGTCGAACGATCCCAAAATGGTCAATATGGATGAAATTTTAACATTTAATCTTTGACTCTAAATGACTGTTGGATGTGAATTATGACTTTGTCAACTAAAATAAGTGTGTTTAAAGTCATTTCTGTGCCTGAAACGGGTCAAAATTGAAGCTTTTGAGTAAGCAAAACTCTGTAAAAATGGCAATTTTGGTCACTCTGAGGGTTTAAAAAGTGGTTATTCAACATGAGGCACGATCCAATTGACATTTTGAATCATTTTTGGTACAGTCCAAAAAATCAATTTTCGGATGAAAAAGATGACTCCGGACATGTCGAACGTCCAAAATGGCCAATATGGATAAAATTTTAACATTTAATCTTTTGACTGTAAATGACTGTTGGATGTTAATTATGACTTTGTCAACTAAAATAAGTGTGTTTAAAGTCATTTCTGTGCCTGAAACGGGTCAAAATTGAAGCTTTTGAGTTCGCAAAACTCTGTAAAAATGGCAATTTTGGTCACTCTGAGGGTTTAAAAAGTGGTTATTCAACATGAGGCACGATCCAATTGACATTTTGAATCATTTTTGGTACAGTCCAAAAAATCAATTTTCGGATGAAAAACGATGACTCCGGACATGTCGAACGATCCCAAAATGGTCAATATGGATAAAATTTTAACATTTAATCTTTTGACTCTAAATGACTGTTGGATGTGAATTATGACTTTTTCAACTAAAATAAGTGTGTTTAAAGTCATTTCTGTGCCTAAAATGGTTCAAAATTGAAGCTTTTGAGTAAGCAAAACTCTGTAAAAGTGGCAATTTTGGTGACTGTGAGGGTTTAAAAAGTGGTTATTCAACCTGAGGCACGATCCAATTGACATTTTGAATCCTTTTTGGTAGTCCAAAAAATCAATTTTCGGATGAAAAACGATGACTCCGGACATGTCGAACGATCCCAAAATGGTCAATATGGATGAAATTTTAACATTTAATCTTTTGACTGTAAATGACTGGTGGATGTGAATTATGACTTTGTCAACTAAAATAAGTGTGTTTAAAGTCATTTCTGTGCCTCAAAGGGGTCAAAATTGAAGCTTTTGAGTAATCAAAACTCTGTAAAAATGGCAATTTTGGTCACTGTGAGGCTTTAAAAAGTGGTTATTCAACATGAGGCACGATCCAATTGACATTTTGAATCATTTTTGGTACAGTCCAAAAAATCAATTTTCGGATGAAAAAAGATGACTCCGGACATGTCGAACGATCCCAAAATGGTCAATATGGATGAAATTTTAACATTCAATCTTTTGACTGTAAATGACTGTTGGATGTGAATTATGACTTTGTCAACTAAAATAAGTGTGTTTAAAGTCATTTCTGTGCCTGAAACGGGTCAAAATTGAAGCTTTTGAGTAAGCAAAACTCTGTAAAAATGGCAATTTTGGTCACTCTGAGGGTTTAAAAAGTGGTTATTCAACATGAGGCACGATCCAATTGACATTTTGAATCATTTTTGGTACAGTCCAAAAAATGAATTTTCGGATGAAAAACGATGACTCCGGACAAGTCGAACGATCCCAAAATGGTCAATATGGATGAAATTTTAACATTTAATCTTTTGACTGTAAATGACTGGTGGATGTGAATTATGACTTTGTCAACTAAAATAAGTGTGTTTAAAGTCATTTCTGTGCCTCAAAGGGGTCAAAATTGAAGCTTTTGAGTAATCAAAACTCTGTAAAAATGGCAATTTTGGTCACTGTGAGGCTTTAAAAAGTGGTTATTCAACATGAGGCACGATCCAATTGACATTTTGAATCATTTTTAGTACAGTCCAAAAAATCAATTTTCGGATGGAAAACGATGACTCCGGACCTGTTGAACGTTCCCAAAATGGTCTATAATGATGAAATTTTAACATTTAATCTTTTGACTCTAAATGACTGTTGGATGTGAATTATGACTTTGTCAACTAAAATAAGTGTGTTTAAAGTCATTTCTGTGCCTGAAACGGGTCAAAATTGATCTTTTTGAGTAAGCAAAACTCTGTAAAAATGGCAATTTTGGTCACTCTGAGGGTTTAAAAAGTGGTTATTCAACATGAGGCACGATCCAATTGACATTTTGAATCATTTTTGGTACAGTCCAAAAAATCAATTTTCGGATGAAAAACGATGACTCCGGACATGTCGAACGATCCCAAAATGGTCAATATGGATGAAATTTTAACATTTAATCTTTTGACTCTAAATGACTGTTGGATGTGAATTATGACTTTGTCAACTAAAATAAGTGTGTTTAAAGTAATTTCTGTGCCTGAAACGGGTCAAAATTGTAGCTTTTGAGTAAGCAAAACTCTGTAAAAATGGCAATTTTGGTCACTCTGAGGGTTTAAAAAGTGGTTATTCAACATGAGGCACGATCCAATTGACATTTTGAATCATTTTTGGTACAGTCCAAAAAATCAATTTTCGGATGAAAACGATGACTCCGGACATGTCGAACGATCCCAAAATGGCCAATATGGATAAAATTTTAACATTTAATCTTTTGACTGTAAATGACAGTTGGATGTGAATTATGACTTTGTCAACTAAAATAAGTGTGTTTAAAGTCATTTCTGTGCCTGAAACGGGTCAAAATTGAAGCTTTTGAGTAAGCAAAACTCTGTAAAAGTGGCAATTTTGGTGACTGTGAGGGTTTAAAAAGTGGTTATTCAACATGAGGCACGATCCAATTGACATTTTGAATCCTTTTTGGTACAGTCCAAAAAATCAATTTTCGGATGAAAAACGATGACTCCGGACATGTCGAACGATCCCAAAATGGTCAATATGGATGAAATTTTAACATTTAATCTTTTGACTGTAAATGACTGGTGGATGTGAATTATGACTTTGTCAACTAAAATAAGTGTGTTTAAAGTCATTTCTGTGCCTCAAAGGGGTCAAAATTGAAGCTTTTGAGTAATCAAAACTCTGTAAAAATGGCAATTTTGGTCACTGTGAGGCTTTAAAAAGTGGTTATTCAACATGAGGCACGATCCAATTGACATTTTGAATCATTTTTGGTACAGTCCAAAAAATGAATTTTCGGATGAAAAACGGTGACTCCGGACATGTCGAACGATCCCAAAATGGTCAATATGGATGAAATTTTAACATTCAATCTTTTGACTGTAAATGACTGTTGGATGTGAATTATGACTTTGTCAACTAAAATAAGTGTGTTTAAAGTCATTTCTGTGCCTGAAACGGGTCAAAATTGAAGCTTTTGAGTAAGCAAAACTCTGTAAAAATGGCAATTTTGGTCACTCTGAGGGTTTAAAAAGTGGTTATTCAACATGAGGCACGACCCAATTGACATTTTGAATCATTTTTGGTACAGTCCAAAACATCAATTTCCGGATGAAAAACGATGACTCTGGACCTGTTGAACGTTCCCAAAATGGTCTATAATGATGAAATTTTAACATTTAATCTTTTGACTCTAAATGACTGTTGGATGTGAATTATGACTTTGTCAACTAAAATAAGTGTGTTTTAAGTCATTTCTGTGCCTCAAAGGTGTCAAAATTGAAGCTTTTGAGTAATCATAACTCTGTAAAAATGGCAATTTTGGTCACTGTGAGGGTTTAAAAAGTGGTTATTCAACATGAGGCACGATCCAATTGACATTTTGAATCATTTTTGGTACAGTCCAAAAAATCAATTTTCGGATGAAAAACGATGACTCCGGACATGTCGAACGATCCCAAAATGGTCAATATGGATGAAATTTTAACATTTAATCTTTGACTCTAAATGACTGTTGGATGTGAATTATGACTTTGTCAACTAAAATAAGTGTGTTTAAAGTCATTTCTGTGCCTGAAACGGGTCAAAATTGAAGCTTTTGAGTAAGCAAAACTCTGTAAAAATGGCAATTTTGGTCACTCTGAGGGTTTAAAAAGTGGTTATTCAACATGAGGCACGATCCAATTGACATTTTGAATCATTTTTGGTACAGTCCAAAAAATCAATTTTCGGATGAAAAAGATGACTCCGGACATGTCGAACGTCCAAAATGGCCAATATGGATAAAATTTTAACATTTAATCTTTTGACTGTAAATGACTGTTGGATGTTAATTATGACTTTGTCAACTAAAATAAGTGTGTTTAAAGTCATTTCTGTGCCTGAAACGGGTCAAAATTGAAGCTTTTGAGTTCGCAAAACTCTGTAAAAATGGCAATTTTGGTCACTCTGAGGGTTTAAAAAGTGGTTATTCAACATGAGGCACGATCCAATTGACATTTTGAATCATTTTTGGTACAGTCCAAAAAATCAATTTTCGGATGAAAAACGATGACTCCGGACATGTCGAACGATCCCAAAATGGTCAATATGGATAAAATTTTAACATTTAATCTTTTGACTCTAAATGACTGTTGGATGTGAATTATGACTTTTTCAACTAAAATAAGTGTGTTTAAAGTCATTTCTGTGCCTAAAATGGTTCAAAATTGAAGCTTTTGAGTAAGCAAAACTCTGTAAAAGTGGCAATTTTGGTGACTGTGAGGGTTTAAAAAGTGGTTATTCAACCTGAGGCACGATCCAATTGACATTTTGAATCCTTTTTGGTAGTCCAAAAAATCAATTTTCGGATGAAAAACGATGACTCCGGACATGTCGAACGATCCCAAAATGGTCAATATGGATGAAATTTTAACATTTAATCTTTTGACTGTAAATGACTGGTGGATGTGAATTATGACTTTGTCAACTAAAATAAGTGTGTTTAAAGTCATTTCTGTGCCTCAAAGGGGTCAAAATTGAAGCTTTTGAGTAATCAAAACTCTGTAAAAATGGCAATTTTGGTCACTGTGAGGCTTTAAAAAGTGGTTATTCAACATGAGGCACGATCCAATTGACATTTTGAATCATTTTTGGTACAGTCCAAAAAATCAATTTTCGGATGAAAAAAGATGACTCCGGACATGTCGAACGATCCCAAAATGGTCAATATGGATGAAATTTTAACATTCAATCTTTTGACTGTAAATGACTGTTGGATGTGAATTATGACTTTGTCAACTAAAATAAGTGTGTTTAAAGTCATTTCTGTGCCTGAAACGGGTCAAAATTGAAGCTTTTGAGTAAGCAAAACTCTGTAAAAATGGCAATTTTGGTCACTCTGAGGGTTTAAAAAGTGGTTATTCAACATGAGGCACGATCCAATTGACATTTTGAATCATTTTTGGTACAGTCCAAAAAATGAATTTTCGGATGAAAAACGATGACTCCGGACAAGTCGAACGATCCCAAAATGGTCAATATGGATGAAATTTTAACATTTAATCTTTTGACTGTAAATGACTGGTGGATGTGAATTATGACTTTGTCAACTAAAATAAGTGTGTTTAAAGTCATTTCTGTGCCTCAAAGGGGTCAAAATTGAAGCTTTTGAGTAATCAAAACTCTGTAAAAATGGCAATTTTGGTCACTGTGAGGCTTTAAAAAGTGGTTATTCAACATGAGGCACGATCCAATTGACATTTTGAATCATTTTTAGTACAGTCCAAAAAATCAATTTTCGGATGGAAAACGATGACTCCGGACCTGTTGAACGTTCCCAAAATGGTCTATAATGATGAAATTTTAACATTTAATCTTTTGACTCTAAATGACTGTTGGATGTGAATTATGACTTTGTCAACTAAAATAAGTGTGTTTAAAGTCATTTCTGTGCCTGAAACGGGTCAAAATTGATCTTTTTGAGTAAGCAAAACTCTGTAAAAATGGCAATTTTGGTCACTCTGAGGGTTTAAAAAGTGGTTATTCAACATGAGGCACGATCCAATTGACATTTTGAATCCTTTTTGGTACAGTCCAAAAAATCAATTTTCGGATGAAAAACGATGACTCCGGACATGTCGAACGATCCCAAAATGGTCAATATGGATGAAATTTTAACATTTAATCTTTTGACTGTAAATGACTGGTGGATGTGAATTATGACTTTGTCAACTAAAATAAGTGTGTTTAAAGTCATTTCTGTGCCTCAAAGGGGTCAAAATTGAAGCTTTTGAGTAATCAAAACTCTGTAAAAATGGCAATTTTGGTCACTGTGAGGCTTTAAAAAGTGGTTATTCAACATGAGGCACGATCCAATTGACATTTTGAATCATTTTTGGTACAGTCCAAAAAATCAATTTTCGGATGAAAAACGATGACTCCGGACATGTCGAACGATCCCAAAATGGTCAATATGGATGAAATTTTAACATTTAATCTTTTGACTGTAAATGACTGTTGGATGTGAATTAGGACTTTGTCAACTAAAATAAGTGTGTTTAAAGTCATTTCTGTGCCTGAAACGGGTCAAAATTGAAGCTTTTGAGTAATCAAAACTCTGTAAAAATGGCAATTTTGGTCACTGTGAGGCTTTAAAAAGTGGTTATTCAACATGAGGCACGATCCAATTGACATTTTGAATCATTTTTGGTACAGTCCAAAAAATGAATTTTCGGATGAAAAACGGTGACTCCGGACATGTCGAACGATCCCAAAATGGTCAATATGGATGAAATTTTAACATTCAATCTTTTGACTGTAAATGACTGTTGGATGTGAATTATGACTTTGTCAACTAAAATAAGTGTGTTTAAAGTCATTTCTGTGCCTGAAACGGGTCAAAATTGAAGCTTTTGAGTAAGCAAAACTCTGTAAAAATGGCAATTTTGGTCACTCTGAGGGTTTAAAAAGTGGTTATTCAACATGAGGCACGACCCAATTGACATTTTGAATCATTTTTGGTACAGTCCAAAAAATCAATTTCCGGATGAAAAACGATGACTCTGGACCTGTTGAACGTTCCCAAAATGGTCTATAATGATGAAATTTTAACATTTAATCTTTTGACTCTAAATGACTGTTGGATGTGAATTATGACTTTGTCAACTAAAATAAGTGTGTTTTAAGTCATTTCTGTGCCTCAAAGGGGTCAAAATTGAAGCTTTTGAGTAATCATAACTCTGTAAAAATGGCAATTTTGGTCACTGTGAGGGTTTAAAAAGTGGTTATTCAACCACTCGAACGATCCCAAAATGGTCAATATGGATGAAATTTTAACATTTAATCTTTTGACTCTAAATGACTGTTGGATGTGAATTATGACTTTGTCAACTAAAATAAGTGTGTTTAAAGTCATTTCTGTGCTTGAAACGGGTCAAAATTGAAGCTTTTGAGTAAGCAAAACTCTGTAAAAATGGCAATTTTGGTCACTCTGAGGGTTTAAAAAGTGGTTATTCAACATGAGGCACGATCCAATTGACATTTTGAATCATTTTTGGTACAGTCCAAAAAATCAATTTTCGGATGAAAACGATGACTCCGGACATGTCGAACGATCCCAAAATGGCATATATGGATAAAATTTTAACATTTAATCTTTTGACTGTAAATGACAGTTGGATGTGAATTATGACTTTGTCAACTAAAATAAGTGTGTTTAAAGTCATTTCTGTGCCTGAAACGGGTCAAAATTGAAGCTTTTGAGTAAGCAAAACTCTGTAAAAGTGGCAATTTTGGTGACTGTGAGGGTTTAAAAAGTGGTTATTCAACATGAGGCACGATCCAATTGACATTTTGAATCCTTTTTGGTACAGTCCAAAAAATCAATTTTCGGATGAAAAACGATGACTCCGGACACGTCGAACGATCCCAAAATGGTCAATATGGATGAAATTTTAACATTTAATCTTTTGACTGTAAATGACTGGTGGATGTGAATTATGACTTTGTCAACTAAAATAAGTGTGTTTAAAGTCATTTCTGTGCCTGAAACGGGTCAAAATTGAAGCTTTTGAGTAAGCAAAACTCTGTAAAAGTGGCAATTTTGGTGACTGTGAGGGTTTAAAAAGTGGTTATTCAACATGAGGCACGACCCAATTGACATTTTGAATCATTTTTGGTACAGTCCAAAAAATCAATTTCCGGATGAAAAACGATGACTCCAGACCTGTTGAACGTTCCCAAAATGGTCTATAATGATGAAATTTTAACATTTAATCTTTTGACTCTAAATGACTGTTGGATGTGAATTTTGACTTTGTCAACTAAAATAAGTGTGTTTTAAGTCATTTCTGTGCCTCAAAGGGGTCAAAATTGAAGATTTTGAGTAATCATAACTCTGTAAAAATGGCAATTTTGGTCAATGTGAGGGTTTAACAAGTGGTTATTCAACATGAGGCACGATCCAATTGACATTTTGAATCATTTTTGGTACAGTCCAAAAAATCAATTTTCGGATGAAAAACGATGACTCCGGACATGTCGAACGATCCCAAAATGGTCAATATGGATGAAATTTGAACATTTATTCTTTTGACTCTAAATGACTCTTGGATGTGAATTATGACTTTGTCAACTAAAATAAGTGTGTTTAAAGAGAAGTGTGGCTCAGGGGTTAGAGGCGGCAGACCTGGAGGTTGAGTTCGGCCCTGGACCAGGGTTCAATTCCCCGCCTCGGCGGGTCTTGGGCTCAAAAATTCCACGGACTCGTTAATTCTCGCTTTGGTGCCTTCTCGACTCACGGGTTCACACTCTGCGACTCTGGGCAATAGCTTGCTTAATCTCCACAACGGCCCCTCGCGGTGGGATGCCTGGCTTTCACCTTGTGGATACCCTGCCAGGGTTATCTCACAGGGGAATACCAGGACGGGTTCCCTAAGCAAGCGCGGAGATTCCCTTAGGGTAAGTCGTGCGCTATATAAGTTTCATTCATTTCATTTCATTTTCATAAAGTCATTTCTGTGCCTGAAACGGGTCAAAATTGAAGCTTTTGAGTAAGCAAAACTCTGTAAAGATGGCAATTTTGGTCACTCTGAGGGTTTAAAAAGTGGTTATTCAACATGAGGCACGATCCAATTGACATTTTGAATCATTTTTGGTACAGTCCAAAAAATCAATTTTCGGATGAAAAACGATGACTCCGGACATGTCGAACGATCCCAAAATGGTCAATATGGATAAAATTTTAACATTTAATCTTTTGACTCTAAATGACTGTTGGATGTGAATTATGACTTTGTCAACTAAAATAAGTGTGTTTAAAGAGAAGTGTGGCTCAGGGGTTAGAGGCGGCAGACCTGGAGGTTGAGTTCGGCCCTGGACCAGGGTTCAATTCCCCGCCTCGGCGGGTCTTGGGCTCAAAAATTCCACGGACTCGTTAATTCTCGCTTTGGTGCCTTCTCGACTCACGGGTTCACACTCTGCGACTCTGGGCAATAGCTTGCTTAATCTCCACAACGGCCCCTCGCGGTGGGATGCCTGGCTTTCACCTTGTGGATACCCTGCCAGGGTTATCTCACAGGGGAATACCAGGACGGGTTCCCTAAGCAAGCGCGGAGATTCCCTTAGGGTAAGTCGTGCGCTATATAAGTTTCATTCATTTCATTTCATTTTCATAAAGTCATTTCTGTGCCTGAAACGGGTCAAAATTGAAGCTTTTGAGTAAGCAAAACTCTGTAAAAATGGCAATTTTGGTCACTCTGAGGGTTTAAAAAGTGGTTATTCAACATGAGGCACGATCCAATTGACATTTTGAATCATTTTTGGTACAGTCCAAAAAATCAATTTTCGGATGAAAACGATGACTCCGGACATGTCGAACGATCCCAAAATGGCCAATATGGATGAAATTTTAACATTCAATCTTTTGACTGTAAATGACTGTTGGATGTGAATTATGACTTTGTCAACTAAAATAAGTGTGTTTAAAGTCATTTCTGTGCCTGAAACGGGTCAAAATTGTAGCTTTTGAGTAAGCAAAACTCTGTAAAAATGGCAATTTTGGTCACTCTGAGGGTTTAAAAAGTGGTTATTCAACATGAGGCACGATCCAATTGACATTTTGAATCATTTTTGGTACAGTCCAAAAAATCAATTTTCGGATGAAAACGATGACTCCGGACATGTCGAACGATCCCAAAATGGCCAATATGGATAAAATTTTAACATTTAATCTTTTGACTGTAAATGACAGTTGGATGTGAATTATGACTTTGTCAACTAAAATAAGTGTGTTTAAAGTCATTTCTGTGCCTGAAACGGGTCAAAATTGAAGCTTTTGAGTAAGCAAAACTCTGTAAAAGTGGCAATTTTGGTGACTGTGAGGGTTTAAAAAGTGGTTATTCAACATGAGGCACGATCCAATTGACATTTTGAATCCTTTTTGGTACAGTCCAAAAAATCAATTTTCGGATGAAAAACGATGACTCCGGACATGTCGAACGATCCCAAAATGGTCAATATGGATGAAATTTTAACATTTAATCTTTTGACTGTAAATGACTGGTGGATGTGAATTATGACTTTGTCAACTAAAATAAGTGTGTTTAAAGTCATTTCTGTGCCTCAAAGGGGTCAAAATTGAAGCTTTTGAGTAATCAAAACTCTGTAAAAATGGCAATTTTGGTCACTGTGAGGCTTTAAAAAGTGGTTATTCAACATGAGGCACGATCCAATTGACATTTTGAATCATTTTTGGTACAGTCCAAAAAATCAATTTTCGGATGAAAAACGATGACTCCGGACATGTCGAACGATCCCAAAATGGTCAATATGGATGAAATTTTAACATTTAATCTTTTGACTGTAAATGACTGTTGGATGTGAATTAGGACTTTGTCAACTAAAATAAGTGTGTTTAAAGTCATTTCTGTGCCTGAAACGGGTCAAAATTGAAGCTTTTGAGTAATCAAAACTCTGTAAAAATGGCAATTTTGGTCACTGTGAGGCTTTAAAAAGTGGTTATTCAACATGAGGCACGATCCAATTGACATTTTGAATCATTTTTGGTACAGTCCAAAAAATGAATTTTCGGATGAAAAACGGTGACTCCGGACATGTCGAACGATCCCAAAATGGTCAATATGGATGAAATTTTAACATTCAATCTTTTGACTGTAAATGACTGTTGGATGTGAATTATGACTTTGTCAACTAAAATAAGTGTGTTTAAAGTCATTTCTGTGCCTGAAACGGGTCAAAATTGAAGCTTTTGAGTAAGCAAAACTCTGTAAAAATGGCAATTTTGGTCACTCTGAGGGTTTAAAAAGTGGTTATTCAACATGAGGCACGACCCAATTGACATTTTGAATCATTTTTGGTACAGTCCAAAAAATCAATTTCCGGATGAAAAACGATGACTCTGGACCTGTTGAACGTTCCCAAAATGGTCTATAATGATGAAATTTTAACATTTAATCTTTTGACTCTAAATGACTGTTGGATGTGAATTATGACTTTGTCAACTAAAATAAGTGTGTTTTAAGTCATTTCTGTGCCTCAAAGGGGTCAAAATTGAAGCTTTTGAGTAATCATAACTCTGTAAAAATGGCAATTTTGGTCACTGTGAGGGTTTAAAAAGTGGTTATTCAACATGAGGCACGATCCAATTGACATTTTGAATCATTTTTGGTACAGTCCAAAAAATCAATTTTCGGATGAAAAACGATGACTCCGGACATGTCGAACGATCCCAAAATTGTCAATATGGATGAAATTTTAACATTTAATCTTTTGACTCTAAATGACTGTTGGATGTGAATTATGACTTTGTCAACTAAAATAAGTGTGTTTAAAGTCATTTCTGTGCCTGAAACGGGTCAAAATTGAAGCTTTTGAGTAAGCAAAACTCTGTAAAAATGGCAATTTTGGTCACTCTGAGGGTTTAAAAAGTGGTTATTCAACATGAGGCACGATCCAATTGACATTTTGAATCATTTTTGGTACAGTCCAAAAAATCAATTTTCGGATGAAAACGATGACTCCGGACATGTCGAACGATCCCAAAATGGCCAATATGGATAAAATTTTAACATTTAATCTTTTGACTGTAAATGACAGTTGGATGTGAATTATGACTTTGTCAACTAAAATAAGTGTGTTTAAAGTCATTTCTGTGCCTGAAACGGGTCAAAATTGAAGCTTTTGAGTAAGCAAAACTCTGTAAAAGTGGCAATTTTGGTGACTGTGAGGGTTTAAAAAGTGGTTATTCAACATGAGGCACGATCCAATTGACATTTTGAATCCTTTTTGGTACAGTCCAAAAAATCAATTTTCGGATGAAAAACGATGACTCCGGACATGTCGAACGATCCCAAAATGGTCAATATGGATGAAATTTTAACATTTAATCTTTTGACTGTAAATGACTGGTGGATGTGAATTATGACTTTGTCAACTAAAATAAGTGTGTTTAAAGTCATTTCTGTGCCTGAAACGGGTCAAAATTGAAGCTTTTGAGTAAGCAAAACTCTGTAAAAGTGGCAATTTTGGTGACTGTGAGGGTTTAAAAAGTGGTTATTCAACATGAGGCACGACCCAATTGACATTTTGAATCATTTTTGGTACAGTCCAAAAAATCAATTTCCGGATGAAAAACGATGACTCCAGACCTGTTGAACGTTCCCAAAATGGTCTATAATGATGAAATTTTAACATTTAATCTTTTGACTCTAAATGACTGTTGGATGTGAATTTTGACTTTGTCAACTAAAATAAGTGTGTTTTAAGTCATTTCTGTGCCTCAAAGGGGTCAAAATTGAAGATTTTGAGTAATCATAACTCTGTAAAAATGGCAATTTTGGTCAATGTGAGGGTTTAACAAGTGGTTATTCAACATGAGGCACGATCCAATTGACATTTTGAATCATTTTTGGTACAGTCCAAAAAATCAATTTTCGGATGAAAAACGATGACTCCGGACATGTCGAACGATCCCAAAATGGTCAATATGGATGAAATTTTAACATTTAATCTTTTGACTCTAAATGACTGTTGGATGTGAATTATGACTTTGTCAACTAAAATAAGTGTGTTTAAAGTAATTTCTGTGCCTGAAACGGGTCAAAATTGTAGCTTTTGAGTAAGCAAAACTCTGTAAAAATGGCCATTTTGGTCACTCTGAGGGTTTAAAAAGTGGTTATTCAACATGAGGCACGATCCAATTGACATTTTGAATCATTTTTGGTACAGTCCAAAAAATCAATTTTCGGATGAAAACGATGACTCCGGACATGTCGAACGATCCCAAAATGGCCAATATGGATAAAATTTTAACATTTAATCTTTTGACTGTAAATGACAGTTGGATGTGAATTATGACTTTGTCAACTAAAATAAGTGTGTTTAAAGTCATTTCTGTGCCTGAAACGGGTCAAAATTGAAGCTTTTGAGTAAGCAAAACTCTGTAAAAGTGGCAATTTTGGTGACTGTGAGGGTTTAAAAAGTGGTTATTCAACATGAGGCACGATCCAATTGACATTTTGAATCCTTTTTGGTACAGTCCAAAAAATCAATTTTCGGATGAAAAACGATGACTCCGGACATGTCGAACGATCCCAAAATGGTCAATATGGATGAAATTTTAACATTTAATCTTTTGACTGTAAATGACTGGTGGATGTGAATTATGACTTTGTCAACTAAAATAAGTGTGTTTAAAGTCATTTCTGTGCCTCAAAGGGGTCAAAATTGAAGCTTTTGAGTAATCAAAACTCTGTAAAAATGGCAATTTTGGTCACTGTGAGGCTTTAAAAAGTGGTTATTCAACATGAGGCACGATCCAATTGACATTTTGAATCATTTTTGGTACAGTCCAAAAAATCAATTTTCGGATGAAAAACGATGACTCCGGACATGTCGAACGATCCCAAAATGGTCAATATGGATGAAATTTTAACATTTAATCTTTTGACTGTAAATGACTGTTGGATGTGAATTAGGACTTTGTCAACTAAAATAAGTGTGTTTAAAGTCATTTCTGTGCCTGAAACGGGTCAAAATTGAAGCTTTTGAGTAATCAAAACTCTGTAAAAATGGCAATTTTGGTCACTGTGAGGCTTTAAAAAGTGGTTATTCAACATGAGGCACGATCCAATTGACATTTTGAATCATTTTTGGTACAGTCCAAAAAATGAATTTTCGGATGAAATACGGTGACTCCGGACATGTCGAACGATCCCAAAATGGTCAATATGGATGAAATTTTAACATTCAATCTTTTGACTGTAAATGACTGTTGGATGTGAATTATGACTTTGTCAACTAAAATAAGTGTGTTTAAAGTCATTTCTGTGCCTGAAACGGGTCAAAATTGAAGCTTTTGAGTAAGCAAAACTCTGTAAAAATGGCAATTTTGGTCACTCTGAGGGTTTAAAAAGTGGTTATTCAACATGAGGCACGACCCAATTGACATTTTGAATCATTTTTGGTACAGTCCAAAAAATCAATTTCCGGATGAAAAACGATGACTCTGGACCTGTTGAACGTTCCCAAAATGGTCTATAATGATGAAATTTTAACATTTAATCTTTTGACTCTAAATGACTGTTGGATGTGAATTATGACTTTGTCAACTAAAATAAGTGTGTTTTAAGTCATTTCTGTGCCTCAAAGGTGTCAAAATTGAAGCTTTTGAGTAATCATAACTCTGTAAAAATGGCAATTTTGGTCACTGTGAGGGTTTAAAAAGTGGTTATTCAACATGAGGCACGATCCAATTGACATTTTGAATCATTTTTGGTACAGTCCAAAAAATCAATTTTCGGATGAAAAACGATGACTCCGGACATGTCGAACGATCCCAAAATGGTCAATATGGATGAAATTTTAACATTTAATCTTTGACTCTAAATGACTGTTGGATGTGAATTATGACTTTGTCAACTAAAATAAGTGTGTTTAAAGTCATTTCTGTGCCTGAAACGGGTCAAAATTGAAGCTTTTGAGTAAGCAAAACTCTGTAAAAATGGCAATTTTGGTCACTCTGAGGGTTTAAAAAGTGGTTATTCAACATGAGGCACGATCCAATTGACATTTTGAATCATTTTTGGTACAGTCCAAAAAATCAATTTTCGGATGAAAAAGATGACTCCGGACATGTCGAACGTCCAAAATGGCCAATATGGATAAAATTTTAACATTTAATCTTTTGACTGTAAATGACCGTTGGATGTTAATTATGACTTTGTCAACTAAAATAAGTGTGTTTAAAGTCATTTCTGTGCCTGAAACGGGTCAAAATTGAAGCTTTTGAGTTCGCAAAACTCTGTAAAAATGGCAATTTTGGCCACTCTGAGGGTTTAAAAAGTGGTTATTCAACATGAGGCACGATCCAATTGACATTTTGAATCATTTTTGGTACAGTCCAAAAAATCAATTTTCGGATGAAAAACGATGACTCCGGACATGTCGAACGATCCCAAAATGGTCAATATGGATAAAATTTTAACATTTAATCTTTTGACTCTAAATGACTGTTGGATGTGAATTATGACTTTTTCAACTAAAATAAGTGTGTTTAAAGTCATTTCTGTGCCTAAAATGGTTCAAAATTGAAGCTTTTGAGTAAGCAAAACTCTGTAAAAGTGGCAATTTTGGTGACTGTGAGGGTTTAAAAAGTGGTTATTCAACCTGAGGCACGATCCAATTGACATTTTGAATCCTTTTTGGTAGTCCAAAAAATCAATTTTCGGATGAAAAACGATGACTCCGGACATGTCGAACGATCCCAAAATGGTCAATATGGATGAAATTTTAACATTTAATCTTTTGACTGTAAATGACTGGTGGATGTGAATTATGACTTTGTCAACTAAAATAAGTGTGTTTAAAGTCATTTCTGTGCCTCAAAGGGGTCAAAATTGAAGCTTTTGAGTAATCAAAACTCTGTAAAAATGGCAATTTTGGTCACTGTGAGGCTTTAAAAAGTGGTCATTCAACATGAGGCACGATCCAATTGACATTTTGAATCATTTTTGGTACAGTCCAAAAAATCAATTTTCGGATGAAAAAAGATGACTCCGGACATGTCGAACGATCCCAAAATGGTCAATATGGATGAAATTTTAACATTCAATCTTTTGACTGTAAATGACTGTTGGATGTGAATTATGACTTTGTCAACTAAAATAAGTGTGTTTAAAGTCATTTCTGTGCCTGAAACGGGTCAAAATTGAAGCTTTTGAGTAAGCAAAACTCTGTAAAAATGGCAATTTTGGTCACTCTGAGGGTTTAAAAAGTGGTTATTCAACATGAGGCACGATCCAATTGACATTTTGAATCATTTTTGGTACAGTCCAAAAAATGAATTTTCGGATGAAAAACGATGACTCCGGACAAGTCGAACGATCCCAAAATGGTCAATATGGATGAAATTTTAACATTTAATCTTTTGACTGTAAATGACTGGTGGATGTGAATTATGACTTTGTCAACTAAAATAAGTGTGTTTAAAGTCATTTCTGTGCCTCAAAGGGGTCAAAATTGAAGCTTTTGAGTAATCAAAACTCTGTAAAAATGGCAATTTTGGTCACTGTGAGGCTTTAAAAAGTGGTTATTCAACATGAGGCACGATCCAATTGACATTTTGAATCATTTTTAGTACAGTCCAAAAAATCAATTTTCGGATGGAAAACGATGACTCCGGACCTGTTGAACGTTCCCAAAATGGTCTATAATGATGAAATTTTAACATTTAATCTTTTGACTCTAAATGACTGTTGGATGTGAATTATGACTTTGTCAACTAAAATAAGTGTGTTTAAAGTCATTTCTGTGCCTGAAACGGGTCAAAATTGATCTTTTTGAGTAAGCAAAACTCTGTAAAAATGGCAATTTTGGTCACTCTGAGGGTTTAAAAAGTGGTTATTCAACATGAGGCACGATCCAATTGACATTTTGAATCATTTTTGGTACAGTCCAAAAAATCAATTTTCGGATGAAAAACGATGACTCCGGACATGTCGAACGATCCCAAAATGGTCAATATGGATGAAATTTTAACATTTAATCTTTTGACTGTAAATGACTGGTGGATGTGAATTATGACTTTGTCAACTAAAATAAGTGTGTTTAAAGTCATTTCTGTGCCTCAAAGGGGTCAAAATTGAAGCTTTTGAGTAATCAAAACTCTGTAAAAATGGCAATTTTGGTCACTGTGAGGCTTTAAAAAGTGGTTATTCAACATGAGGCACGATCCAATTGACATTTTGAATCATTTTTGGTACAGTCCAAAAAATCAATTTTCGGATGAAAAACGATGACTCCGGACATGTCGAACGATCCCAAAATGGTCAATATGGATGAAATTTTAACATTTAATCTTTTGACTGTAAATGACAGTTGGATGTGAATTAGGACTTTGTCAACTAAAATAAGTGTGTTTAAAGTAATTTCTGTGCCTGAAACGGGTCAAAATTGAAGCTTTTGAGTAATCAAAACTCTGTAAAAATGGCAATTTTGGTCACTGTGAGGCTTTAAAAAGTGGTTATTCAACATGAGGCACGATCCAATTGACATTTTGAATCATTTTTGGTACAGTCCAAAAAATGAATTTTCGGATGAAAAACGATGACTCCGGACAAGTCGAACGATCCCAAAATGGTCAATATGGATGAAATTTTAACATTCAATCTTTTGACTGTAAATGACTGTTGGATGTGAATTATGACTTTGTCAACTAAAATAAGTGTGTTTAAAGTCATTTCTGTGCCTGAAACGGGTCAAAATTGAAGCTTTTGAGTAAGCAAAACTCTGTAAAAGTGGCAATTTTGGTGACTGTGAGGGTTTAAAAAGTGGTTATTCAACATGAGGCACGATCCAATTGACATTTTGAATCCTTTTTGGTACAGTCCAAAAAATCAATTTTCGGATGAAAAACGATGACTCCGGACATGTCGAACGATCCCAAAATGGTCAATATGGATGAAATTTTAACATTTAATCTTTTGACTGTAAATGACTGGTGGATGTGAATTATGACTTTGTCAACTAAAATAAGTGTGTTTAAAGTCATTTCTGTGCCTCAAAGGGGTCAAAATTGAAGCTTTTGAGTAATCAAAACTCTGTAAAAATGGCAATTTTGGTCACTGTGAGGCTTTAAAAAGTGGTTATTCAACATGAGGCACGATCCAATTGACATTTTGAATCATTTTTGGTACAGTCCAAAAAATCAATTTTCGGATGAAAAACGATGACTCCGGACATGTCGAACGATCCCAAAATGGTCAATATGGATGAAATTTTAACATTTAATCTTTTGACTGTAAATGACTGTTGGATGTGAATTAGGACTTTGTCAACTAAAATAAGTGTGTTTAAAGTCATTTCTGTGCCTGAAACGGGTCAAAATTGAAGCTTTTGAGTAATCAAAACTCTGTAAAAATGGCAATTTTGGTCACTGTGAGGCTTTAAAAAGTGGTTATTCAACATGAGGCACGATCCAATTGACATTTTGAATCATTTTTGGTACAGTCCAAAAAATGAATTTTCGGATGAAAAACGGTGACTCCGGACATGTCGAACGATCCCAAAATGGTCAATATGGATGAAATTTTAACATTCAATCTTTTGACTGTAAATGACTGTTGGATGTGAATTATGACTTTGTCAACTAAAATAAGTGTGTTTAAAGTCATTTCTGTGCCTGAAACGGGTCAAAATTGAAGCTTTTGAGTAAGCAAAACTCTGTAAAAATGGCAATTTTGGTCACTCTGAGGGTTTAAAAAGTGGTTATTCAACATGAGGCACGACCCAATTGACATTTTGAATCATTTTTGGTACAGTCCAAAAAATCCATTTCCGGATGAAAAACGATGACTCTGGACCTGTTGAACGTTCCCAAAATGGTCTATAATGATGAAATTTTAACATTTAATCTTTTGACTCTAAATGACTGTTGGATGTGAATTATGACTTTGTCAACTAAAATAAGTGTGTTTTAAGTCATTTCTGTGCCTCAAAGGGGTCAAAATTGAAGCTTTTGAGTAATCATAACTTTGTAAAAATGGCAATTTTGGTCACTGTGAGGGTTTAAAAAGTGGTTATTCAACCACTCGAACGATCCCAAAATGGTCAATATGGATGAAATTTTAACATTTAATCTTTTGACTCTAAATGACTGTTGGATGTGAATTATGACTTTGTCAACTAAAATAAGTGTGTTTTAAGTCATTTCTGTGCCTCAAAGGGGTCAAAATTGAAGCTTTTGAGTAATCATAACTCTGTAAAAATGGCAATTTTGGTCACTGTGAGGGTTTAAAAAGTGGTTATTCAACCACTCGAACGATCCCAAAATGGTCAATATGGATGAAATTTTAACATTTAATCTTTTGACTCTAAATGACAGTTGGATGTGAATTATGACTTTGTCAACTAAAATAAGTGTGTTTAAAGTCATTTCTGTGCCTGAAACGGGTCAAAATTGAAGCTTTTGAGTAAGCAAAACTCTGTAAAAGTGGCAATTTTGGTGACTGTGAGGGTTTAAAAAGTGGTTATTCAACATGAGGCACGATCCAATTGACATTTTGAATCCTTTTTGGTACAGTCCAAAAAATCAATTTTCGGATGAAAAACGATGACTCCGGACACGTCGAACGATCCCAAAATGGTCAATATGGATGAAATTTTAACATTTAATCTTTTGACTGTAAATGACTGGTGGATGTGAATTATGACTTTGTCAACTAAAATAAGTGTGTTTAAAGTCATTTCTGTGCCTGAAACGGGTCAAAATTGAAGCTTTTGAGTAAGCAAAACTCTGTAAAAGTGGCAATTTTGGTGACTGTGAGGGTTTAAAAAGTGGTTATTCAACATGAGGCACGACCCAATTGACATTTTGAATCATTTTTGGTACAGTCCAAAAAATCAATTTCCGGATGAAAAACGATGACTCCAGACCTGTTGAACGTTCCCAAAATGGTCTATAATGATGAAATTTTAACATTTAATCTTTTGACTCTAAATGACTGTTGGATGTGAATTTTGACTTTGTCAACTAAAATAAGTGTGTTTTAAGTCATTTCTGTGCCTCAAAGGGGTCAAAATTGAAGATTTTGAGTAATCATAACTCTGTAAAAATGGCAATTTTGGTCAATGTGAGGGTTTAACAAGTGGTTATTCAACATGAGGCACGATCCAATTGACATTTTGAATCATTTTTGGTACAGTCCAAAAAATCAATTTTCGGATGAAAAACGATGACTCCGGACATGTCGAACGATCCCAAAATGGTCAATATGGATGAAATTTGAACATTTATTCTTTTGACTCTAAATGACTGTTGGATGTGAATTATGACTTTGTCAACTAAAATAAGTGTGTTTAAAGAGAAGTGTGGCTCAGGGGTTAGAGGCGGCAGACCTGGAGGTTGAGTTCGGCCCTGGACCAGGGTTCAATTCCCCGCCTCGGCGGGTCTTGGGCTCAAAAATTCCACGGACTCGTTAATTCTCGCTTTGGTGCCTTCTCGACTCACGGGTTCACACTCTGCGACTCTGGGCAATAGCTTGCTTAATCTCCACAACGGCCCCTCGCGGTGGGATGCCTGGCTTTCACCTTGTGGATACCCTGCCAGGGTTATCTCACAGGGGAATACCAGGACGGGTTCCCTAAGCAAGCGCGGAGATTCCCTTAGGGTAAGTCGTGCGCTATATAAGTTTCATTCATTTCATTTCATTTTCATAAAGTCATTTCTGTGCCTGAAACGGGTCAAAATTGAAGCTTTTGAGTAAGCAAAACTCTGTAAAGATGGCAATTTTGGTCACTCTGAGGGTTTAAAAAGTGGTTATTCAACATGAGGCACGATCCAATTGACATTTTGAATCATTTTTGGTACAGTCCAAAAAATCAATTTTCGGATGAAAAACGATGACTCCGGACATGTCGAACGATCCCAAAATGGTCAATATGGATAAAATTTTAACATTTAATCTTTTGACTCTAAATGACTGTTGGATGTGAATTATGACTTTGTCAACTAAAATAAGTTTGTTTAAAGAGAAGTGTGGCTCAGGGGTTAGAGGCGGCAGACCTGGAGGTTGAGTTCGGCCCTGGACCAGGGTTCAATTCCCCGCCTCGGCGGGTCTTGGGCTCAAAAATTCCACGGACTCGTTAATTCTCGCTTTGGTGCCTTCTCGACTCACGGGTTCACACTCTGCGACTCTGGGCAATAGCTTGCTTAATCTCCACAACGGCCCCTCGCGGTGGGATGCCTGGCTTTCACCTTGTGGATACCCTGCCAGGGTTATCTCACAGGGGAATACCAGGACGGGTTCCCTAAGCAAGCGCGGAGATTCCCTTAGGGTAAGTCGTGCGCTATATAAGTTTCATTCATTTCATTTCATTTTCATAAAGTCATTTCTGTGCCTGAAACGGGTCAAAATTGAAGCTTTTGAGTAAGCAAAACTCTGTAAAAATGGCAATTTTGGTCACTCTGAGGGTTTAAAAAGTGGTTATTCAACATGAGGCACGATCCAATTGACATTTTGAATCATTTTTGGTACAGTCCAAAAAATCAATTTTCGGATGAAAACGATGACTCCGGACATGTCGAACGATCCCAAAATGGCCAATATGGATGAAATTTTAACATTCAATCTTTTGACTGTAAATGACTGTTGGATGTGAATTATGACTTTGTCAACTAAAATAAGTGTGTTTAAAGTCATTTCTGTGCCTGAAACGGGTCAAAATTGTAGCTTTTGAGTAAGCAAAACTCTGTAAAAATGGCAATTTTGGTCACTCTGAGGGTTTAAAAAGTGGTTATTCAACATGAGGCACGATCCAATTGACATTTTGAATCATTTTTGGTACAGTCCAAAAAATCAATTTTCGGATGAAAACGATGACTCCGGACATGTCGAACGATCCCAAAATGGCCAATATGGATAAAATTTTAACATTTAATCTTTTGACTGTAAATGACAGTTGGATGTGAATTATGACTTTGTCAACTAAAATAAGTGTGTTTAAAGTCATTTCTGTGCCTGAAACGGGTCAAAATTGAAGCTTTTGAGTAAGCAAAACTCTGTAAAAGTGGCAATTTTGGTGACTGTGAGGGTTTAAAAAGTGGTTATTCAACATGAGGCACGATCCAATTGACATTTTGAATCCTTTTTGGTACAGTCCAAAAAATCAATTTTCGGATGAAAAACGATGACTCCGGACATGTCGAACGATCCCAAAATGGTCAATATGGATGAAATTTTAACATTTAATCTTTTGACTGTAAATGACTGGTGGATGTGAATTATGACTTTGTCAACTAAAATAAGTGTGTTTAAAGTCATTTCTGTGCCTCAAAGGGGTCAAAATTGAAGCTTTTGAGTAATCAAAACTCTGTAAAAATGGCAATTTTGGTCACTGTGAGGCTTTAAAAAGTGGTTATTCAACATGAGGCACGATCCAATTGACATTTTGAATCATTTTTGGTACAGTCCAAAAAATCAATTTTCGGATGAAAAACGATGACTCCGGACATGTCGAACGATCCCAAAATGGTCAATATGGATGAAATTTTAACATTTAATCTTTTGACTGTAAATGACTGTTGGATGTGAATTAGGACTTTGTCAACTAAAATAAGTGTGTTTAAAGTCATTTCTGTGCCTGAAACGGGTCAAAATTGAAGCTTTTGAGTAATCAAAACTCTGTAAAAATGGCAATTTTGGTCACTGTGAGGCTTTAAAAAGTGGTTATTCAACATGAGGCACGATCCAATTGACATTTTGAATCATTTTTGGTACAGTCCAAAAAATGAATTTTCGGATGAAAAACGGTGACTCCGGACATGTCGAACGATCCCAAAATGGTCAATATGGATGAAATTTTAACATTCAATCTTTTGACTGTAAATGACTGTTGGATGTGAATTATGACTTTGTCAACTAAAATAAGTGTGTTTAAAGTCATTTCTGTGCCTGAAACGGGTCAAAATTGAAGCTTTTGAGTAAGCAAAACTCTGTAAAAATGGCAATTTTGGTCACTCTGAGGGTTTAAAAAGTGGTTATTCAACATGAGGCACGACCCAATTGACATTTTGAATCATTTTTGGTACAGTCCAAAAAATCAATTTCCGGATGAAAAACGATGACTCTGGACCTGTTGAACGTTCCCAAAATGGTCTATAATGATGAAATTTTAACATTTAATCTTTTGACTCTAAATGACTGTTGGATGTGAATTATGACTTTGTCAACTAAAATAAGTGTGTTTTAAGTCATTTCTGTGCCTCAAAGGGGTCAAAATTGAAGCTTTTGAGTAATCATAACTCTGTAAAAATGGCAATTTTGGTCACTGTGAGGGTTTAAAAAGTGGTTATTCAACATGAGGCACGATCCAATTGACATTTTGAATCATTTTTGGTACAGTCCAAAAAATCAATTTTCGGATGAAAAACGATGACTCCGGACATGTCGAACGATCCCAAAATTGTCAATATGGATGAAATTTTAACATTTAATCTTTTGACTCTAAATGACTGTTGGATGTGAATTATGACTTTGTCAACTAAAATAAGTGTGTTTAAAGTCATTTCTGTGCCTGAAACGGGTCAAAATTGAAGCTTTTGAGTAAGCAAAACTCTGTAAAAATGGCAATTTTGGTCACTCTGAGGGTTTAAAAAGTGGTTATTCAACATGAGGCACGATCCAATTGACATTTTGAATCATTTTTGGTACAGTCCAAAAAATCAATTTTCGGATGAAAACGATGACTCCGGACATGTCGAACGATCCCAAAATGGCCAATATGGATAAAATTTTAACATTTAATCTTTTGACTGTAAATGACAGTTGGATGTGAATTATGACTTTGTCAACTAAAATAAGTGTGTTTAAAGTCATTTCTGTGCCTGAAACGGGTCAAAATTGAAGCTTTTGAGTAAGCAAAACTCTGTAAAAGTGGCAATTTTGGTGACTGTGAGGGTTTAAAAAGTGGTTATTCAACATGAGGCACGATCCAATTGACATTTTGAATCCTTTTTGGTACAGTCCAAAAAATCAATTTTCGGATGAAAAACGATGACTCCGGACATGTCGAACGATCCCAAAATGGTCAATATGGATGAAATTTTAACATTTAATCTTTTGACTGTAAATGACTGGTGGATGTGAATTATGACTTTGTCAACTAAAATAAGTGTGTTTAAAGTCATTTCTGTGCCTGAAACGGGTCAAAATTGAAGCTTTTGAGTAAGCAAAACTCTGTAAAAGTGGCAATTTTGGTGACTGTGAGGGTTTAAAAAGTGGTTATTCAACATGAGGCACGACCCAATTGACATTTTGAATCATTTTTGGTACAGTCCAAAAAATCAATTTCCGGATGAAAAACGATGACTCCAGACCTGTTGAACGTTCCCAAAATGGTCTATAATGATGAAATTTTAACATTTAATCTTTTGACTCTAAATGACTGTTGGATGTGAATTTTGACTTTGTCAACTAAAATAAGTGTGTTTTAAGTCATTTCTGTGCCTCAAAGGGGTCAAAATTGAAGATTTTGAGTAATCATAACTCTGTAAAAATGGCAATTTTGGTCAATGTGAGGACATTTTGAATCATTTTTGGTACAGTCCAAAAAATCAATTTTCGGATGAAAAACGATGACTCCGGACATGTCGAACGATCCCAAAATGGTCAATATGGATGAAATTTGAACATTTATTCTTTTGACTCTAAATGACTGTTGGATGTGAATTATGACTTTGTCAACTAAAATAAGTGTGTTTAAAGAGAAGTGTGGCTCAGGGGTTAGAGGCGGCAGACCTGGAGGTTGAGTTCGGCCCTGGACCAGGGTTCAATTCCCCGCCTCGGCGGGTCTTGGGCTCAAAAATTCCACGGACTCGTTAATTCTCGCTTTGGTGCCTTCTCGACTCACGGGTTCACACTCTGCGACTCTGGGCAATAGCTTGCTTAATCTCCACAACGGCCCCTCGCGGTGGGATGCCTGGCTTTCACCTTGTGGATACCCTGCCAGGGTTATCTCACAGGGGAATACCAGGACGGGTTCCCTAAGCAAGCGCGGAGATTCCCTTAGGGTAAGTCGTGCGCTATATAAGTTTCATTCATTTCATTTCATTTTCATAAAGTCATTTCTGTGCCTGAAACGGGTCAAAATTGAAGCTTTTGAGTAAGCAAAACTCTGTAAAAATGGCAATTTTGGTCACTCTGAGGGTTTAAAAAGTGGTTATTCAACATGAGGCACGATCCAATTGACATTTTGAATCATTTTTGGTACAGTCCAAAAAATCAATTTTTGGATGAAAACGATGACTCCGGACATGTCGAACGATCCCAAAATGGCCAATATGGATGAAATTTTAACATTTAATCTTTTGACTGTAAATGACTGTTGGATGTGAATTAGGACTTTGTCAACTAAAATAAGTGTGTTTAAAGTCATTTCTGTGCCTGAAACGGGTCAAAATTTAAGCTTTTGAGTAAGCAAAACTCTGTAAAAATGGCAATTTTGGTCACTCTGAGGGTTTAAAAAGTGGTTATTCAACATGAGGCACGATCCAATTGACATTTTGAATCATTTTTGGTACAGTCCAAAAAATCAATTTTCGGATGAAAAACGATGACTCCGGACATGTCGAACGATCCCAAAATGGTCAATATGGATGAAATTTTAACATTTAATCTTTTGACTGTAAATGACTGTTGGATGTGAATTAGGACTTTGTCAACTAAAATAAGTGTGTTTAAAGTCATTTCTGTGCCTGAAACGGGTCAAAATTGAAGATTTTGAGTAGGCAAAACTCTGTAAAAATGGCAATTTTGGTCACTCTGAGGGTTTAAAAAGTGGTTATTCAACATGAGGCACGATCCAATTGACATTTTGAATCATTTTTGGTACAGTCCAAAAAATGAATTTTCGGATGAAAAACGATGACTCCGGACAAAACGAACGATCCCAAAATGGTCAATATGGATGAAATTTTAACATTCAATCTTTTGACTGTAAATGACTGTTGGATGTGAATTATGACTTTGTCAACTAAAATAAGTGTGTTTAAAGTAATTTCTGTGCCTGAAACGGGTCAAAATTGTAGCTTTTGAGTAAGCAAAACTCTGTAAAAATGGCAATTTTGGTCACTCTGAGGGTTTAAAAAGTGGTTATTCAACATGAGGCACGATCCAATTGACATTTTGAATCATTTTTGGTACAGTCCAAAAAATCAATTTTCGGATGAAAACGATGACTCCGGACATGTCGAACGATCCCAAAATGGCCAATATGGATAAAATTTTAACATTTAATCTTTTGACTGTAAATGACAGTTGGATGTGAATTATGACTTTGTCAACTAAAATAAGTGTGTTTAAAGTCATTTCTGTGCCTGAAACGGGTCAAAATTGAAGCTTTTGAGTAAGCAAAACTCTGTAAAAGTGGCAATTTTGGTGACTGTGAGGGTTTAAAAAGTGGTTATTCAACATGAGGCACGATCCAATTGACATTTTGAATCCTTTTTGGTACAGTCCAAAAAATCAATTTTCGGATGAAAAACGATGACTCCGGACATGTCGAACGATCCCAAAATGGTCAATATGGATGAAATTTTAACATTTAATCTTTTGACTGTAAATGACTGGTGGATGTGAATTATGACTTTGTCAACTAAAATAAGTGTGTTTAAAGTCATTTCTGTGCCTCAAAGGGGTCAAAATTGAAGCTTTTGAGTAATCAAAACTCTGTAAAAATGGCAATTTTGGTCACTGTGAGGCTTTAAAAAGTGGTTATTCAACACGAGGCACGATCCAATTGACATTTTGAATCATTTTTGGTACAGTCCAAAAAATCAATTTTCGGATGAAAAACGATGACTCCGGACATGTCGAACGATCCCAAAATGGTCAATATGGATGAAATTTTAACATTTAATCTTTTGACTGTAAATGACTGTTGGATGTGAATTAGGACTTTGTCAACTAAAATAAGTGTGTTTAAAGTCATTTCTGTGCCTGAAACGGGTCAAAATTGAAGCTTTTGAGTAATCAAAACTCTGTAAAAATGGCAATTTTGGTCACTGTGAGGCTTTAAAAAGTGGTTATTCAACATGAGGCACGATCCAATTGACATTTTGAATCATTTTTGGTACAGTCCAAAAAATGAATTTTCGGATGAAAAACGGTGACTCCGGACATGTCGAACGATCCCAAAATGGTCAATATGGATGAAATTTTAACATTCAATCTTTTGACTGTAAATGACTGTTGGATGTGAATTATGACTTTGTCAACTAAAATAAGTGTGTTTAAAGTCATTTCTGTGCCTGAAACGGGTCAAAATTGAAGCTTTTGAGTAAGCAAAACTCTGTAAAAATGGCAATTTTGGTCACTCTGAGGGTATAAAAAGTGGTTATTCAACATGAGGCACGACCCAATTGACATTTTGAATCATTTTTGGTACAGTCCAAAAAATCAATTTCCGGATGAAAAACGATGACTCTGGACCTGTTGAACGTTCCCAAAATGGTCTATAATGATGAAATTTTAACATTTAATCTTTTGACTCTAAATGACTGTTGGATGTGAATTATGACTTTGTCAACTAAAATAAGTGTGTTTTAAGTCATTTCTGTGCCTCAAAGGTGTCAAAATTGAAGCTTTTGAGTAATCATAACTCTGTAAAAATGGCAATTTTGGTCACTGTGAGGGTTTAAAAAGTGGTTATTCAACATGAGGCACGATCCAATTGACATTTTGAATCATTTTTGGTACAGTCCAAAAAATCAATTTTCGGATGAAAAACGATGACTCCGGACATGTCGAACGATCCCAAAATGGTCAATATGGATGAAATTTTAACATTTAATCTTTGACTCTAAATGACTGTTGGATGTGAATTATGACTTTGTCAACTAAAATAAGTGTGTTTAAAGTCATTTCTGTGCCTGAAACGGGTCAAAATTGAAGCTTTTGAGTAAGCAAAACTCTGTAAAAATGGCAATTTTGGTCACTCTGAGGGTTTAAAAAGTGGTTATTCAACATGAGGCACGATCCAATTGACATTTTGAATCATTTTTGGTAGTCCAAAAAATCAATTTTCGGATGAAAAACGATGACTCCGGACATGTCGAACGATCCCAAAATGGTCAATATGGATGAAATTTTAACATTTAATCTTTTGACTGTAAATGACTGGTGGATGTGAATTATGACTTTGTCAACTAAAATAAGTGTGTTTAAAGTCATTTCTGTGCCTCAAAGGGGTCAAAATTGAAGCTTTTGAGTAATCAAAACTCTGTAAAAATGGCAATTTTGGTCACTGTGAGGCTTTAAAAAGTGGTTATTCAACATGAGGCACGATCCAATTGACATTTTGAATCATTTTTGGTACAGTCCAAAAAATCAATTTTCGGATGAAAAAAGATGACTCCGGACATGTCGAACGATCCCAAAATGGTCAATATGGATGAAATTTTAACATTCAATCTTTTGACTGTAAATGACTGTTGGATGTGAATTATGACTTTGTCAACTAAAATAAGTGTGTTTAAAGTCATTTCTGTGCCTGAAACGGGTCAAAATTGAAGCTTTTGAGTAAGCAAAACTCTGTAAAAATGGCAATTTTGGTCACTCTGAGGGTTTAAAAAGTGGTTATTCAACATGAGGCACGATCCAATTGACATTTTGAATCATTTTTGGTACAGTCCAAAAAATGAATTTTCGGATGAAAAACGATGACTCCGGACAAGTCGAACGATCCCAAAATGGTCAATATGGATGAAATTTTAACATTTAATCTTTTGACTGTAAATGACTGGTGGATGTGAATTATGACTTTGTCAACTAAAATAAGTGTGTTTAAAGTCATTTCTGTGCCTGAAACGGGTCAAAATTGAAGCTTTTGAGTAAGCAAAACTCTGTAAAAATGGCAATTTTGGTCACTCTGAGGGTTTAAAAAGTGGTTATTCAACATGAGGCACGATCCAATTGACATTTTGAATCATTTTTGGTAGTCCAAAAAATCAATTTTCGGATGAAAAACGATGACTCCGGACATGTCGAACGATCCCAAAATGGTCAATATGGATGAAATTTTAACATTTAATCTTTTGACTGTAAATGACTGGTGGATGTGAATTATGACTTTGTCAACTAAAATAAGTGTGTTTAAAGTCATTTCTGTGCCTCAAAGGGGTCAAAATTGAAGCTTTTGAGTAATCAAAACTCTGTAAAAATGGCAATTTTGGTCACTGTGAGGCTTTAAAAAGTGGTTATTCAACATGAGGCACGATCCAATTGACATTTTGAATCATTTTTGGTACAGTCCAAAAAATCAATTTTCGGATGAAAAAAGATGACTCCGGACATGTCGAACGATCCCAAAATGGTCAATATGGATGAAATTTTAACATTCAATCTTTTGACTGTAAATGACTGTTGGATGTGAATTATGACTTTGTCAACTAAAATAAGTGTGTTTAAAGTCATTTCTGTGCCTGAAACGGGTCAAAATTGAAGCTTTTGAGTAAGCAAAACTCTGTAAAAATGGCAATTTTGGTCACTCTGAGGGTTTAAAAAGTGGTTATTCAACATGAGGCACGATCCAATTGACATTTTGAATCATTTTTGGTACAGTCCAAAAAATGAATTTTCGGATGAAAAACGATGACTCCGGACAAGTCGAACGATCCCAAAATGGTCAATATGGATGAAATTTTAACATTTAATCTTTTGACTGTAAATGACTGGTGGATGTGAATTATGACTTTGTCAACTAAAATAAGTGTGTTTAAAGTCATTTCTGTGCCTCAAAGGGGTCAAAATTGAAGCTTTTGAGTAATCAAAACTCTGTAAAAATGGCAATTTTGGTCACTGTGAGGCTTTAAAAAGTGGTTATTCAACATGAGGCACGATCCAATTGACATTTTGAATCATTTTTAGTACAGTCCAAAAAATCAATTTTCGGATGGAAAACGATGACTCCGGACCTGTTGAACGTTCCCAAAATGGTCTATAATGATGAAATTTTAACATTTAATCTTTTGACTCTAAATGACTGTTGGATGTGAATTATGACTTTGTCAACTAAAATAAGTGTGTTTAAAGTCATTTCTGTGCCTGAAACGGGTCAAAATTGATCTTTTTGAGTAAGCAAAACTCTGTAAAAATGGCAATTTTGGTCACTCTGAGGGTTTAAAAAGTGGTTATTCAACATGAGGCACGATCCAATTGACATTTTGAATCATTTTTGGTACAGTCCAAAAAATCAATTTTCGGATGAAAAACGATGACTCCGGACATGTCGAACGATCCCAAAATGGTCAATATGGATGAAATTTTAACATTTAATCTTTTGACTGTAAATGACTGGTGGATGTGAATTATGACTTTGTCAACTAAAATAAGTGTGTTTAAAGTCATTTCTGTGCCTCAAAGGGGTCAAAATTGAAGCTTTTGAGTAATCAAAACTCTGTAAAAATGGCAATTTTGGTCACTGTGAGGCTTTAAAAAGTGGTTATTCAACATGAGGCACGATCCAATTGACATTTTGAATCATTTTTGGTACAGTCCAAAAAATGAATTTTCGGATGAAAAACGATGACTCCGGACAAGTCGAACGATCCCAAAATGGTCAATATGGATGAAATTTTAACATTCAATCTTTTGACTGTAAATGACTGTTGGATGTGAATTATGACTTTGTCAACTAAAATAAGTGTGTTTAAAGTCATTTCTGTGCCTGAAACGGGTCAAAATTGTAGCTTTTGAGTAAGCAAAACTCAGTAAAAATGGCAATTTTGGTCACTCTGAGGGTTTAAAAAGTGGTTATTCAACATGAGGCACGATCCAATTGACATTTTGAATCATTTTTGGTACAGTCCAAAAAATCAATTTTCGGATGAAAACGATGACTCCGGACATGTCGAACGATCCCAAAATGGCCAATATGGATAAAATTTTAACATTTAATCTTTTGACTGTAAATGACAGTTGGATGTGAATTATGACTTTGTCAACTAAAATAAGTGTGTTTAAAGTCATTTCTGTGCCTGAAACGGGTCAAAATTGAAGCTTTTGAGTAAGCAAAACTCTGTAAAAGTGGCAATTTTGGTGACTGTGAGGGTTTAAAAAGTGGTTATTCAACATGAGGCACGATCCAATTGACATTTTGAATCCTTTTTGGTACAGTCCAAAAAATCAATTTTCGGATATAAAACGATGACTCCGGACATGTCGAACGATCCCAAAATGGTCAATATGGATGAAATTTTAACATTTAATCTTTTGACTGTAAATGACTGGTGGATGTGAATTATGACTTTGTCAACTAAAATAAGTGTGTTTAAAGTCATTTCTGTGCCTCAAAGGGGTCAAAATTGAAGCTTTTGAGTAATCAAAACTCTGTAAAAATGGCAATTTTGGTCACTGTGAGGCTTTAAAAAGTGGTTATTCAACATGAGGCACGATCCAATTGACATTTTGAATCATTTTTGGTACAGTCCAAAAAATCAATTTTCGGATGAAAAACGATGACTCCGAACATGTCGAACGATCCCAAAATGGTCAATATGGATGAAATTTTAACATTTAATCTTTTGACTGTAAATGACTGTTGGATGTGAATTAGGACTTTGTCAACTAAAATAGGTGTGTTTAAAGTCATTTCTGTGCCTGAAACGGGTCAAAATTGAAGCTTTTGAGTAATCAAAACTCTGTAAAAATGGCAATTTTGGTCACTGTGAGGCTTTAAAAAGTGGTTATTCAACATGAGGCACGATCCAATTGACATTTTGAATCATTTTTGGTACAGTCCAAAAAATGAATTTTCGGATGAAAAACGGTGACTCCGGTCATGTCGAACGATCCCAAAATGGTCAATATGGATGAAATTTTAACATTCAATCTTTTGACTGTAAATGACTGTTGGATGTGAATTATGACTTTGTCAACTAAAATAAGTGTGTTTAAAGTCATTTCTGTGCCTGAAACGGGTCAAAATTGAAGCTTTTGAGTAAGCAAAACTCTGTAAAAATGGCAATTTTGGTCACTCTGAGGGTTTAAAAAGTGGTTATTCAACATGAGGCACGACCCAATTGACATTTTGAATCATTTTTGGTACAGTCCAAAAAATCAATTTCCGGATGAAAAACGATGACTCTGGACCTGTTGAACGTTCCCAAAATGGTCTATAATGATGAAATTTTAACATTTAATCTTTTGACTCTAAATGACTGTTGGATGTGAATTATGACTTTGTCAACTAAAATAAGTGTGTTTTAAGTCATTTCTGTGCCTCAAAGGGGTCAAAATTGAAGCTTTTGAGTAATCATAACTCTGTAAAAATGGCAATTTTGGTCACTGTGAGGGTTTAAAAAGTGGTTATTCAACATGAGGCACGATCCAATTGACATTTTGAATCATTTTTGGTACAGTCCAAAAAATCAATTTTCGGATGAAAAACGATGACTCCGGACATGTCGAACGATCCCAAAATGGTCAATATGGATGAAATTTTAACATTTAATCTTTGACTCTAAATGACTGTTGGATGTGAATTATGACTTTGTCAACTAAAATAAGTGTGTTTAAAGTCATTTCTGTGCCTGAAACGGGTCAAAATTGAAGCTTTTGAGTAAGCAAAACTCTGTAAAAATGGCAATTTTGGTCACTCTGAGGGTTTAAAAAGTGGTTATTCAACATGAGGCACGATCCAATTGACATTTTGAATCAGTTTTGGTACAGTCCAAAAAATCAATTTTCGGATGAAAAAGATGACTCCGGACATGTCGAACGATCCCAAAATGGCCAATATGGATAAAATTTTAACATTTAATCTTTTGACTGTAAATGACTGTTGGATGTTAATTATGACTTTGTCAACTAAAATAAGTGTGTTTAAAGTCATTTCTGTGCCTGAAACGGGTCAAAATTGAAGCTTTTGAGTTCGCAAAACTCTGTAAAGATGGCAATTTTGGTCACTCTGAGGGTTTAAAAAGTGGTTATTCAACATGAGGCACGATCCAATTGACATTTTGAATCATTTTTGGTACAGTCCAAAAAATCAATTTTCGGATGAAAAACGATGACTCCGGACATGTCGAACGATCCCAAAATGGTCAATATGGATAAAATTTTAACATTTAATCTTTTGACTCTAAATGACTGTTGGATGTGAATTATGACTTTTTCAACTAAAATAAGTGTGTTTAAAGTCATTTCTGTGCCTAAAATGGTTCAAAATTGAAGCTTTTGAGTAAGCAAAACTCTGTAAAAGTGGCAATTTTGGTGACTGTGAGGGTTTAAAAAGTGGTTATTCAACCTGAGGCACGATCCAATTGACATTTTGAATCCTTTTTGGTAGTCCAAAAAATCAATTTTCGGATGAAAAACGATGACTCCGGACATGTCGAACGTTCCCAAAATGGTCAATATGGATGAAATTTTAACATTTAATCTTTTGACTGTAAATGACTGGTGGATGTGAATTATGACTTTGTCAACTAAAATAAGTGTGTTTAAAGTCATTTCTGTGCCTCAAAGGGGTCAAAATTGAAGCTTTTGAGTAATCAAAACTCTGTAAAAATGGCAATTTTGGTCACTGTGAGGCTTTAAAAAGAGGTTATTCAACATGAGGCACGATCCAATTGACATTTTGAATCATTTTTGGTACAGTCCAAAAAATGAATTTTCGGATGAAAAACGATGACTCCGGACAAGTCGAACGTTCCCAAAATGGTCTATAATGATGAAATTTTAACATTTAATCTTTTGACTCTAAATGACTGTTGGATGTGAATTATGACTTTGTCAACTAAAATAAGTGTGTTTAATGTCATTTCTGTGCCTGAAACGGGTCAAAATTGAAGCTTTTGAGTAAGCAAAACTCTGTAAAAATGGCAATTTTGGTCACTCTGAGGGTTTAAAAAGTGGTTATTCAACATGAGGCACGATCCAATTGACATTTTGAATCATTTTTGGTACAGTCCAAAAAATCAATTTTCGGATGAAAAACGATGACTCCGGACATGTCGAACGATCCCAAAATGGTCAATATGGATGAAATTTTAACATTTAATCTTTTGACTGTAAATGACTGGTGGATGTGAATTATGACTTTGTCAACTAAAATAAGTGTGTTTAAAGTCATTTCTGTGCCTCAAAGGGGTCAAAATTGAAGCTTTTGAGTAATCAAAACTCTGTAAAAATGGCAATTTTAATCACTGTGAGGCTTTAAAAAGTGGTTATTCAACATGAGGCACGATCCAATTGACATTTTGAATCATTTTTGGTACAGTCCAAAAAATCAATTTTCGGATGAAAAACGATGACTCCGGACATGTCGAACGATCCCAAAATGGTCAATATGGATGAAATTTTAACATTTAATCTTTTGACTGTAAATGACAGTTGGATGTGAATTAGGACTTTGTCAACTAAAATAAGTGTGTTTAAAGTAATTTCTGTGCCTGAAACGGGTCAAAATTGAAGCTTTTGAGTAATCAAAACTCTGTAAAAATGGCAATTTTGGTCACTGTGAGGCTTTAAAAAGTGGTTATTCAACATGAGGCACGATCCAATTGACATTTTGAATCATTTTTGGTACAGTCCAAAAAATGAATTTTCGGATGAAAAACGATGACTCCGGACAAGTCGAACGATCCCAAAATGGTCAATATGGATGAAATTTTAACATTCAATCTTTTGACTGTAAATGACTGTTGGATGTGAATTATGACTTTGTCAACTAAAATAAGTGTGTTTAAAGTCATTTCTGTGCCTGAAACGGGTCAAAATTGTAGCTTTTGAGTAAGCAAAACTCTGTAAAAATGGCAATTTTGGTCACTCTGAGGCTTTAAAAAGTGGTTATTCAACATGAGGCACGATCCAATTGACATTTTGAATCATTTTTGGTACAGTCCAAAAAATCAATTTTTGGATGAAAACGATGACTCCGGACATGTCGAACGATCCCAAAATGGCCAATATGGATAAAATTTTAACATTTAATCTTTTGACTGTAAATGACAGTTGGATGTGAATTATGACTTTGTCAACTAAAATAAGTGTGTTTAAAGTCATTTCTGTGCCTGAAACGGGTCAAAATTGAAGCTTTTGAGTAAGCAAAACTCTGTAAAAGTGGCAATTTTGGTGACTGTGAGGGTTTAAAAAGTGGTTATTCAACATGAGGCACGATCCAATTGACATTTTGAATCCTTTTTGGTACAGTCCAAAAAATCAATTTTCGGATGAAAAACGATGACTCCGGACATGTCGAACGATCCCAAAATGGTCAATATGGATGAAATTTTAACATTTAATCTTTTGACTGTAAATGACTGGTGGATGTGAATTATGACTTTGTCAACTAAAATAAGTGTGTTTAAAGTCATTTCTGTGCCTCAAAGGGGTCAAAATTGAAGCTTTTGAGTAATCAAAACTCTGTAAAAATGGCAATTTTGGTCACTGTGAGGCTTTAAAAAGTGGTTATTCAACATGAGGCACGATCCAATTGACATTTTGAATCATTTTTGGTACAGTCCAAAAAATCAATTTTCGGATGAAAAACGATGACTCCGGACATGTCGAACGATCCCAAAATGGTCAATATGGATGAAATTTTAACATTTAATCTTTTGACTGTAAATGACTGTTGGATGTGAATTAGGACTTTGTCAACTAAAATAAGTGTGTTTAAAGTCATTTCTGTGCCTGAAACGGGTCAAAATTGAAGCTTTTGAGTAAGCAAAACTCTGTAAAAATGGCAATTTTGGTCACTCTGAGGGTTTAAAAAGTGGTTATTCAACATGAGGCACGACCCAATTGACATTTTGAATCATTTTTGGTACAGTCCAAAAAATCAATTTCCGGATGAAAAACGATGACTCTGGACCTGTTGAACGTTCCCAAAATGGTCTATAATGATGAAATTTTAACATTTAATCTTTTGACTGTAAATGACTGGTGGATGTGAATTATGACTTTGTCAACTAAAATAAGTGTGTTTAAAGTCATTTCTGTGCCTCAAAGGGGTCAAAATTGAAGCTTTTGAGTAATCAAAACTCTGTAAAAATGGCAATTTTGGTCACTGTGAGGCTTTAAAAAGTGGTTATTCAACATGAGGCACGATCCAATTGACATTTTGAATCATTTTTGGTACAGTCCAAAAAAATCAATTTTCGGATGAAAAACGATGACTCCGGACATGTCGAACGATCCCAAAATGGTCAATATGGATGAAATTTTAACATTTAATCTTTTGACTGTAAATGACTGTTGGATGTGAATTAGGACTTTGTCAACTAAAATAAGTGTGTTTAAAGTCATTTCTGTGCCTGAAACGGGTCAAAATTGAAGCTTTTGAGTAATCAAAACTCTGTAAAAATGGCAATTTTGGTCACTGTGAGGCTTTAAAAAGTGGTTATTCAACATGAGGCACGATCCAATTGACATTTTGAATCATTTTTGGTACAGTCCAAAAAATGAATTTTCGGATGAAAAACGATGACTCCGGACAAGTCGAACGATCCCAAAATGGTCAATATGGATGAAATTTTAACATTCAATCTTTTGACTGTAAATGACTGTTGGATGTGAATTATGACTTTGTCAACTAAAATAAGTGTGTTTAAAGTCATTTCTGTGCCTGAAACGGGTCAAAATTGTAGCTTTTGAGTAAGCAAAACTCTGTAAAAATGGCAATTTTGGTCACTCTGAGGCTTTAAAAAGTGGTTATTCAACATGAGGCACGATCCAATTGACATTTTGAATCATTTTTGGTACAGTCCAAAAAATCAATTTTTGGATGAAAACGATGACTCCGGACATGTCGAACGATCCCAAAATGGCCAATATGGATAAAATTTTAACATTTAATCTTTTGACTGTAAATGACAGTTGGATGTGAATTATGACTTTGTCAACTAAAATAAGTGTGTTTAAAGTCATTTCTGTGCCTGAAACGGGTCAAAATTGAAGCTTTTGAGTAAGCAAAACTCTGTAAAAGTGGCAATTTTGGTGACTGTGAGGGTTTAAAAAGTGGTTATTCAACATGAGGCACGATCCAATTGACATTTTGAATCCTTTTTGGTACAGTCCAAAAAATCAATTTTCGGATGAAAAACGATGACTCCGGACATGTCGAACGATCCCAAAATGGTCAATATGGATGAAATTTTAACATTTAATCTTTTGACTGTAAATGACTGGTGGATGTGAATTATGACTTTGTCAACTAAAATAAGTGTGTTTAAAGTCATTTCTGTGCCTCAAAGGGGTCAAAATTGAAGCTTTTGAGTAATCAAAACTCTGTAAAAATGGCAATTTTGGTCACTGTGAGGCTTTAAAAAGTGGTTATTCAACATGAGGCACGATCCAATTGACATTTTGAATCATTTTTGGTACAGTCCAAAAAATCAATTTTCGGATGAAAAACGATGACTCCGGACATGTCGAACGATCCCAAAATGGTCAATATGGATGAAATTTTAACATTTAATCTTTTGACTGTAAATGACTGTTGGATGTGAATTAGGACTTTGTCAACTAAAATAAGTGTGTTTAAAGTCATTTCTGTGCCTGAAACGGGTCAAAATTGAAGCTTTTGAGTAAGCAAAACTCTGTAAAAATGGCAATTTTGGTCACTCTGAGGGTTTAAAAAGTGGTTATTCAACATGAGGCACGACCCAATTGACATTTTGAATCATTTTTGGTACAGTCCAAAAAATCAATTTCCGGATGAAAAACGATGACTCTGGACCTGTTGAACGTTCCCAAAATGGTCTATAATGATGAAATTTTAACATTTAATCTTTTGACTGTAAATGACTGGTGGATGTGAATTATGACTTTGTCAACTAAAATAAGTGTGTTTAAAGTCATTTCTGTGCCTCAAAGGGGTCAAAATTGAAGCTTTTGAGTAATCAAAACTCTGTAAAAATGGCAATTTTGGTCACTGTGAGGCTTTAAAAAGTGGTTATTCAACATGAGGCACGATCCAATTGACATTTTGAATCATTTTTGGTACAGTCCAAAAAAATCAATTTTCGGATGAAAAACGATGACTCCGGACATGTCGAACGATCCCAAAATGGTCAATATGGATGAAATTTTAACATTTAATCTTTTGACTGTAAATGACTGTTGGATGTGAATTAGGACTTTGTCAACTAAAATAAGTGTGTTTAAAGTCATTTCTGTGCCTGAAACGGGTCAAAATTGAAGATTTTGAGTAAGCAAAACTCTGTAAAAATGGCAATTTTGGTCACTCTGAGGGTTTAAAAAGTGGTTATTCAACATGAGGCACGATCCAATTGACATTTTGAATCATTTTTGGTACAGTCCAAAAAATGAATTTTCGGATGAAAAACGATGACTCCGGACAAAACGAACGATCCCAAAATGGTCAATATGGATGAAATTTTAACATTCAATCTTTTGACTGTAAATGACTGTTGGATGTGAATTATGACTTTGTCATCTAAAATAAGTGTGTTTAAAGTCATTTCTGTGCCTGAAACGGGTCAAAATTGAAGCTTTTGAGTAAGCAAAAATCTGTAAAAAATGGCAATTTTGGTCACTCTGAGGGTTTAAAAAGTGGTTATTCAACATGAGGCACGACCCAATTGACATTTTGAATCATTTTTGGTACAGTCCAAAAAATCAATTTCCGGATGAAAAACGATGACTCCGGACCTGTTGAACGTTCCCAAAATGGTCTATAATGATGACATTTTAACATTTAATCTTTTGACTCTAAATGACTGTTGGATGTGAATTATGACTTTGTCAACTAAAATAAGTGTGTTTTAAGTCATTTCTGTGCCTCAAAGGGGTCAAAATTGAAGCTTTTGAGTAATCATAACTCTGTAAAAATGGCAATTTTGGTCACTCTGAGGGTTTAAAAAGTGGTTATTCAACATGAGGCACGATCCAATTGACATTTTGAATCATTTTTGGTACAGTCCAAAAAATCAATTTTCGGATGAAAAACGATGACTCCGGACATGTCGAACGATCCCAAAATGGTCAATATGGATGAAATTTTAACATTTAATCTTTTGACTCTAAATGACTGTTGGATGTGAATTATGACTTTGTCAACTAAAATAAGTGTGTTTAAAGTAATTTCTGTGCCTGAAACGGGTCAAAATTGTAGCTTTTGAGTAAGCAAAACTCTGTAAAAATGGCAATTTTGGTCACTCTGAGGGTTTAAAAAGTGGTTATTCAACATGAGGCTTGATCCAATTGACATTTTGAATCATTTTTGGTACAGTCCAAAAAATCAATTTTCGGATGAAAACGATGACTCCGGACATGTCGAACGATCCCAAAATGGCCAATATGGATAAAATTTTAACATTTAATCTTTTGACTGTAAATGACAGTTGGATGTGAATTATGACTTTGTCAACTAAAATAAGTGTGTTTAAAGTCATTTCTGTGCCTGAAACGGGTCAAAATTGAAGCTTTTGAGTAAGCAAAACTCTGTAAAAGTGGCAATTTTGGTGACTGTGAGGGTTTAAAAAGTGGTTATTCAACATGAGGCACGATCCAATTGACATTTTGAATCCTTTTTGGTACAGTCCAAAAAATCAATTTTCGGATGAAAAACGATGACTCCGGACATGTCGAACGATCCCAAAATGGTCAATATGGATGAAATTTTAACATTTAATCTTTTGACTGTAAATGACTGGTGGATGTGAATTATGACTTTGTCAACTAAAATAAGTGTGTTTAAAGTCATTTCTGTGCCTCAAAGGGGTCAAAATTGAAGCTTTTGAGTAATCAAAACTCTGTAAAAATGGCAATTTTGGTCACTGTGAGGCTTTAAAAAGTGGTTATTCAACACGAGGCACGATCCAATTGACATTTTGAATCATTTTTGGTACAGTCCAAAAAATCAATTTTCGGATGAAAAACGATGACTCCGGACATGTCGAACGATCCCAAAATGGTCAATATGGATGAAATTTTAACATTTAATCTTTTGACTGTAAATGACTGTTGGATGTGAATTAGGACTTTGTCAACTAAAATAAGTGTGTTTAAAGTCATTTCTGTGCCTGAAACGGGTCAAAATTGAAGCTTTTGAGTAATCAAAACTCTGTAAAAATGGCAATTTTGGTCACTGTGAGGCTTTAAAAAGTGGTTATTCAACATGAGGCACGATCCAATTGACATTTTGAATCATTTTTGGTACAGTCCAAAAAATGAATTTTCGGATGAAAAACGGTGACTCCGGACATGTCGAACGATCCCAAAATGGTCAATATGGATGAAATTTTAACATTCAATCTTTTGACTGTAAATGACTGTTGGATGTGAATTATGACTTTGTCAACTAAAATAAGTGTGTTTAAAGTCATTTCTGTGCCTGAAACGGGTCAAAATTGAAGCTTTTGAGTAAGCAAAACTCTGTAAAAATGGCAATTTTGGTCACTCTGAGGGTTTAAAAAGTGGTTATTCAACATGAGGCACGACCCAATTGACATTTTGAATCATTTTTGGTACAGTCCAAAAAATCAATTTCCGGATGAAAAACGATGACTCTGGACCTGTTGAACGTTCCCAAAATGGTCTATAATGATGAAATTTTAACATTTAATCTTTTGACTCTAAATGACTGTTGGATGTGAATTATGACTTTGTCAACTAAAATAAGTGTGTTTTAAGTCATTTCTGTGCCTCAAAGGTGTCAAAATTGAAGCTTTTGAGTAATCATAACTCTGTAAAAATGGCAATTTTGGTCACTGTGAGGGTTTAAAAAGTGGTTATTCAACATGAGGCACGATCCAATTGACATTTTGAATCATTTTTGGTACAGTCCAAAAAATCAATTTTCGGATGAAAAACGATGACTCCGGACATGTCGAACGATCCCAAAATGGTCAATATGGATGAAATTTTAACATTTAATCTTTGACTCTAAATGACTGTTGGATGTGAATTATGACTTTGTCAACTAAAATAAGTGTGTTTAAAGTCATTTCTGTGCCTGAAACGGGTCAAAATTGAAGCTTTTGAGTAAGCAAAACTCTGTAAAAATGGCAATTTTGGTCACTCTGAGGGTTTAAAAAGTGGTTATTCAACATGAGGCACGATCCAATTGACATTTTGAATCATTTTTGGTACAGTCCAAAAAATCAATTTTCGGATGAAAAAGATGACTCCGGACATGTCGAACGATCCCAAAATGGCCAATATGGATAAAATTTTAACATTTAATCTTTTGACTGTAAATGACTGTTGGATGTTAATTATGACTTTGTCAACTAAAATAAGTGTGTTTAAAGTCATTTCTGTGCCTGAAACGGGTCAAAATTGAAGCTTTTGAGTTCGCAAAACTCTGTAAAAATGGCAATTTTGGTCACTCTGAGGGTTTAAAAAGTGGTTATTCAACATGAGGCACGATCCAATTGACATTTTGAATCATTTTTGGTACAGTCCAAAAAATCAATTTTCGGATGAAAAACGATGACTCCGGACATGTCGAACGATCCCAAAATGGTCAATATGGATAAAATTTTAACATTTAATCTTTTGACTCTAAATGACTGTTGGATGTGAATTATGACTTTTTCAACTAAAATAAGTGTGTTTAAAGTCATTTCTGTGCCTAAAATGGTTCAAAATTGAAGCTTTTGAGTAAGCAAAACTCTGTAAAAGTGGCAATTTTGGTGACTGTGAGGGTTTAAAAAGTGGTTATTCAACCTGAGGCACGATCCAATTGACATTTTGAATCCTTTTTGGTAGTCCAAAAAATCAATTTTCGGATGAAAAACGATGACTCCGGACATGTCGAACGATCCCAAAATGGTCAATATGAATGACATTTTAACATTTAATCTTTTGACTGTAAATGACTGGTGGATGTGAATTATGACTTTGTCAACTAAAATAAGTGTGTTTAAAGTCATTTCTGTGCCTCAAAGGGGTCAAAATTGAAGCTTTTGAGTAATCAAAACTCTGTAAAAATGGCAATTTTGGTCACTGTGAGGCTTTAAAAAGTGGTTATTCAACATGAGGCACGATCCAATTGACATTTTGAATCATTTTTGGTACAGTCCAAAAAATCAATTTTCGGATGAAAAAAGATGACTCCGGACATGTCGAACGATCCCAAAATGGTCAATATGGATGAAATTTTAACATTCAATCTTTTGACTGTAAATGACTGTTGGATGTGAATTATGACTTTGTCAACTAAAATAAGTGTGTTTAAAGTCATTTCTGTGCCTGAAACGGGTCAAAATTGAAGCTTTTGAGTAAGCAAAACTCTGTAAAAATGGCAATTTTGGTCACTCTGAGGGTTTAAAAAGTGGTTATTCAACATGAGGCACGATCCAATTGACATTTTGAATCATTTTTGGTACAGTCCAAAAAATGAATTTTCGGATGAAAAACGATGACTCCGGACAAGTCGAACGATCCCAAAATGGTCAATATGGATGAAATTTTAACATTTAATCTTTTGACTGTAAATGACTGGTGGATGTGAATTATGACTTTGTCAACTAAAATAAGTGTGTTTAAAGTCATTTCTGTGCCTCAAAGGGGTCAAAATTGAAGCTTTTGAGTAATCAAAACTCTGTAAAAATGGCAATTTTGGTCACTGTGAGGCTTTAAAAAGTGGTTATTCAACATGAGGCACGATCCAATTGACATTTTGAATCATTTTTAGTACAGTCCAAAAAATCAATTTTCGGATGGAAAACGATGACTCCGGACCTGTTGAACGTTCCCAAAATGGTCTATAATGATGAAATTTTAACATTTAATCTTTTGACTCTAAATGACTGTTGGATGTGAATTATGACTTTGTCAACTAAAATAAGTGTGTTTAAAGTCATTTCTGTGCCTGAAACGGGTCAAAATTGATCTTTTTGAGTAAGCAAAACTCTGTAAAAATGGCAATTTTGGTCACTCTGAGGGTTTAAAAAGTGGTTATTCAACATGAGGCACGATCCAATTGACATTTTGAATCATTTTTGGTACAGTCCAAAAAATCAATTTTCGGATGAAAAACGATGACTCCGGACATGTCGAACGATCCCAAAATGGTCAATATGGATGAAATTTTAACATTTAATCTTTTGACTGTAAATGACAGTTGGATGTGAATTAGGACTTTGTCAACTAAAATAAGTGTGTTTAAAGTAATTTCTGTGCCTGAAACGGGTCAAAATTGAAGCTTTTGAGTAATCAAAACTCTGTAAAAATGGCAATTTTGGTCACTGTGAGGCTTTAAAAAGTGGTTATTCAACATGAGGCACGATCCAATTGACATTTTGAATCATTTTTGGTACAGTCCAAAAAATGAATTTTCGGATGAAAAACGATGACTCCGGACAAGTCGAACGATCCCAAAATGGTCAATATGGATGAAATTTTAACATTCAATCTTTTGACTGTAAATGACTGTTGGATGTGAATTATGACTTTGTCAACTAAAATAAGTGTGTTTAAAGTCATTTCTGTGCCTGAAACGGGTCAAAATTGTAGCTTTTGAGTAAGCAAAACTCTGTAAAAATGGCAATTTTGGTCACTCTGAGGGTTTAAAAAGTGGTTATTCAACATGAGGCACGATCCAATTGACATTTTGAATCATTTTTGGTACAGTCCAAAAAATCAATTTTCGGATGAAAACGATGACTCCGGACATGTCGAACGATCCCAAAATGGCCAATATGGATAAAATTTTAACATTTAATCTTTTGACTGTAAATGACAGTTGGATGTGAATTATGACTTTGTCAACTAAAATAAGTGTGTTTAAAGTCATTTCTGTGCCTGAAACGGGTCAAAATTGAAGCTTTTGAGTAAGCAAAACTCTGTAAAAGTGGCAATTTTGGTGACTGTGAGGGTTTAAAAAGTGGTTATTCAACATGAGGCACGATCCAATTGACATTTTGAATCCTTTTTGGTACAGTCCAAAAAATCAATTTTCGGATGAAAAACGATGACTTTCGACGATCGTTCGATGACATGTCGAACGATCCCAAAATGGTCAATATGGATGAAATTTTAACATTTAATCTTTTGACTGTAAATGACTGGTGGATGTGAATTATGACTTTGTCAACTAAAATAAGTGTGTTTAAAGTCATTTCTGTGCCTCAAAGGGGTCAAAATTGAAGCTTTTGAGTAATCAAAACTCTGTAAAAATGGCAATTTTGGTCACTGTGAGGCTTTAAAAAGTGGTTATTCAACATGAGGCACGATCCAATTGACATTTTGAATCATTTTTGGTACAGTCCAAAAAATCAATTTTCGGATGAAAAACGATGACTCCGAACATGTCGAACGATCCCAAAATGGTCAATATGGATGAAATTTTAACATTTAATCTTTTGACTGTAAATGACTGTTGGATGTGAATTAGGACTTTGTCAACTAAAATAGGTGTGTTTAAAGTCATTTCTGTGCCTGAAACGGGTCAAAATTGAAGCTTTTGAGTAATCAAAACTCTGTAAAAATGGCAATTTTGGTCACTGTGAGGCTTTAAAAAGTGGTTATTCAACATGAGGCACGATCCAATTGACATTTTGAATCATTTTTGGTACAGTCCAAAAAATGAATTTTCGGATGAAAAACGGTGACTCCGGTCATGTCGAACGATCCCAAAATGGTCAATATGGATGAAATTTTAACATTCAATCTTTTGACTGTAAATGACTGTTGGATGTGAATTATGACTTTGTCAACTAAAATAAGTGTGTTTAAAGTCATTTCTGTGCCTGAAACGGGTCAAAATTGAAGCTTTTGAGTAAGCAAAACTCTGTAAAAATGGCAATTTTGGTCACTCTGAGGGTTTAAAAAGTGGTTATTCAACATGAGGCACGACCCAATTGACATTTTGAATCATTTTTGGTACAGTCCAAAAAATCAATTTCCGGATGAAAAACGATGACTCTGGACCTGTTGAACGTTCCCAAAATGGTCTATAATGATGAAATTTTAACATTTAATCTTTTGACTCTAAATGACTGTTGGATGTGAATTATGACTTTGTCAACTAAAATAAGTGTGTTTTAAGTCATTTCTGTGCCTCAAAGGGGTCAAAATTGAAGCTTTTGAGTAATCATAACTCTGTAAAAATGGCAATTTTGGTCACTGTGAGGGTTTAAAAAGTGGTTATTCAACATGAGGCACGATCCAATTGACATTTTGAATCATTTTTGGTACAGTCCAAAAAATCAATTTTCGGATGAAAAACGATGACTCCGGACATGTCGAACGATCCCAAAATGGTCAATATGGATGAAATTTTAACATTTAATCTTTGACTCTAAATGACTGTTGGATGTGAATTATGACTTTGTCAACTAAAATAAGTGTGTTTAAAGTCATTTCTGTGCCTGAAACGGGTCAAAATTGAAGCTTTTGAGTAAGCAAAACTCTGTAAAAATGGCAATTTTGGTCACTCTGAGGGTTTAAAAAGTGGTTATTCAACATGAGGCACGATCCAATTGACATTTTGAATCATTTTTGGTACAGTCCAAAAAATCAATTTTCGGATGAAAAAGATGACTCCGGACATGTCGAACGATCCCAAAATGGCCAATATGGATAAAATTTTAACATTTAATCTTTTGACTGTAAATGACTGTTGGATGTTAATTATGACTTTGTCAACTAAAATAAGTGTGTTTAAAGTCATTTCTGTGCCTGAAACGGGTCAAAATTGAAGCTTTTGAGTTCGCAAAACTCTGTAAAGATGGCAATTTTGGTCACTCTGAGGGTTTAAAAAGTGGTTATTCAACATGAGGCACGATCCAATTGACATTTTGAATCATTTTTGGTACAGTCCAAAAAATCAATTTTCGGATGAAAAACGATGACTCCGGACATGTCGAACGATCCCAAAATGGTCAATATGGATAAAATTTTAACATTTAATCTTTTGACTCTAAATGACTGTTGGATGTGAATTATGACTTTTTCAACTAAAATAAGTGTGTTTAAAGTCATTTCTGTGCCTAAAATGGTTCAAAATTGAAGCTTTTGAGTAAGCAAAACTCTGTAAAAGTGGCAATTTTGGTGACTGTGAGGGTTTAAAAAGTGGTTATTCAACCTGAGGCACGATCCAATTGACATTTTGAATCCTTTTTCGTAGTCCAAAAAATCAATTTTCGGATGAAAAACGATGACTCCGGACATGTCGAACGATCCCAAAATGGTCAATATGGATGAAATTTTAACATTTAATCTTTTGACTGTAAATGACTGGTGGATGTGAATTATGACTTTGTCAACTAAAATAAGTGTGTTTAAAGTCATTTCTGTGCCTCAAAGGGGTCAAAATTGAAGCTTTTGAGTAATCAAAACTCTGTAAAAATGGCAATTTTGGTCACTGTGAGGCTTTAAAAAGTGGTTATTCAACATGAGGCACGATCCAATTGACATTTTGAATCATTTTTAGTACAGTCCAAAAAATCAATTTTCGGATGGAAAACGATGACTCCGGACCTGTTGAACGTTCCCAAAATGGTCTATAATGATGAAATTTTAACATTTAATCTTTTGACTCTAAATGACTGTTGGATGTGAATTATGACTTTGTCAACTAAAATAAGTGTGTTTAAAGTCATTTCTGTGCCTGAAACGGGTCAAAATTGATCTTTTTGAGTAAGCAAAACTCTGTAAAAATGGCAATTTTGGTCACTCTGAGGGTTTAAAAAGTGGTTATTCAACATGAGGCACGATCCAATTGACATTTTGAATCATTTTTGGTACAGTCCAAAAAATCAATTTTCGGATGAAAAACGATGACTCCGGACATGTCGAACGATCCCAAAATGGTCAATATGGATGAAATTTTAACATTTAATCTTTTGACTGTAAATGACAGTTGGATGTGAATTAGGACTTTGTCAACTAAAATAAGTGTGTTTAAAGTAATTTCTGTGCCTGAAACGGGTCAAAATTGAAGCTTTTGAGTAATCAAAACTCTGTAAAAATGGCAATTTTGGTCACTGTGAGGCTTTAAAAAGTGGTTATTCAACATGAGGCACGATCCAATTGACATTTTGAATCATTTTTGGTACAGTCCAAAAAATGAATTTTCGGATGAAAAACGATGACTCCGGACAAGTCGAACGATCCCAAAATGGTCAATATGGATGAAATTTTAACATTCAATCTTTTGACTGTAAATGACTGTTGGATGTGAATTATGACTTTGTCAACTAAAATAAGTGTGTTTAAAGTCATTTCTGTGCCTGAAACGGGTCAAAATTGTAGCTTTTGAGTAAGCAAAACTCTGTAAAAATGGCAATTTTGGTCACTCTGAGGGTTTAAAAAGTGGTTATTCAACATGAGGCACGATCCAATTGACATTTTGAATCATTTTTGGTACAGTCCAAAAAATCAATTTTCGGATGAAAACGATGACTCCGGACATGTCGAACGATCCCAAAATGGCCAATATGGATAAAATTTTAACATTTAATCTTTTGACTGTAAATGACAGTTGGATGTGAATTATGACTTTGTCAACTAAAATAAGTGTGTTTAAAGTCATTTCTGTGCCTGAAACGGGTCAAAATTGAAGCTTTTGAGTAAGCAAAACTCTGTAAAAGTGGCAATTTTGGTGACTGTGAGGGTTTAAAAAGTGGTTATTCAACATGAGGCACGATCCAATTGACATTTTGAATCCTTTTTGGTACAGTCCAAAAAATCAATTTTCGGATGAAAAACGATGACTTTCGACGATCGTTCGATGACATGTCGAACGATCCCAAAATGGTCAATATGGATGAAATTTTAACATTTAATCTTTTGACTGTAAATGACTGGTGGATGTGAATTATGACTTTGTCAACTAAAATAAGTGTGTTTAAAGTCATTTCTGTGCCTCAAAGGGGTCAAAATTGAAGCTTTTGAGTAATCAAAACTCTGTAAAAATGGCAATTTTGGTCACTGTGAGGCTTTAAAAAGTGGTTATTCAACATGAGGCACGATCCAATTGACATTTTGAATCATTTTTGGTACAGTCCAAAAAATCAATTTTCGGATGAAAAACGATGACTCCGAACATGTCGAACGATCCCAAAATGGTCAATATGGATGAAATTTTAACATTTAATCTTTTGACTGTAAATGACTGTTGGATGTGAATTAGGACTTTGTCAACTAAAATAGGTGTGTTTAAAGTCATTTCTGTGCCTGAAACGGGTCAAAATTGAAGCTTTTGAGTAATCAAAACTCTGTAAAAATGGCAATTTTGGTCACTGTGAGGCTTTAAAAAGTGGTTATTCAACATGAGGCACGATCCAATTGACATTTTGAATCATTTTTGGTACAGTCCAAAAAAAGAATTTTCGGATGAAAAACGGTGACTCCGGTCATGTCGAACGATCCCAAAATGGTCAATATGGATGAAATTTTAACATTCAATCTTTTGACTGTAAATGACTGTTGGATGTGAATTATGACTTTGTCAACTAAAATAAGTGTGTTTAAAGTCATTTCTGTGCCTGAAACGGGTCAAAATTGAAGCTTTTGAGTAAGCAAAACTCTGTAAAAATGGCAATTTTGGTCACTCTGAGGGTTTAAAAAGTGGTTATTCAACATGAGGCACGACCCAATTGACATTTTGAATCATTTTTGGTACAGTCCAAAAAATCAATTTCCGGATGAAAAACGATGACTCTGGACCTGTTGAACGTTCCCAAAATGGTCTATAATGAAGAAATTTTAACATTTAATCTTTTGACTCTAAATGACTGTTGGATGTGAATTATGACTTTGTCAACTAAAATAAGTGTGTTTTAAGTCATTTCTGTGCCTCAAAGGGGTCAAAATTGAAGCTTTTGAGTAATCATAACTCTGTAAAAATGGCAATTTTGGTCACTGTGAGGGTTTAAAAAGTGGTTATTCAACATGAGGCACGATCCAATTGACATTTTGAATCATTTTGGTACAGTCCAAAAAATCAATTTTCGGATGAAAAACGATGACTCCGGACATGTCGAACGATCCCAAAATGGTCAATATGGATGAAATTTTAACATTTAATCTTTGACTCTAAATGACTGTTGGATGTGAATTATGACTTTGTCAACTAAAATAAGTGTGTTTAAAGTCATTTCTGTGCCTGAAACGGGTCAAAATTGAAGCTTTTGAGTAAGCAAAACTCTGTAAAAATGGCAATTTTGGTCACTCTGAGGGTTTAAAAAGTGGTTATTCAACATGAGGCACGATCCAATTGACATTTTGAATCATTTTTGGTACAGTCCAAAAAATCAATTTTCGGATGAAAAAGATGACTCCGGACATGTCGAACGATCCCAAAATGGCCAATATGGATAAAATTTTAACATTTAATCTTTTGACTGTAAATGACTGTTGGATGTTAATTATGACTTTGTCAACTAAAATAAGTGTGTTTAAAGTCATTTCTGTGCCTGAAACGGGTCAAAATTGAAGCTTTTGAGTTCGCAAAACTCTGTAAAGATGGCAATTTTGGTCACTCTGAGGGTTTAAAAAGTGGTTATTCAACATGAGGCACGATCCAATTGACATTTTGAATCATTTTTGGTACAGTCCAAAAAATCAATTTCGGATGAAAAACGATGACTCCGGACATGTCGAACGATCCCAAAATGGTCAATATGGATAAAATTTTAACATTTAATCTTTTGACTCTAAATGACTGTTGGATGTGAATTATGACTTTTTCAACTAAAATAAGTGTGTTTAAAGTCATTTCTGTGCCTAAAATGGTTCAAAATTGAAGCTTTTGAGTAAGCAAAACTCTGTAAAAGTGGCAATTTTGGTGACTGTGAGGGTTTAAAAAGTGGTTATTCAACCTGAGGCACGATCCAATTGACATTTTGAATCCTTTTTGGTAGTCCAAAAAATCAATTTTCGGATGAAAAACGATGACTCCGGACATGTCGAACGATCCCTAAATGGTCAATATGGATGAAATTTTAACATTTAATCTTTTGACTCTAAATGACTGTTGGATGTGAATTATGACTTTGTCAACTAAAATAAGTGTGTTTAATGTCATTTCTGTGCCTGAAACGGGTCAAAATTGAAGCTTTTGAGTAAGCAAAACTCTGTAAAAATGGCAATTTTGGTCACTCTGAGGGTTTAAAAAGTGGTTATTCAACATGAGGCACGATCCAATTGACGTTTTTGAATCATTTTTGGTACAGTCCAAAAAATCAATTTTCGGATGAAAAACGATGACTCCGGACATGTCGAACGATCCCAAAATGGTCAATATGGATGAAATTTTAACATTTAATCTTTTGACTGTAAATGACTGGTGGATGTGAATTATGACTTTGTCAACTAAAATAAGTGTGTTTAAAGTCATTTCTGTGCCTCAAAGGGGTCAAAATTGAAGCTTTTGAGTAATCAAAACTCTGTAAAAATGGCAATTTTGGTCACTGTGAGGCTTTAAAAAGTGGTTATTCAACATGAGGCACGATCCAATTGACATTTTGAATCATTTTTGGTACAGTCCAAAAAATCAATTTTCGGATGAAAAACGATGACTCCGGACATGTCGAACGATCCCAAAATGGTCAATATGGATGAAATTTTAACATTTAATCTTTTGACTGTAAATGACTGTTGGATGTGAATTAGGACTTTGTCAACTAAAATAAGTGTGTTTAAAGTCATTTCTGTGCCTGAAACGGGTCAAAATTGAAGCTTTTGAGTAAGCAAAACTCTGTAAAAATTGCAATTTTGGTCACTCTGAGGGTTTAAAAAGTGGTTATTCAACATGAGGCACGACCCAATTGACATTTTGAATCATTTTTGGTACAGTCCAAAAAATCAATTTCCGGATGAAAAACGATGACTCTGGACCTGTTGAACGTTCCCAAAATGGTCTATAATGATGAAATTTTAACATTTAATCTTTTGACTCTAAATGACTGTTGGATGTGAATTATGACTTTGTCAACTAAAATAAGTGTGTTTTAAGTCATTTCTGTGCCTCAAAGGGGTCAAAATTGAAGCTTTTGAGTAATCATAACTCTGTAAAAATGGCAATTTTGGTCACTGTGAGGGTTTAAAAAGTGGTTATTCAACATGAGGCACTATCCAATTGACATTTTGAATCATTTTTGGTACAGTCCAAAAAATCAATTTTCGGATGAAAAACGATGACTCCGGACATGTCGAACGATCCCAAAATGGTCAATATGGATGAAATTTTAACATTTAATCTTTGACTCTAAATGACTGTTGGATGTGAATTATGACTTTGTCAACTAAAATAAGTGTGTTTAAAGTCATTTCTGTGCCTGAAACGGGTCAAAATTGAAGCTTTTGAGTAAGCAAAACTCTGTAAAAATGGCAATTTTGGTCACTCTGAGGGTTTAAAAAGTGGTTATTCAACATGAGGCACGATCCAATTGACATTTTGAATCATTTTTGGTACAGTCCAAAAAATCAATTTTCGGATGAAAAAGATGACTCCGGACATGTCGAACGATCCCAAAATGGCCAATATGGATAAAATTTTAACATTTAATCTTTTGACTGTAAATGACTGTTGGATGTTAATTATGACTTTGTCAACTAAAATAAGTGTGTTTAAAGTCATTTCTGTGCCTGAAACGGGTCAAAATTGAAGCTTTTGAGTTCGCAAAACTCTGTAAAAATGGCAATTTTGGTCACTCTGAGGGTTTAAAAAGTGGTTATTCAACATGAGGCACGATCCAATTGACATTTTGAATCATTTTTGGTACAGTCCAAAAAATCAATTTTCGGATGAAAAACGATGACTCCGGACATGTCGAACGATCCCAAAATGGTCAATATGGATAAAATTTTAACATTTAATCTTTTGACTCTAAATGACTGTTGGATGTGAATTATGACTTTTTCAACTAAAATAAGTGTGTTTAAAGTCATTTCTGTGCCTAAAATGGTTCAAAATTGAAGCTTTTGAGTAAGCAAAACTCTGTAAAAGTGGCAATTTTGGTGACTGTGAGGGTTTAAAAAGTGGTTATTCAACCTGAGGCACGATCCAATTGACATTTTGAATCCTTTTTTGTAGTCCAAAAAATCAATTTTCGGATGAAAAACGATGACTCCGGACATGTCGAACGATCCCAAAATGGTCAATATGGATGAAATTTTAACATTTAATCTTTTGACTGTAAATGACTGGTGGATGTGAATTATGACTTTGTCAACTAAAATAAGTGTGTTTAAAGTCATTTCTGTGCCTCAAAGGGGTCAAAATTGAAGCTTTTGAGTAATCAAAACTCTGTAAAAATGGCAATTTTGGTCACTGTGAGGCTTTAAAAAGTGGTTATTCAACATGAGGCACGATCCAATTGACATTTTGAATCATTTTTGGTACAGTCCAAAAAATCAATTTTCGGATGAAAAACGATGACTCCGGACAAGTCGAACGATCCAAAATGGTCAATATGGATGAAATTTTAACATTTAATCTTTTGACTGTAAATGACTGGTGGATGTGAATTATGACTTTGTCAACTAAAATAAGTGTGTTTAAAGTCATTTCTGTGCCTCAAAGGGGTCAAAATTGAAGCTTTTGAGTAATCAAAACTCTGTAAAAATGGCAATTTTGGTCACTGTGAGGCTTTAAAAAGTGGTTATTCAACATGAGGCACGATCCAATTGACATTTTGAATCATTTTTAGTACAGTCCAAAAAATCAATTCTCGGATGGAAAACGATGACTCCGGACCTGTTGAACGTTCCAAAATGGTCTATAATGATGAAATTTTAACATTTAATCTTTTGACTCTAAATGACTGTTGGATGTGAATTATGACTTTGTCAACTAAAATAAGTGTGTTTAAAGTCATTTCTGTGCCTGAAACGGGTCAAAATTGAAGCTTTTGAGTAAGCAAAACTCTGTAAAAATGGCAATTTTGGTCACTCTGAGGGTTTAAAAAGTGGTTATTCAACATGAGGCACGATCCAATTGACATTTTGAATCCTTTTTGGTACAGTCCAAAAAATCAATTTTCGGATGAAAAACGATGACTCCGGACATGTCGAACGATCCCAAAATGGTCAATATGGATGAAATTTTAACATTTAATCTTTTGACTGTAAATGACTGGTGGATGTGAATTATGACTTTGTCAACTAAAATAAGTGTGTTTAAAGTCATTTCTGTGCCTCAAAGGGGTCAAAATTGAAGCTTTTGAGTAATCAAAACTCTGTAAAAATGGCAATTTTGGTCACTGTGAGGCTTTAAAAAGTGGTTATTCAACATGAGGCACGATCCAATTGACATTTTGAATCATTTTTGGTACAGTCCAAAAAATCAATTTTCGGATGAAAACGATGACTCTGGACATGTCGAACGATCCCAAAATGGCCAATATGGATGAAATTTTAACATTTAATCTTTTGACTGTAAATGACTGTTGGATGTGAATTATGACTTTGTCAACTAAAATAAGTGTGTTTAAAGTCATTTCTGTGCCTGAAACGGGTCAAAATTGAAGCTTTTGAGTAAGCAAAACTCTGTAAAAATTGCAATTTTGGTCACTCTGAGGGTTTAAAAAGTGGTTATTCAACATGAGGCACGATCCAATTGACATTTTGAATCATTTTTGGTACAGTCCAAAAAATGAATTTTCGGATGAAAAACGATGACTCCGGACAAGTCGAACGATCCCAAAATGGTCAATATGGATGAAATTTTAACATTCAATCTTTTGACTGTAAATGACTGTTGGATGTGAATTATGACTTTGTCAACTAAAATAAAGTGTGTTTAAAGTCATTTCTGTGCCTGAAACGGGTCAAAATTGAAGCTTTTGAGTGAGCAAAAATCTGTAAAAATTGCAATTTTGGTCACTCTGAGGGTTTAAAAAGTGGTTATTCAACATGAGGCACGACCCAATTGACATTTTGAATCATTTTTGGTACAGTCCAAAAAATCAATTTTCGGATGAAAAACGATGACTCCGGACATGTCGAACGATCCCAAAATGGTCAATAATGATGAAATTTTAACATTTAATCTTTTGACTCTAAATGACTGTTGGATGTGAATTATGACTTTGTCAACTAAAATAAGTGTGTTTTAAGTCATTTCTGTGCCTCAAAGGGGTCAAAATTGAAGCTTTTGAGTAATCATAACTCTGTAAAAATGGCAATTTTGGTCACTGTGAGGGTTTAAAAAGTGGTTATTCAACATGAGGCACGATCCAATTGACATTTTGAATCATTTTTGGTACAGTCCAAAAAATCAATTTTCGGATGAAAAACGATGACTCCGGACATGTCGAACGATCCCAAAATGGTCAATATGGATGAAATTTTAACATTTAATCTTTTGACTGTAAATGACTGTTGGATGTGAATTAGGACTTTGTCAACTAAAATAAGTGTGTTTAAAGTCATTTCTGTGCCTGAAACGGGTCAAAATTGAAGCTTTTGAGTAATCAAAACTCTGTAAAAATGGCAATTTTGGTCACTGTGAGGCTTTAAAAAGTGGTTATTCAACATGAGGCACGATCCAATTGACATTTTGAATCATTTTTGGTACAGTCCAAAAAATCAATTTTCGGATGAAAACGATGAGTCTGGACATGTCGAACGATCCCAAAATGGCCAATATGGATGAAATTTTAACATTTAATCTTTTGACTGTAAATGACTGTTGGATGTGAATTATGACTTTGTCAACTAAAATAAGTGTGTTTAAAGTCATTTCTGTGCCTGAAACGGGTCAAAATTGAAGCTTTTAAGTAAGCAAAACTCTGTAAAAATGGCAATTTTGGTCACTCTGAGGGTTTAAAAAGTGGTTATTCAACATGAGGCACGATCCAATTGACATTTTGAATCATTTTTGGTACAGTCCAAAAAATGAATTTTCGGATGAAAAACGATGACTCCGGACAAGTCGAACGATCCCAAAATGGTCAATATGGATGAAATTTTAACATTCAATCTTTTGACTGTAAATGACTGTTGGATGTGAATTATGACTTTGTCAACTAAAATAAGTGTGTTTAAAGTCATTTCTGTGCCTGAAACGGGTCAAAATTGAAGCTTTTGAGTTCGCAAAACTCTGTAAAAATGGCAATTTTGGTCACTCTGAGGGTTTAAAAAGTGGTTATTCAACATGAGGCACGATCCAATTGACATTTTGAATCATTTTTGGTACAGTCCAAAAAATCAATTTTCGGATGAAAAACGATGACTCCGGACATGTCGAACGATCCCAAAATGGTCAATATGGATAAAATTTTAACATTTAATCTTTTGACTCTAAATGACTGTTGGATGTGAATTATGACTTTTTCAACTAAAATAAGTGTGTTTAAAGTCATTTCTGTGCCTAAAATGGTTCAAAATTGAAGCTTTTGAGTAAGCAAAACTCTGTAAAAGTGGCAATTTTGGTGACTGTGAGGGTTTAAAAAGTGGTTATTCAACCTGAGGCACGATCCAATTGACATTTTGAATCCTTTTTTGTAGTCCAAAAAATCAATTTTCGGATGAAAAACGATGACTCCGGACATGTCGAACGATCCCAAAATGGTCAATATGGATGAAATTTTAACATTTAATCTTTTGACTGTAAATGACTGGTGGATGTGAATTATGACTTTGTCAACTAAAATAAGTGTGTTTAAAGTCATTTCTGTGCCTCAAAGGGGTCAAAATTGAAGCTTTTGAGTAATCAAAACTCTGTAAAAATGGCAATTTTGGTCACTGTGAGGCTTTAAAAAGTGGTTATTCAACATGAGGCACGATCCAATTGACATTTTGAATCATTTTTGGTACAGTCCAAAAAATGAATTTTCGGATGAAAAACGATGACTCCGGACAAGTCGAACGATCCCAAAATGGTCAATATGGATGAAATTTTAACATTTAATCTTTTGACTGTAAATGACTGGTGGATGTGAATTATGACTTTGTCAACTAAAATAAGTGTGTTTAAAGTCATTTCTGTGCCTCAAAGGGGTCAAAATTGAAGCTTTTGAGTAATCAAAACTCTGTAAAAATGGCAATTTTGGTCACTGTGAGGCTTTAAAAAGTGGTTATTCAACATGAGGCACGATCCAATTGACATTTTGAATCATTTTTAGTACAGTCCAAAAAATCAATTTTCGGATGGAAAACGATGACTCCGGACCTGTTGAACGTTCCCAAAATGGTCTATAATGATGAAATTTTAACATTTAATCTTTTGACTCTAAATGACTGTTGGATGTGAATTATGACTTTGTCAACTAAAATAAGTGTGTTTAAAGTCATTTCTGTGCCTGAAACGGGTCAAAATTGAAGCTTTTGAGTAAGCAAAACTCTGTAAAAATGGCAATTTTGGTCACTCTGAGGGTTTAAAAAGTGGTTATTCAACATGAGGCACGATCCAATTGACATTTTGAATCATTTTTGGTACAGTCCAAAAAATCAATTTTCGGATGAAAAACGATGACTCCGGACATGTCGAACGATCCCAAAATGGTCAATATGGATGAAATTTTAACATTTAATCTTTTGACTGTAAATGACTGGTGGATGTGAATTATGACTTTGTCAACTAAAATAAGTGTGTTTAAAGTCATTTCTGTGCCTCAAAGGGGTCAAAATTGAAGCTTTTGAGTAATCAAAACTCTGTAAAAATGGCAATTTTGGTCACTGTGAGGCTTTAAAAAGTGGTTATTCAACATGAGGCACGATCCAATTGACATTTTGAATCATTTTTGGTACAGTCCAAAAAATCAATTTTCGGATGAAAACGATGACTCTGGACATGTCGAACGATCCCAAAATGGCCAATATGGATGAAATTTTAACATTTAATCTTTTGACTGTAAATGACTGTTGGATGTGAATTATGACTTTGTCAACTAAAATAAGTGTGTTTAAAGTCATTTCTGTGCCTGAAACGGGTCAAAATTGAAGCTTTTGAGTAAGCAAAACTCTGTAAAAATTGCAATTTTGGTCACTCTGAGGGTTTAAAAAGTGGTTATTCAACATGAGGCACGATCCAATTGACATTTTGAATCATTTTTGGTACAGTCCAAAAAATGAATTTTCGGATGAAAAACGATGACTCCGGACAAGTCGAACGATCCCAAAATGGTCAATATGGATGAAATTTTAACATTCAATCTTTTGACTGTAAATGACTGTTGGATGTGAATTATGACTTTGTCAACTAAAATAAGTGTGTTTAAAGTCATTTCTGTGCCTGAAACGTGTCAAAATTGAAGCTTTTGAGTGAGCAAAAATCTGTAAAAATTGCAATTTTGGTCACTCTGAGGGTTTAAAAAGTGGTTATTCAACATGAGGCACGACCCAATTGACATTTTGAATCATTTTTGGTACAGTCCAAAAAATCAATTTTCGGATGAAAAACGATGACTCCGGACATGTCGAACGATCCCAAAATGGTCAATAATGATGAAATTTTAACATTTAATCTTTTGACTCTAAATGACTGTTGGATGTGAATTATGACTTTGTCAACTAAAATAAGTGTGTTTTAAGTCATTTCTGTGCCTCAAAGGGGTCAAAATTGAAGCTTTTGAGTAATCATAACTCTGTAAAAATGGCAATTTTGGTCACTGTGAGGGTTTAAAAAGTGGTTATTCAACATGAGGCACGATCCAATTGACATTTTGAATCATTTTTGGTACAGTCCAAAAAATCAATTTTCGGATGAAAAACGATGACTCCGGACATGTCGAACGATCCCAAAATGGTCAATATGGATGAAATTTTAACATTTAATCTTTTGACTGTAAATGACTGTTGGATGTGAATTAGGACTTTGTCAACTAAAATAAGTGTGTTTAAAGTCATTTCTGTGCCTGAAACGGGTCAAAATTGAAGCTTTTGAGTAATCAAAACTCTGTAAAAATGGCAATTTTGGTCACTGTGAGGCTTTAAAAAGTGGTTATTCAACATGAGGCACGATCCAATTGACATTTTGAATCATTTTTGGTACAGTCCAAAAAATCAATTTTCGGATGAAAACGATGACTCTGGACATGTCGAACGATCCCAAAATGGCCAATATGGATGAAATTTTAACATTTAATCTTTTGACTGTAAATGACTGTTGGATGTGAATTATGACTTTGTCAACTAAAATAAGTGTGTTTAAAGTCATTTCTGTGCCTGAAACGGGTCAAAATTGAAGCTTTTAAGTAAGCAAAACTCTGTAAAAATGGCAATTTTGGTCACTCTGAGGGTTTAAAAAGTGGTTATTCAACATGAGGCACGATCCAATTGACATTTTGAATCATTTTTGGTACAGTCCAAAAAATGAATTTTCGGATGAAAAACGATGACTCCGGACAAGTCGAACGATCCCAAAATGGTCAATATGGATGAAATTTTAACATTCAATCTTTTGACTGTAAATGACTGTTGGATGTGAATTATGACTTTGTCAACTAAAATAAGTGTGTTTAAAGTCATTTCTGTGCCTGAAACGGGTCAAAATTGAAGCTTTTGAGTTCGCAAAACTCTGTAAAAATGGCAATTTTGGTCACTCTGAGGGTTTAAAAAGTGGTTATTCAACATGAGGCACGATCCAATTGACATTTTGAATCATTTTTGGTACAGTCCAAAAAATCAATTTTCGGATGAAAAACGATGACTCCGGACATGTCGAACGATCCCAAAATGGTCAATATGGATAAAATTTTAACATTTAATCTTTTGACTCTAAATGACTGTTGGATGTGAATTATGACTTTTTCAACTAAAATAAGTGTGTTTAAAGTCATTTCTGTGCCTAAAATGGTTCAAAATTGAAGCTTTTGAGTAAGCAAAACTCTGTAAAAGTGGCAATTTTGGTGACTGTGAGGGTTTAAAAAGTGGTTATTCAACCTGAGGCACGATCCAATTGACATTTTGAATCCTTTTTTGTAGTCCAAAAAATCAATTTTCGGATGAAAAACGATGACTCCGGACATGTCGAACGATCCCAAAATGGTCAATATGGATGAAATTTTAACATTTAATCTTTTGACTGTAAATGACTGGTGGATGTGAATTATGACTTTGTCAACTAAAATAAGTGTGTTTAAAGTCATTTCTGTGCCTCAAAGGGGTCAAAATTGAAGCTTTTGAGTAATCAAAACTCTGTAAAAATGGCAATTTTGGTCACTGTGAGGCTTTAAAAAGTGGTTATTCAACATGAGGCACGATCCAATTGACATTTTGAATCATTTTTGGTACAGTCCAAAAAATGAATTTTCGGATGAAAAACGATGACTCCGGACAAGTCGAACGATCCCAAAATGGTCAATATGGATGAAATTTTAACATTTAATCTTTTGACTGTAAATGACTGGTGGATGTGAATTATGACTTTGTCAACTAAAATAAGTGTGTTTAAAGTCATTTCTGTGCCTCAAAGGGGTCAAAATTGAAGCTTTTGAGTAATCAAAACTCTGTAAAAATGGCAATTTTGGTCACTGTGAGGCTTTAAAAAGTGGTTATTCAACATGAGGCACGATCCAATTGACATTTTGAATCATTTTTAGTACAGTCCAAAAAATCAATTTTCGGATGGAAAACGATGACTCCGGACCTGTTGAACGTTCCCAAAATGGTCTATAATGATGAAATTTTAACATTTAATCTTTTGACTCTAAATGACTGTTGGATGTGAATTATGACTTTGTCAACTAAAATAAGTGTGTTTAAAGTCATTTCTGTGCCTGAAACGGGTCAAAATTGAAGCTTTTGAGTAAGCAAAACTCTGTAAAAATGGCAATTTTGGTCACTCTGAGGGTTTAAAAAGTGGTTATTCAACATGAGGCACGATCCAATTGACATTTTGAATCATTTTTGGTACAGTCCAAAAAATCAATTTTCGGATGAAAAACGATGACTCTGGACATGTCGAACGATCCCAAAATGGTCAATATGGATGAAATTTTAACATTTAATCTTTTGACTGTAAATGACTGGTGGATGTGAATTATGACTTTGTCAACTAAAATAAGTGTGTTTAAAGTCATTTCTGTGCCTCAAAGGGGTCAAAATTGAAGCTTTTGAGTAATCAAAACTCTGTAAAAATGGCAATTTTGGTCACTGTGAGGCTTTAAAAAGTGGTTATTCAACATGAGGCACGATCCAATTGACATTTTGAATCATTTTTGGTACAGTCCAAAAAATCAATTTTCGGATGAAAACGATGACTCTGGACATGTCGAACGATCCCAAAATGGCCAATATGGATGAAATTTTAACATTTAATCTTTTGACTGTAAATGACTGTTGGATGTGAATTATGACTTTGTCAACTAAAATAAGTGTGTTTAAAGTCATTTCTGTGCCTGAAACGGGTCAAAATTGAAGCTTTTGAGTAAGCAAAACTCTGTAAAAATTGCAATTTTGGTCACTCTGAGGGTTTAAAAAGTGGTTATTCAACATGAGGCACGATCCAATTGACATTTTGAATCATTTTTGGTACAGTCCAAAAAATGAATTTTCGGATGAAAAACGATGACTCCGGACAAGTCGAACGATCCCAAAATGGTCAATATGGATGAAATTTTAACATTCAATGTTTTGACTGTAAATGACTGTTGGATGTGAATTATGACTTTGTCAACTAAAATAAGTGTGTTTAAAGTCATTTCTGTGCCTGAAACGGGTCAAAATTGAAGCTTTTGAGTGAGCAAAAATCTGTAAAAATTGCAATTTTGGTCACTCTGAGGGTTTAAAAAGTGGTTATTCAACATGAGGCACGACCCAATTGACATTTTGAATCATTTTTGGTACAGTCCAAAAAATCAATTTTCGGATGAAAAACGATGACTCCGGACATGTCGAACGATCCCAAAATGGTCAATAATGATGAAATTTTAACATTTAATCTTTTGACTCTAAATGACTGTTGGATGTGAATTATGACTTTGTCAACTAAAATAAGTGTGTTTTAAGTCATTTCTGTGCCTCAAAGGGGTCAAAATTGAAGCTTTTGAGTAATCATAACTCTGTAAAAATGGCAATTTTGGTCACTGTGAGGGTTTAAAAAGTGGTTATTCAACATGAGGCACGATCCAATTGACATTTTGAATCATTTTTGGTACAGTCCAAAAAATCAATTTTCGGATGAAAAACGATGACTCCGGACATGTCGAACGATCCCAAAATGGTCAATATGGATGAAATTTTAACATTTAATCTTTTGACTGTAAATGACTGTTGGATGTGAATTAGGACTTTGTCAACTAAAATAAGTGTGTTTAAAGTCATTTCTGTGCCTGAAACGGGTCAAAATTGAAGCTTTTGAGTAATCAAAACTCTGTAAAAATGGCAATTTTGGTCACTGTGAGGCTTTAAAAAGTGGTTATTCAACATGAGGCACGATCCAATTGACATTTTGAATCATTTTTGGTACAGTCCAAAAAATCAATTTTCGGATGAAAACGATGACTCTGGACATGTCGAACGATCCCAAAATGGCCAATATGGATGAAATTTTAACATTTAATCTTTTGACTGTAAATGACTGTTGGATGTGAATTATGACTTTGTCAACTAAAATAAGTGTGTTTAAAGTCATTTCTGTGCCTGAAACGGGTCAAAATTGAAGCTTTTAAGTAAGCAAAACTCTGTAAAAATGGCAATTTTGGTCACTCTGAGGGTTTAAAAAGTGGTTATTCAACATGAGGCACGATCCAATTGACATTTTGAATCATTTTTGGTACAGTCCAAAAAATGAATTTTCGGATGAAAAACGATGACTCCGGACAAGTCGAACGATCCCAAAATGGTCAATATGGATGAAATTTTAACATTCAATCTTTTGACTGTAAATGACTGTTGGATGTGAATTATGACTTTGTCAACTAAAATAAGTGTGTTTAAAGTCATTTCTGTGCCTGAAACGGGTCAAAATTGAAGCTTTTGAGTAAGCAAAAATCTGTAAAAATGGCAATTTTGGTCACTCTGAGGGTTTAAAAAGTGGTTATTCAACATGAGGCACGACCCAATTGACATTTTGAATCATTTTTGGTACAGTCCAAAAAATCAATTTCCGGATGAAAAACGATGACTCCGGACTTGTTGAACGTTCCCAAAATGGTCTATAATGATGAAATTTTAACATTTAATCTTTTGACTCTAAATGACTGTTGGATGTGAATTATGACTTTGTCAACTAAAATAAGTGTGTTTTAAGTCATTTCTGTGCCTCAAAGGGGTCAAAATTGAAGCTTTTGAGTAATCATAACTCTGTAAAAATGGCAATTTTGGTCACTGTGAGGGTTTAAAAAGTGGTTATTCAACATGAGGCACGATCCAATTGACATTTTGAATCATTTTTGGTACAGTCCAAAAAATCAATTTTCGGATGAAAAACGATGACTCCGGACATGTCGAACGATCCCAAAATGGTCAATATGGATGAAATTTTAACATTTAATCTTTTGACTCTAAATGACTGTTGGATGAGAAATATGACTTTGTCAACTAAAATAAGTGTGTTTAAAGTCATTTCTGTGCCTGAAACGGGTCAAAACTGAAGCTTTTGAGTGAGCAAAACTCTGTAAAAATGGCAATTTTGGTCACTCTGAGGGTTTAAAAAGTGGTTATTCAACATGAGGCACGATCCAATTGACATTTTTAATCATTTTTGGTACAGTCCAAAAAATCAATTTTCGGATGAAAACGATGACCCCGGACATGTCGAACGATCCCAAAATGGCCAATATGGATAAAATTTTAACATTTAATCTTTTGACTGTAAATGACTGTTGGATGTGAATTATGACTTTGTCAACTAAAATAAGTGTGTTTAAAGTCATTTCTGTGCCTGAAACGGGTCAAAATTGAAGCTTTTGAGTTCGCAAAACTCTGTAAAAATGGCAATTTTGGTCACTCTGAGGGTTTAAAAAGTGGTTATTCAACATGAGGCACGATCCAATTGACATTTTGAATCATTTTTGGTACAGTCCAAAAAATCAATTTCGGATGAAAAACGATGACTTCGGACATGTCGAACGATCCCAAAATGGTCAATATGGATACAATTTTAACATTTAATCTTTTGACTCTAAATGACTGTTGGATGTGAATTATGACTTTGTCAACTAAAATAAGTGTGTTTAAAGTCATTTCTGTGCCTGAAATGGTTCAAAATTGAAGCTTTTGAGTAAGCAAAACTCTGTAAAAGTGGCAATTTTGGTGACTGTGAGGGTTTAAAAAGTGGTTATTCAACATGAGGCACGATCCAATTGACATTTTGAATCCTTTTTGGTACAGTCCAAAAAATCAATTTTCGGATGAAAAACGATGACTCCGGACATGTCGAACGATCCCAAAATGGTCAATATGGATGAAATTTTAACATTTAATCTTTTGACTGTAAATGACTGGTGGATGTGAATTATGACTTTGTCAACTAAAATAAGTGTGTTTAAAGTCATTTCTGTGCCTCAAAGGGGTCAAAATTGAATCTTTTGAGTAATCAAAACTCTGTAAAAATGGCAATTTTGGTCACTGTGAGGCTTTAAAAAGTGGTTATTCAACATGAGGCACGATCCAATTGACATTTTGAATCATTTTTGGTACAGTCCAAAAAATCAATTTTCGGATGAAAAACGATGACTCCGGACATGTCGAACGATCCCAAAATGGTCAATATGGATGAAATTTTAACATTTATTCTTTTGACTGTAAATGACTGTTGGATGTGAATTAGGACTTTGTCAACTAAAATAAGTGTGTTTAAAGTCATTTCTGTGCCTGAAACGGGTCAAAATTGAAGCTTTTGAGTAATCAAAACTCTGTAAAAATGGCAATTTTGGTCACTCTGAGGGTTTAAAAAGTGGTTATTCAACATGAGGCACGATCCAATTGACATTTTGAATCATTTTTGGTACAGTCCAAAAAATCAATTTTCGGATGAAAAACGATGACTCCGGACATGTCGAACGATCCCAAAATGGTCATTAGGGATGAAATTTTAACATTTAATCTTTTGACTCTAAATGACTGTTGGATGTGAATTATGACTTTGTCAACTAAAATACCTGTGTTTAAAGTCATTTCTGTGCCTGAAATGGTTCAAAATTGAAGCTTTTGAGTAAGCAAAACTCTGTAAAAGAGGCAATTTTGGTGACTGTAAGGGTTTAAAAAGTGGTTATTCAACATGAGGCACGATCCAATTGACATTTTGAATCCTTTTTGGTACAGTCCAAAAAATCAATTTTCGGATGAAAAACGATGACTCCGGACATGTCGAACGATCCCAAAATGGTCAATATGGATGAAATTTTAACATTTAATCTTTTGACTGGAAATGACTGGTGGATGTGAATTATGACTTTGTCAACTAAAATAAGTGTGTTTAAAGTCATTTCTGTGCCTGAAACGGGTCAAAATTGAAGCTTTTGAGTAAGCAAAACTCTGTAAAAATGGCAATTTTGGTCACTCTGAGGGTTTAAAAAGTGGTTATTCAACATGAGGCACGATCCAATTGACATTTTGATTCATTTTTGGTACAGTCCAAAAAATCAATTTTCAGATGAAAAACGATGACTCCGGACATGTCGAACGATCCCAAAATGGTCAATATGGATGAAATTTTAACATTTAATCTTTTGACTCTAAATGACTGTTGGATGTGAATTATGACTTTGTCAACTAAAATAAGTGTGTTTAAAGTCATTTCTGTGCCTGAAATGGTTCAAAATTGAAGCTTTTGAGTAAGCAAAACTCTGTAAAAGAGGCAATTTTGGTGACTGTGAGGGTTTAAAAAGTGGTTATTCAACATGAGGCACGATCCAATTGACATTTTGAATCCTTTTTGGTACAGTCCAAAAAATCAATTTTTGGATGAAAAACGATGACTCCGGACATGTCGAACGATCCCAAAATGGTCAATATGGATGAAATTTTAACATTTAATCTTTTGACTGTAAATGACTGGTGGATGTGAATTATGACTTTGTCAACTAAAATAAGTGTGTTTAAAGTCATTTCTGTGCCTCAAAGGGGTCAAAATTGAAGCTTTTGAGTAATCAAAACTCTGTAAAAATGGCAATTTTGGTCACTGTGAGGGTTTAAAAAGTGGTTATTCAACATGAGGCACGATCCATTTGACATTTTGAATCATTTTTGGTACAGTCTAAAAAATCAATTTTCGGATGAAAAACGATGCCTCCGGACATGTCGAACGATCCCAAAGTGGTCAATAGGGATGAAATTTTAACATTTAATCTTTTGACTCTAAATGACTGTTGGATGTGAATTATGACTTTGTCAACTAAAATAAGTGTGTTTAAAGTCATTTCTGTGCCTGAAATGGTTCAAAATTGAAGCTTTTGAGTAAGCAAAACTCTGTAAAAGAGGCAATTTTGGTGACTGTAAGGGTTTAAAAAGTGGTTATTCAACATGAGGCACGATCCGATTGACATTTTGAATCCTTTTTGGTACAGTCCAAAAAATCAATTTTCGGATGAAAAACGATGACTCCGGACATGTCGAACGATCCCAAAATGGTCAATATGGATGAAATTTTAACATTTAATCTTTTGACTGTAAATGACTGGTGGGTGTGAATTATGACTTTGTCAACTAAAATAAGTGTGTTTAAAGTCATTTCTGTGCCTCAAAGGGGTCAAAATTGAAGCTTTTGAGTAATCAAAACTCTGTAAAAATGGCAATTTTGGTCACTGTGAGGCTTTAAAAAGTGGTTATTCAACATGAGGCACGATCCAATTGACATTTTGAATCATTTTTGGTACAGTCCAAAAAATCAATTTTCGGATGAAAAACGATGACTCCGGACATGTCGAACGATCCCAAAATGGTCAATATGGATGAAATTTTAACATTTAATCTTTTGACTGTAAATGACTGTTGGATGTGAATTATGACTTTGTCAACTAAAATAAGTGTGTTTAAAGTCATTTCTGTGCCTGAAACGGGTCAAAATTGAAGCTTTTGAGTAAGCAAAACTCTGTAAAAATTGCAATTTTGGTCACTCTGAGGGTTTAAAAAGTGGTTATTCAACATGAGGCACGACCCAATTGACATTTTGAATCATTTTTGGTACAGTCCAAAAAATCAATTTTCGGATGAAAAACGATGACTCCGGACATGTCGAACGATCCCAAAATGGTCAATAATGATGAAATTTTAACATTTAATCTTTTGACTCTAAATGACTGTTGGATGTGAATTATGACTTTGTCAACTAAAATAAGTGTGTTTTAAGTCATTTCTGTGCCTCAAAGGGGTCAAAATTGAAGCTTTTGAGTAATCATAACTCTGTAAAAATGGCAATTTTGGTCACTGTGAGGGTTTAAAAAGTGGTTATTCAACATGAGGCACGATCCAATTGACATTTTGAATCATTTTTGGTACAGTCCAAAAAATCAATTTTCGGATGAAAAACGATGACTCCGGACATGTCGAACGATCCCAAAATGGTCAATATGGATGAAATTTTAACATTTAATCTTTTGACTGTAAATGACTGTTGGATGTGAATTAGGACTTTGTCAACTAAAATAAGTGTGTTTAAAGTCATTTCTGTGCCTGAAACGGGTCAAAATTGAAGCTTTTAAGTAAGCAAAACTCTGTAAAAATGGCAATTTTGGTCACTCTGAGGGTTTAAAAAGTGGTTATTCAACATGAGGCACGATCCAATTGACATTTTGAATCATTTTTGGTACAGTCCAAAAAATGAATTTTCGGATGAAAAACGATGACTCCGGACATGTCGAACGATCCCAAAATGGTCAATATGGATGAAATTTTAACATTTAATCTTTTGACTGTAAATGACTGTTGGATGTGAATTAGGACTTTGTCAACTAAAATAAGTGTGTTTAAAGTCATTTCTGTGCCTGAAACGGGTCAAAATTGAAGCTTTTGAGTAAGCAAAACTCTGTAAAAATGGCAATTTTGGTCACTCTGAGGGTTTAAAAAGTGGTTATTCAACATGAGGCACGACCCAATTGACATTTTGAATCATTTTTGGTACAGTCCAAAAAATCAATTTCCGGATGAAAAACGATGACTCTGGACCTGTTGAACGTTCCCAAAATGGTCTATAATGATGAAATTTTAACATTTAATCTTTTGACTCTAAATGACTGTTGGATGTGAATTATGACTTTGTCAACTAAAATAAGTGTGTTTTAAGTCATTTCTGTGCCTCAAAGGGGTCAAAATTGAAGCTTTTGAGTAATCATAACTCTGTAAAAATGGCAATTTTGGTCACTGTGAGGGTTTAAAAAGTGGTTATTCAACATGAGGCACGATCCAATTGACATTTTGAATCATTTTTGGTACAGTCCAAAAAATCAATTTTCGGATGAAAAACGATGACTCCGGACATGTCGAACGATCCCAAAATGGTCACTATGGATGAAATTTTAACATTTAATCTTTGACTCTAAATGACTGTTGGATGTGAATTATGACTTTGTCAACTAAAATAAGTGTGTTTAAAGTCATTTCTGTGCCTGAAACGGGTCAAAATTGAAGCTTTTGAGTAAGCAAAACTCTGTAAAAATGGCAATTTTGGTCACTCTGAGGGTTTAAAAAGTGGTTATTCAACATGAGGCACGATCCAATTGACATTTTGAATCATTTTTGGTACAGTCCAAAAAATCAATTTTCGGATGAAAAAGATGACTCCGGACATGTCGAACGATCCCAAAATGGCCAATATGGATAAAATTTTAACATTTAATCTTTTGACTGTAAATGACTGTTGGATGTTAATTATGACTTTGTCAACTAAAATAAGTGTGTTTAAAGTCATTTCTGTGCCTGAAACGGGTCAAAATTGAAGCTTTTGAGTTCGCAAAACTCTGTAAAAATGGCAATTTTGGTCACTCTGAGGGTTTAAAAAGTGGTTATTCAACATGAGGCACGATCCAATTGACATTTTGAATCATTTTTGGTACAGTCCAAAAAATCAATTTTCGGATGAAAAACGATGACTCCGGACATGTCGAACGATCCCAAAATGGTCAATATGGATAAAATTTTAACATTTAATCTTTTGACTCTAAATGACTGTTGGATGTGAATTTTGACTTTTTCAACTAAAATAAGTGTGTTTAAAGTCATTTCTGTGCCTAAAATGGTTCAAAATTGAAGCTTTTGAGTAAGCAAAACTCTGTAAAAATTGCAATTTTGGTCACTCTGAGGGTTTAAAAAGTGGTTATTCAACATGAGGCACGATCCAATTGACATTTTGAATCATTTTTGGTACAGTCCAAAAAATGAATTTTCGGATGAAAAACGATGACTCCGGACATGTCGAACGATCCCAAAATGGTCAATATGGATGAAATTTTAACATTCAATCTTTTGACTGTAAATGACTGTTGGATGTGAATTATGACTTTGTCAACTAAAATAAGTGTGTTTAAAGTCATTTCTGTGCCTGAAACGGGTCAAAATTGAAGCTTTTGAGTGAGCAAAAATCTGTAAAAATTGCAATTTTGGTCACTCTGAGGGTTTAAAAAGTGGTTATTCAACATGAGGCACGACCCAATTGACATTTTGAATCATTTTTGGTACAGTCCACAAAATCAATTTTCGGATGAAAAACGATGACTCCGGACATGTCGAACGATCCCAAAATGGTCAATAATGATGAAATTTTAACATTTAATCTTTTGACTCTAAATGACTGTTGGATGTGAATTATGACTTTGTCAACTAAAATAAGTGTGTTTTAAGTCATTTCTGTGCCTCAAAGGGGTCAAAATTGAAGCTTTTGAGTAATCATAACTCTGTAAAAATGGCAATTTTGGTCACTGTGAGGGTTTAAAAAGTGGTTATTCAACATGAGGCACGATCCAATTGACATTTTGTATCATTTTTGGTACAGTCCAAAAAATCAATTTTCGGATGAAAAAGATGACTCCGGACATGTCGAACGATCCCAAAATGGCCAATATGGATAAAATTTTAACATTTAATCTTTTGACTGTAAATGACTGTTGGATGTTAATTATGACTTTGTCAACTAAAATAAGTGTGTTTAAAGTCATTTCTGTGCCTGAAACGGGTCAAAATTGAAGCTTTTGAGTTCGCAAAACTCTGTAAAAATGGCAATTTTGGTCACTCTGAGGGTTTAAAAAGTGGTTATTCAACATGAGGCACGATCCAATTGACATTTTGAATCATTTTTGGTACAGTCCAAAAAATCAATTTTCGGATGAAAAACGATGACTCCGGACATGTCGAACGATCCCAAAATGGTCAATATGGATAAAATTTTAACATTTAATCTTTTGACTCTAAATGACTGTTGGATGTGAATTTTGACTTTTTCAACTAAAATAAGTGTGTTTAAAGTCATTTCTGTGCCTAAAATGGTTCAAAATTGAAGCTTTTGAGTAAGCAAAACTCTGTAAAAATTGCAATTTTGGTCACTCTGAGGGTTTAAAAAGTGGTTATTCAACATGAGGCACGATCCAATTGACATTTTGAATCATTTTTGGTACAGTCCAAAAAATGAATTTTCAGATGAAAAACGATGACTCCGGACATGTCGAACGATCCCAAAATGGTCAATATGGATGAAATTTTAACATTCAATCTTTTGACTGTAAATGACTGTTGGATGTGAATTATGACTTTGTCAACTAAAATAAGTGTGTTTAAAGTCATTTCTGTGCCTGAAACGGGTCAAAATTGAAGCTTTTGAGTGAGCAAAAATCTGTAAAAATTGCAATTTTGGTCACTCTGAGGGTTTAAAAAGTGGTTATTCAACATGAGGCACGACCCAATTGACATTTTGAATCATTTTTGGTACAGTCCAAAAAATCAATTTTCGGATGAAAAACGATGACTCCGGACATGTCGAACGATCCCAAAATGGTCAATAATGATGAAATTTTAACATTTAATCTTTTGACTCTAAATGACTGTTGGATGTGAATTATGACTTTGTCAACTAAAATAAGTGTGTTTTAAGTCATTTCTGTGCCTCAAAGGGGTCAAAATTGAAGCTTTTGAGTAATCATAACTCTGTAAAAATGGCAATTTTGGTCACTGTGAGGGTTTAAAAAGTGGTTATTCAACATGAGGCACGATCCAATTGACATTTTGAATCATTTTTGGTACAGTCCAAAAAATCAATTTTCGGATGAAAAACGATGACTCCGGACATGTCGAACGATCCCAAAATGGTCAATATGGATGAAATTTTAACATTTAATCTTTTGACTGTAAATGACTGTTGGATGTGAATTAGGACTTTGTCAACTAAAATAAGTGTGTTTAAAGTCATTTCTGTGCCTGAAACGGGTCAAAATTGAAGCTTTTGAGTAATCAAAACTCTGTAAAAATGGCAATTTTGGTCACTGTGAGGCTTTAAAAAGTGGTTATTCAACATGAGGCACGATCCAATTGACATTTTGAATCATTTTTGGTACAGTCCAAAAAATCAATTTTCGGATGAAAACGATGACTCTTGACATGTCGAACGATCCCAAAATGGCCAATATGGATGAAATTTTAACATTTAATCTTTTGACTGTAAATGACTGTTGGATGTGAATTATGACTTTGTCAACTAAAATAAGTGTGTTTAAAGTCATTTCTGTGCCTGAAACGGGTCAAAATTGAAGCTTTTAAGTAAGCAAAACTCTGTAAAAATGGCAATTTTGGTCACTCTGAGGGTTTAAAAAGTGGTTATTCAACATGAGGCACGATCCAATTGACATTTTGAATCATTTTTGGTACAGTCCAAAAAATGAATTTTCGGATGAAAAACGATGACTCCGGACATGTCGAACGATCCCAAAATGGTCAATATGGATGAAATTTTAACATTTAATCTTTTGACTGTAAATGACTGTTGGATGTGAATTAGGACTTTGTCAACTAAAATAAGTGTGTTTAAAGTCATTTCTGTGCCTGAAACGGGTCAAAATTGAAGCTTTTGAGTAAGCAAAACTCTGTAAAAATGGCAATTTTGGTCACTCTGAGGGTTTAAAAAGTGGTTATTCAACATGAGGCACGACCCAATTGACATTTTGAATCATTTTTGGTACAGTCCAAAAAATCAATTTCCGGATGAAAAACGATGACTCTGGACCTGTTGAACGTTCCCAAAATGGTCTATAATGATGAAATTTTAACATTTAATCTTTTGACTCTAAATGACTGTTGGATGTGAATTATGACTTTGTCAACTAAAATAAGTGTGTTTAAAGTCATTTCTGTGCCTGAAACGGGTCAAAATTGAAGCTTTTGAGTAAGCAAAACTCTGTAAAAATGGCAATTTTGGTCACTCTGAGGGTTTAAAAAGTGGTTATTCAACATGAGGCACGATCCAATTGACATTTTGAATCATTTTTGGTACAGTCCAAAAAATCAATTTTCGGATGAAAAAGATGACTCCGGACATGTCGAACGATCCCAAAATGGCCAATATGGATAAAATTTTAACATTTAATCTTTTGACTGTAAATGACTGTTGGATGTGAATTTTGACTTTTTCAACTAAAATAAGTGTGTTTAAAGTCATTTCTGTGCCTAAAATGGTTCAAAATTGAAGCTTTTGAGTAAGCAAAACTCTGTAAAAGTGGCAATTTTGGTGACTGTGAGGGTTTAAAAAGTGGTTATTCAACCTGAGGCACGATCCAATTGACATTTTGAATCCTTTTTTGTAGTCCAAAAAATCAATTTTCGGATGAAAAACGATGACTCCGGACATGTCGAACGATCCCAAAATGGTCAATATGGATGAAATTTTAACATTTAATCTTTTGACTGTAAATGACTGGTGGATGTGAATTATGACTTTGTCAACTAAAATAAGTGTGTTTAAAGTCATTTCTGTGCCTCAAAGGGGTCAAAATTGAAGCTTTTGAGTAATCAAAACTCTGTAAAAATGGCAATTTTGGTCACTGTGAGGCTTTAAAAAGTGGTTATTCAACATGAGGCACGATCCAATTGACATTTTGAATCATTTTTGGTACAGTCCAAAAAATGAATTTTCGGATGAAAAACGATGACTCCGGACAAGTCGAACGATCCCAAAATGGTCAATATGGATGAAATTTTAACATTTAATCTTTTGACTGTAAATGACTGGTGGATGTGAATTATGACTTTGTCAACTAAAATAAGTGTGTTTAAAGTCATTTCTGTGCCTCAAAGGGGTCAAAATTGAAGCTTTTGAGTAATCAAAACTCTGTAAAAATGGCAATTTTGGTCACTGTGAGGCTTTAAAAAGTGGTTATTCAACATGAGGCACGATCCAATTGACATTTTGAATCATTTTTAGTACAGTCCAAAAAATCAATTTTCGGATGGAAAACGATGACTCCGGACCTGTTGAACGTTCCCAAAATGGTCTATAATGATGAAATTTTAACATTTAATCTTTTGACTCTAAATGACTGTTGGATGTGAATTATGACTTTGTCAACTAAAATAAGCTTGTTTAAAGTCATTTCTGTGCCTGAAACGGGTCAAAATTGAAGCTTTTGAGTAAGCAAAACTCTGTAAAAATGGCAATTTTGGTCACTCTGAGGGTTTAAAAAGTGGTTATTCAACATGAGGCACGATCCAATTGACATTTTGAATCATTTTTGGTACAGTCCAAAAAATCAATTTTCGGATGAAAAACGATGACTCCGGACATGTCGAACGATCCCAAAATGGTCAATATGGATGAAATTTTAACATTTAATCTTTTGACTGTAAATGACTGGTGGATGTGAATTATGACTTTGTCAACTAAAATAAGTGTGTTTAAAGTCATTTCTGTGCCTGAAACGGGTCAAAATTGAAGCTTTTGAGTAAGCAAAACTCTGTAAAAATTGCAATTTTGGTCACTCTGAGGGTTTAAAAAGTGGTTATTCAACATGAGGCACGATCCAATTGACATTTTGAATCATTTTTGGTACAGTCCAAAAAATGAATTTTCGGATGAAAAACGATGACTCCGGACAAGTCGAACGATCCCAAAATGGTCAATATGGATGAAATTTTAACATTCAATCTTTTGACTGTAAATGACTGTTGGATGTGAATTATGACTTTGTCAACTAAAATAAGTGTGTTTAAAGTCATTTCTGTGCCTGAAACGGGTCAAAATTGAAGCTTTTGAGTGAGCAAAAATCTGTAAAAATTGCAATTTTGGTCACTCTGAGGGTTTAAAAAGTGGTTATTCAACATGAGGCACGACCCAATTGACATTTTGAATCATTTTTGGTACAGTCCAAAAAATCAATTTTCGGATGAAAAACGATGACTCCGGACATGTCGAACGATCCCAAAATGGTCAATAATGATGAAATTTTAACATTTAATCTTTTGACTCTAAATGACTGTTGGATGTGAATTATGACTTTGTCAACTAAAATAAGTGTGTTTTAAGTCATTTCTGTGCCTCAAAGGGGTCAAAATTGAAGCTTTTGAGTAATCATAACTCTGTAAAAATGGCAATTTTGGTCACTGTGAGGGTTTAAAAAGTGGTTATTCAACATGAGGCACGATCCAATTGACATTTTGAATCATTTTTGGTACAGTCCAAAAAATCAATTTTCGGATGAAAAACGATGACTCCGGACATGTCGAACGATCCCAAAATGGTCAATATGGATGAAATTTTAACATTTAATCTTTTGACTGTAAATGACTGTTGGATGTGAATTAGGACTTTGTCAACTAAAATAAGTGTGTTTAAAGTCATTTCTGTGCCTGAAACGGGTCAAAATTGAAGCTTTTGAGTAATCAAAACTCTGTAAAAATGGCAATTTTGGTCACTGTGAGGCTTTAAAAAGTGGTTATTCAACATGAGGCACGATCCAATTGACATTTTGAATCATTTTTGGTACAGTCCAAAAAATCAATTTTCGGATGAAAACGATGACTCTGGACATGTCGAACGATCCCAAAATGGCCAATATGGATGAAATTTTAACATTTAATCTTTTGACTGTAAATGACTGTTGGATGTGAATTATGACTTTGTCAACTAAAATAAGTGTGTTTAAAGTCATTTCTGTGCCTGAAACGGGTCAAAATTGAAGCTTTTAAGTAAGCAAAACTCTGTAAAAATGGCAATTTTGGTCACTCTGAGGGTTTAAAAAGTGGTTATTCAACATGAGGCATGATCCAATTGACATTTTGAATCATTTTTGGTACAGTCCAAAAAATGAATTTTCGGATGAAAAACGATGACTCCGGACAAGTCGAACGATCCCAAAATGGTCAATATGGATGAAATTTTAACATTCAATCTTTTGACTGTAAATGACTGTTGGATGTGAATTATGACTTTGTCAACTAAAATAAGTGTGTTTAAAGTCATTTCTGTGCCTGAAACGGGTCAAAATTGAAGCTTTTGAGTAAGCAAAAATCTGTAAAAATGGCAATTTTGGTCACTCTGAGGGTTTAAAAAGTGGTTATTCAACATGAGGCACGACCCAATTGACATTTTGAATCATTTTTGGTACAGTCCAAAAAATCAATTTCCGGATGAAAAACGATGACTCCGGACTTGTTGAACGTTCCCAAAATGGTCTATAATGATGAAATTTTAACATTTAATCTTTTGACTCTAAATGACTGTTGGATGTGAATTATGACTTTGTCAACTAAAATAAGTGTGTTTTAAGTCATTTCTGTGCCTCAAAGGGGTCAAAATTGAAGCTTTTGAGTAATCATAACTCTGTAAAAATGGCAATTTTGGTCACTGTGAGGGTTTAAAAAGTGGTTATTCAACATGAGGCACGATCCAATTGACATTTTGAATCATTTTTGGTACAGTCCAAAAAATCAATTTTCGGATGAAAAACGATGACTCCGGACATGTCGAACGATCCCAAAATGGTCAATATGGATGAAATTTTAACATTTAATCTTTTGACTCTAAATGACTGTTGGATGAGAAATATGACTTTGTCAACTAAAATAAGTGTGTTTAAAGTCATTTCTGTGCCTGAAACGGGTCAAAACTGAAGCTTTTGAGTGAGCAAAACTCTGTAAAAATGGCAATTTTGGTCACTCTGAGGGTTTAAAAAGTGGTTATTCAACATGAGGCACGATCCAATTGACATTTTTAATCATTTTTGGTACAGTCCAAAAAATCAATTTTCGGATGAAAACGATGACCCCGGACATGTCGAACGATCCCAAAATGGCCAATATGGATAAAATTTTAACATTTAATCTTTTGACTGTAAATGACTGTTGGATGTGAATTATGACTTTGTCAACTAAAATAAGTGTGTTTAAAGTCATTTCTGTGCCTGAAACGGGTCAAAATTGAAGCTTTTGAGTTCGCAAAACTCTGTAAAAATGGCAATTTTGGTCACTCTGAGGGTTTAAAAAGTGGTTATTCAACATGAGGCACGATCCAATTGACATTTTGAATCATTTTTGGTACAGTCCAAAAAATCAATTTCGGATGAAAAACGATGACTTCGGACATGTCGAACGATCCCAAAATGGTCAATATGGATACAATTTTAACATTTAATCTTTTGACTCTAAATGACTGTTGGATGTGAATTATGACTTTGTCAACTAAAATAAGTGTGTTTAAAGTCATTTCTGTGCCTGAAATGGTTCAAAATTGAAGCTTTTGAGTAAGCAAAACTCTGTAAAAGTGGCAATTTTGGTGACTGTGAGGGTTTAAAAAGTGGTTATTCAACATGAGGCACGATCCAATTGACATTTTGAATCCTTTTTGGTACAGTCCAAAAAATCAATTTTCGGATGAAAAACGATGACTCCGGACATGTCGAACGATCCCAAAATGGTCAATATGGATGAAATTTTAACATTTAATCTTTTGACTGTAAATGACTGGTGGATGTGAATTATGACTTTGTCAACTAAAATAAGTGTGTTTAAAGTCATTTCTGTGCCTCAAAGGGGTCAAAATTGAATCTTTTGAGTAATCAAAACTCTGTAAAAATGGCAATTTTGGTCACTGTGAGGCTTTAAAAAGTGGTTATTCAACATGAGGCACGATCCAATTGACATTTTGAATCATTTTTGGTACAGTCCAAAAAATCAATTTTCGGATGAAAAACGATGACTCCGGACATGTCGAACGATCCCAAAATGGTCAATATGGATGAAATTTTAACATTTATTCTTTTGACTGTAAATGAGCGTTGGATGTGAATTAGGACTTTGTCAACTAAAATAAGTGTGTTTAAAGTCATTTCTGTGCCTGAAACGGGTCAAAATTGAAGCTTTTGAGTAATCAAAACTCTGTAAAAATGGCAATTTTGGTCACTCTGAGGGTTTAAAAAGTGGTTATTCAACATGAGGCACGATCCAATTGACATTTTGAATCATTTTTGGTACAGTCCAAAAAATCAATTTTCGGATGAAAAACGATGACTCCGGACATGTCGAACGATCCCAAAATGGTCATTAGGGATGAAATTTTAACATTTAATCTTTTGACTCTAAATGACTGTTGGATGTGAATTATGACTTTGTCAACTAAAATACCTGTGTTTAAAGTCATTTCTGTGCCTGAAATGGTTCAAAATTGAAGCTTTTGAGTAAGCAAAACTCTGTAAAAGAGGCAATTTTGGTGACTGTAAGGGTTTAAAAAGTGGTTATTCAACAGGAGGCACGATCCAATTGACATTTTGAATCCTTTTTGGTACAGTCCAAAAAATCAATTTTCGGATGAAAAACGATGACTCCGGACATGTCGAACGATCCCAAAATGGTCAATATGGATGAAATTTTAACATTTAATCTTTTGACTGGAAATGACTGGTGGATGTGAATTATGACTTTGTCAACTAAAATAAGTGTGTTTAAAGTCATTTCTGTGCCTGAAACGGGTCAAAATTGAAGCTTTTGAGTAAGCAAAACTCTGTAAAAATGGCAATTTTGGTCACTCTGAGCGTTTAAAAAGTGGTTATTCAACATGAGGCACGATCCAATTGACATTTTGATTCATTTTTGGTACAGTCCAAAAAATCAATTTTCAGATGAAAAACGATGACTCCGGACATGTCGAACGATCCCAAAATGGTCAATATGGATGAAATTTTAACATTTAATCTTTTGACTCTAAATGACTGTTGGATGTGAATTATGACTTTGTCAACTAAAATAAGTGTGTTTAAAGTCATTTCTGTGCCTGAAATGGTTCAAAATTGAAGCTTTTGAGTAAGCAAAACTCTGTAAAAGAGGCAATTTTGGTGACTGTGAGGGTTTAAAAAGTGGTTATTCAACATGAGGCACGATCCAATTGACATTTTGAATCCTTTTTGGTACAGTCCAAAAAATCAATTTTTGGATGAAAAACGATGACTCCGGACATGTCGAACGATCCCAAAATGGTCAATATGGATGAAATTTTAACATTTAATCTTTTGACTGTAAATGACTGGTGGATGTGAATTATGACTTTGTCAACTAAAATAAGTGTGTTTAAAGTCATTTCTGTGCCTCAAAGGGGTCAAAATTGAAGCTTTTGAGTAATCAAAACTCTGTAAAAATGGCAATTTTGGTCACTGTGAGGGTTTAAAAAGTGGTTATTCAACATGAGGCACGATCCATTTGACATTTTGAATCATTTTTGGTACAGTCCAAAAAATCAATTTTCGGATGAAAAACGATGACTCCGGACATGTCGAACGATCCCAAAATGGTCAATATGGATGAAATTTTAACATTTATTCTTTTGACTGTAAATGAGCGTTGGATGTGAATTAGGACTTTGTCAACTAAAATAAGTGTGTTTAAAGTCATTTCTGTGCCTGAAACGGGTCAAAATTGAAGCTTTTGAGTAATCAAAACTCTGTAAAAATGGCAATTTTGGTCACTCTGAGGGTTTAAAAAGTGGTTATTCAACATGAGGCACGATCCAATTGACATTTTGAATCATTTTTGGTACAGTCCAAAAAATCAATTTTCGGATGAAAAACGATGACTCCGGACATGTCGAACGATCCCAAAATGGTCATTAGGGATGAAATTTTAACATTTAATCTTTTGACTCTAAATGACTGTTGGATGTGAATTATGACTTTGTCAACTAAAATACCTGTGTTTAAAGTCATTTCTGTGCCTGAAATGGTTCAAAATTGAAGCTTTTGAGTAAGCAAAACTCTGTAAAAGAGGCAATTTTGGTGACTGTAAGGGTTTAAAAAGTGGTTATTCAACATGAGGCACGATCCAATTGACATTTTGAATCCTTTTTGGTACAGTCCAAAAAATCAATTTTCGGATGAAAAACGATGACTCCGGACATGTCGAACGATCCCAAAATGGTCAATATGGATGAAATTTTAACATTTAATCTTTTGACTGGAAATGACTGGTGGATGTGAATTATGACTTTGTCAACTAAAATAAGTGTGTTTAAAGTCATTTCTGTGCCTGAAACGGGTCAAAATTGAAGCTTTTGAGTAAGCAAAACTCTGTAAAAATGGCAATTTTGGTCACTCTGAGCGTTTAAAAAGTGGTTATTCAACATGAGGCACGATCCAATTGACATTTTGATTCATTTTTGGTACAGTCCAAAAAATCAATTTTCAGATGAAAAACGATGACTCCGGACATGTCGAACGATCCCAAAATGGTCAATATGGATGAAATTTTAACATTTAATCTTTTGACTCTAAATGACTGTTGGATGTGAATTATGACTTTGTCAACTAAAATAAGTGTGTTTAAAGTCATTTCTGTGCCTGAAATGGTTCAAAATTGAAGCTTTTGAGTAAGCAAAACTCTGTAAAAGAGGCAATTTTGGTGACTGTGAGGGTTTAAAAAGTGGTTATTCAACATGAGGCACGATCCAATTGACATTTTGAATCCTTTTTGGTACAGTCCAAAAAATCAATTTTTGGATGAAAAACGATGACTCCGGACATGTCGAACGATCCCAAAATGGTCAATATGGATGAAATTTTAACATTTAATCTTTTGACTGTAAATGACTGGTGGATGTGAATTATGACTTTGTCAACTAAAATAAGTGTGTTTAAAGTCATTTCTGTGCCTCAAAGGGGTCAAAATTGAAGCTTTTGAGTAATCAAAACTCTGTAAAAATGGCAATTTTGGTCACTGTGAGGGTTTAAAAAGTGGTTATTCAACATGAGGCACGATCCATTTGACATTTTGAATCATTTTTGGTACAGTCCAAAAAATCAATTTTCGGATGAAAAACGATGCCTCCGGACATGTCGAACGATCCCAAAGTGGTCAATAGGGATGAAATTTTAACATTTAATCTTTTGACTCTAAATGACTGTTGGATGTGAATTATGACTTTGTCAACTAAAATAAGTGTGTTTAAAGTCATTTCTGTGCCTGAAATGGTTCAAAATTGAAGCTTTTGAGTAAGCAAAACTCTGTAAAAGAGGCAATTTTGGTGACTGTAAGGGTTTAAAAAGTGGTTATTCAACATGAGGCACGATCCGATTGACATTTTGAATCCTTTTTGGTACAGTCCAAAAAATCAATTTTCGGATGAAAAACGATGACTCCGGACATGTCGAACGATCCCAAAATGGTCAATATGGATGAAATTTTAACATTTAATCTTTTGACTGTAAATGACTGGTGGGTGTGAATTATGACTTTGGCAACTAAAATAAGTGTGTTTAAAGTCATTTCTGTGCCTCAAAGGGGTCAAAATTGAAGCTTTTGAGTAATCAAAACTCTGTAAAAATGGCAATTTTGGTCACTGTGAGGCTTTAAAAAGTGGTTATTCAACATGAGGCACGATCCAATTGACATTTTGAATCATTTTTGGTACAGTCCAAAAAATCAATTTTCGGATGAAAAACGATGACTCCGGACATGTCGAACGATCCCAAAATGGTCAATATGGATGAAATTTTAACATTTAATCTTTTGACTGTAAATGACTGTTGGATGTGAATTATGACTTTGTCAACTAAAATAAGTGTGTTTTAAGTCATTTCTGTGCCTCAAAGGGGTCAAAATTGAAGCTTTTGAGTAATCATAACTCTGTAAAAATGGCAATTTTGGTCACTGTGAGGGTTTAAAAAGTGGTTATTCAACATGAGGCACGATCCAATTGACATTTTGAATCATTTTTGGTACAGTCCAAAAAATCAATTTTCGGATGAAAAACGATGACTCCGGACATGTCGAACGATCCCAAAATGGTCAATAGGGATGAAATTTTAACATTTAATCTTTTGACTCTAAATGACTGTTGGATGTGAATTATGACTTTGTCAACTAAAATAAGTGTGTTTAAAGTCATTTCTGTGCCTGAAATGGTTCAAAATTGAAGCTTTTGAGTAAGCAAAACTCTGTAAAAGAGGCAATTTTGGTGACTGTAAGGGTTTAAAAAGTGGTTATTCAACATGAGGCACGATCCAATTGACATTTTGAATCCTTTTTGGTACAGTCCAAAAAATCAATTTTCGGATGAAAAACGCTGACTCCGGACATGTCGAACGATCCCAAAATGGTCAATATGGATGAAATTTTAACATTTAATCTTTTGACTGGAAATGACTGGTGGATGTGAATTATGACTTTGTCAACTAAAATAAGTGTGTTTAAAGTCATTTCTGTGCCTCAAAGGGGTCAAAATTGAAGCTTTTGAGTAATCAAAACTCTGTAAAAATGGCAATTTTGGTCACTGTGAGGCTTTAAAAAGTGGTTATTCAACATGAGGCACGATCCAATTGACATTTTGAATCATTTTTGGTACAGTCCAAAAAATAAATTTTCAGATGAAAAACGATGACTCCGGACATGTCGAACGATCCCAAAATGGTCAATATGGATGAAATTTTAACATTTATTCTTTTGACTGTAAATGACTGTTGGATGTGAATTAGGACTTTGTCAACTAAAATAAGTGTGTTTAAAGTCATTTCTGTGCCTGAAACGGGTCAAAATTGAAGCTTTTGAGTAATCAAAACTCTGTAAAAATGGCAATTTTGGTCACTCTGAGGGTTTAAAAAGTGGTTATTCAACATGAGGCACGATCCAATTGACATTTTGAATCATTTTTGGTACAGTCCAAAAAATTAAATTTTCGGATGAAAAACGATGACTCCGGACATGTCGAACGATCCCAAAATGGTCATTAGGGATGAAATTTTAACATTTAATCTTTTGACTCTAAATGACTGTTGGATGTGAATTATGACTTTGTCAACTAAAATACGTGTGTTTAAAGTCATTTCTGTGCCTGAAATGGTTCAAAATTGAAGCTTTTGAGTAAGCAAAACTCTGTAAAAGAGGCAATTTTGGTGACTGTAAGGGTTTAAAAAGTGGTTATTCAACATGAGGCACGATCCAATTGACATTTTGAATCCTTTTTGGTACAGTCCAAAAAATCAATTTTCGGATGAAAAACGATGACTCCGGACATGTCGAACGATCCCAAAATGGTCAATATGGATGAAATTTTAACATTTAATCTTTTGACTGGAAATGACTGGTGGATGTGAATTATGACTTTGTCAACTAAAATAAGTGTGTTTAAAGTCATTTCTGTGCCTGAAACGGGTCAAAATTGAAGCTTTTGAGTAAGCAAAACTCTGTAAAAATGGCAATTTTGGTCACTCTGAGGGTTTAAAAAGTGGTTATTCAACATGAGGCACGATCCAATTGACATTTTGAATCATTTTTGGTACAGTCCAAAAAATCAATTTTCGGATGAAAAACGATGACTCCGGACATGTCGAACGATCCCAAAATGGTCATTAGGGATGAAATTTTAACATTTAATCTTTTGACTCTAAATGACTGTTGGATGTGAATTATGACTTTGTCAACTAAAATACCTGTGTTTAAAGTCATTTCTGTGCCTGAAATGGTTCAAAATTGAAGCTTTTGAGTAAGCAAAACTCTGTAAAAGAGGCAATTTTGGTGACTGTAAGGGTTTAAAAAGTGGTTATTCAACATGAGGCACGATCCAATTGACATTTTGAATCCTTTTTGGTACAGTCCAAAAAATCAATTTTCGGATGAAAAACGATGACTCCGGACATGTCGAACGATCCCAAAATGGTCAATATGGATGAAATTTTAACATTTAATCTTTTGACTGGAAATGACTGGTGGATGTGAATTATGACTTTGTCAACTAAAATAAGTGTGTTTAAAGTCATTTCTGTGCCTGAAACGGGTCAAAATTGAAGCTTTTGAGTAAGCAAAACTCTGTAAAAATGGCAATTTTGGTCACTCTGAGCGTTTAAAAAGTGGTTATTCAACATGAGGCACGATCCAATTGACATTTTGATTCATTTTTGGTACAGTCCAAAAAATCAATTTTCAGATGAAAAACGATGACTCCGGACATGTCGAACGATCCCAAAATGGTCAATATGGATGAAATTTTAACATTTAATCTTTTGACTCTAAATGACTGTTGGATGTGAATTATGACTTTGTCAACTAAAATAAGTGTGTTTAAAGTCATTTCTGTGCCTGAAATGGTTCAAAATTGAAGCTTTTGAGTAAGCAAAACTCTGTAAAAGAGGCAATTTTGGTGACTGTGAGGGTTTAAAAAGTGGTTATTCAACATGAGGCACGATCCAATTGACATTTTGAATCCTTTTTGGTACAGTCCAAAAAATCAATTTTTGGATGAAAAACGATGACTCCGGACATGTCGAACGATCCCAAAATGGTCAATATGGATGAAATTTTAACATTTAATCTTTTGACTGTAAATGACTGGTGGATGTGAATTATGACTTTGTCAACTAAAATAAGTGTGTTTAAAGTCATTTCTGTGCCTCAAAGGGGTCAAAATTGAAGCTTTTGAGTAATCAAAACTCTGTAAAAATGGCAATTTTGGTCACTGTGAGGGTTTAAAAAGTGGTTATTCAACATGAGGCACGATCCATTTGACATTTTGAATCATTTTTGGTACAGTCCAAAAAATCAATTTTCGGATGAAAAACGATGCCTCCGGACATGTCGAACGATCCCAAAGTGGTCAATAGGGATGAAATTTTAACATTTAATCTTTTGACTCTAAATGACTGTTGGATGTGAATTATGACTTTGTCAACTAAAATAAGTGTGTTTAAAGTCATTTCTGTGCCTGAAATGGTTCAAAATTGAAGCTTTTGAGTAAGCAAAACTCTGTAAAAGAGGCAATTTTGGTGACTGTAAGGGTTTAAAAAGTGGTTATTCAACATGAGGCACGATCCGATTGACATTTTGAATCCTTTTTGGTACAGTCCAAAAAATCAATTTTCGGATGAAAAACGATGACTCCAGACATGTCGAACGATCCCAAAATGGTCAATATGGATGAAATTTTAACATTTAATCTTTTGACTGTAAATGACTGGTGGGTGTGAATTATGACTTTGGCAACTAAAATAAGTGTGTTTAAAGTCATTTCTGTGCCTCAAAGGGGTCAAAATTGAAGCTTTTGAGTAATCAAAACTCTGTAAAAATGGCAATTTTGGTCACTGTGAGGCTTTAAAAAGTGGTTATTCAACATGAGGCACGATCCAATTGACATTTTGAATCATTTTTGGTACAGTCCAAAAAATCAATTTTCGGATGAAAAACGATGACTCCGGACATGTCGAACGATCCCAAAATGGTCAATATGGATGAAATTTTAACATTTAATCTTTTGACTGTAAATGACTGTTGGATGTGAATTATGACTTTGTCAACTAAAATAAGTGTGTTTTAAGTCATTTCTGTGCCTCAAAGGGGTCAAAATTGAAGCTTTTGAGTAATCATAACTCTGTAAAAATGGCAATTTTGGTCACTGTGAGGGTTTAAAAAGTGGTTATTCAACATGAGGCACGATCCAATTGACATTTTGAATCATTTTTGGTACAGTCCAAAAAATCAATTTTCGGATGAAAAACGATGACTCCGGACATGTCGAACGATCCCAAAATGGTCAATAGGGATGAAATTTTAACATTTAATCTTTTGACTCTAAATGACTGTTGGATGTGAATTATGACTTTGTCAACTAAAATAAGTGTGTTTAAAGTCATTTCTGTGCCTGAAATGGTTCAAAATTGAAGCTTTTGAGTAAGCAAAACTCTGTAAAAGAGGCAATTTTGGTGACTGTAAGGGTTTAAAAAGTGGTTATTCAACATGAGGCACGATCCAATTGACATTTTGAATCCTTTTTGGTACAGTCCAAAAAATCAATTTTCGGATGAAAAACGCTGACTCCGGACATGTCGAACGATCCCAAAATGGTCAATATGGATGAAATTTTAACATTTAATCTTTTGACTGGAAATGACTGGTGGATGTGAATTATGACTTTGTCAACTAAAATAAGTGTGTTTAAAGTCATTTCTGTGCCTCAAAGGGGTCAAAATTGAAGCTTTTGAGTAATCAAAACTCTGTAAAAATGGCAATTTTGGTCACTGTGAGGCTTTAAAAAGTGGTTATTCAACATGAGGCACGATCCAATTGACATTTTGAATCATTTTTGGTACAGTCCAAAAAATAAATTTTCGGATGAAAAACGATGACTCCGGACATGTCGAACGATCCCAAAATGGTCAATATGGATGAAATTTTAACATTTATTCTTTTGACTGTAAATGACTGTTGGATGTGAATTAGGACTTTGTCAACTAAAATAAGTGTGTTTAAAGTCATTTCTGTGCCTGAAACGGGTCAAAATTGAAGCTTTTGAGTAATCAAAACTCTGTAAAAATGGCAATTTTGGTCACTCTGAGGGTTTAAAAAGTGGTTATTCAACATGAGGCACGATCCAATTGACATTTTGAATCATTTTTGGTACAGTCCAAAAAATAAATTTTCGGATGAAAAACGATGACTCCGGACATGTCGAACGATCCCAAAATGGTCATTAGGGATGAAATTTTAACATTTAATCTTTTGACTCTAAATGACTGTTGGATGTGAATTATGACTTTGTCAACTAAAATACGTGTGTTTAAAGTCATTTCTGTGCCTGAAATGGTTCAAAATTGAAGCTTTTGAGTAAGCAAAACTCTGTAAAAGAGGCAATTTTGGTGACTGTAAGGGTTTAAAAAGTGGTTATTCAACATGAGGCACGATCCAATTGACATTTTGAATCCTTTTTGGTACAGTCCAAAAAATCAATTTTCGGATGAAAAACGATGACTCCGGACATGTCGAACGATCCCAAAATGGTCAATATGGATGAAATTTTAACATTTAATCTTTTGACTGGAAATGACTGGTGGATGTGAATTATGACTTTGTCAACTAAAATAAGTGTGTTTAAAGTCATTTCTGTGCCTGAAACGGGTCAAAATTGAAGCTTTTGAGTAAGCAAAACTCTGTAAAAATGGCAATTTTGGTCACTCTGAGGGTTTAAAAAGTGGTTATTCAACATGAGGCACGATCCAATTGACATTTTGATTCATTTTTGGTACAGTCCAAAAAATCAATTTTCGGATGAAAAACGATGACTCCAGACATGTCGAACGATCCCAAAATGGTCAATATGGATGAAATTTTAACATTTATTCTTTTGACTCTAAATGACTGTTGGATGTGAATTATGACTTTGTCAACTAAAATAAGTGTGTTTAAAGTCATTTCTGTGCCTGAAATGGTTCAAAATTGAAGCTTTTGAGTAAGCAAAACTCTGTAAAAGAGGCAATTTTGGTGACTGCGAGGGTTTAAAAAGTGGTTATTCAACATGAGGCACGATCCAATTGACATTTTGAATCCTTTTTGGTACAGTCCAAAAAATCAATTTTCGGATGAAAACGATGACTCCGGACATGTCGAACGATCCCAAAGTGGTCAATATGGATGAAATTTTAACATTTAATCTTTTGACTGTAAATGACTGGTGGGTGTGAATTATGACTTTGTCAACTAAAATAAGTGTGTTTAAAGTCATTTCTGTGCCTGAAATGGTTCAAAATTGAAGCTTTTGAGTAAGCAAAACTCTGTAAAAGAGGCAATTTTGGTGACTGCGAGGGTTTAAAAAGTGGTTATTCAACATGAGGCACGATCCAATTGACATTTTGAATCCTTTTTGGTACAGTCCAAAAAATCAATTTTCGGATGAAAAACGATGACTCCGGACATGTCGAACGATCCCAAAATGGTCAATATGGATGAAATTTTAACATTTAATCTTTTGACTGTAAATGACTGGTGGATGTGAATTATGACTTTGTCAACTAAAATAAGTGTGTTTAAAGTCATTTCTGTGCCTCAAAGGGGTCCAAATTGAAGCTTTTGAGTAATCAAAACTCTGTAAAAATGGCAATTTTGGTCACTGTGAGGGTTTAAAAAGTGGTTATTCAACATGAGGCACAATCCAATTGACATTTTGAATCATTTTTGGTACAGTCCAAAAAATCAATTTTCGGATGAAAAACGATGACTCCGGACATGTCGAACGATCCCAAAGTGGTCAATAGGGATGAAATTTTAACATTTAATCTTTTGACTCTAAATGACTGTTGGATGTGAATTATGACTTTGTCAACTAAAATAAGTGTGTTTAAAGTCATTTCTGTGCCTGAAATGGTTCAAAATTGAAGCTTTTGAGTAAGCAAAACTCTGTAAAAGAGGCAATTTTGGTGACTGTAAGGGTTTAAAAAGTGGTTATTCAACATGAGGCACGATCCGATTGACATTTTGAATCCTTTTTGGTACAGTCCAAAAAATCAATTTTCGGATGAAAAACGATGACTCCGGACATGTCGAACGATCCCAAAATGGTCAATATGGATGAAATTTTAACATTTAATCTTTTGACTGTAAATGACTGGTGGGTGTGAATTATGACTTTGTCAACTAAAATAAGTGTGTTTAAAGTCATTTCTGTGCCTCAAAGGGGTCAAAATTGAAGCTTTTGAGTAAGCAAAACTCTGTAAAAGAGGCAATTTTGGTGACTGTAAGGGTTTAAAAAGTGGTTATTCAACATGAGGCACGATCCAATTGACATTTTGAATCCTTTTTGGTACAGTCCAAAAAATCAATTTTCGGATGAAAAACGATGACTCCGGACATGTCGAACGATCCCAAAATGGTCAATATGGATGAAATTTTAACATTTAATCTTTTGACTGGAAATGACTGGTGGATGTGAATTATGACTTTGTCAACTAAAATAAGTGTGTTTAAAGTCATTTCTGTGCCTCAAAGGGGTCAAAATTGAAGCTTTTGAGTAATCAAAACTCTGTAAAAATGGCAATTTTGGTCACTGTGAGGGTTTAAAAAGTGGTTATTCAACATGAGGCACGATCCAATTGACATTTTGAATCATTTTTGGTACAGTCCAAAAAATCAATTTTCGGATGAAAAACAATGACTCCGGACATGTCGAACGATCCCAAAATGGTCCATATGGATGAAATTTTAACATTTAATCTTTTGACTGTAAATGACTGGTGGGTGTGAATTATGACTTTGTCAACTAAAATAAGTGTGTTTAAAGTCATTTCTGTGCCTCAAAGGGGTCAAAATTGAAGCTTTTGAGTAATCAAAACTCTGTAAAAATGGCAATTTTGGTCACTGTGAGGCTTTAAAAATTGGTTATTAAACATGAGGCACGATCCAATTGACATTTTGAATCATTTTTGGTACAGTCCAAAAAATCAATTTTCGGATGAAAAACGATGACTCCGGACATGTCGAACGATCCCAAAATGGTCAATATGGATGAAATTTTAACATTTAATCTTTTGACTGTAAATGACTGTTGGATGTGAATTATGACTTTGTCAACTAAAATAAGTGTGTTTTAAGTCATTTCTGTGCCTCAAAGGGGTCAAAATTGAAGCTTTTGAGTAATCATAACTCTGTAAAAATGGCAATTTTGGTCACTGTGAGGGTTTAAAAAGTGGTTATTCAACATGAGGCACGATCCAATTGACATTTTGAATCATTTTTGGTACAGTCCAAAAAATCAATTTTCGGATGAAAAACGATGACTCTGGACATGTCGAACGATCCCAAAATGGTCAATATGGATGAAATTTTAACATTTAATCTTTTGACTCTAAATGACTGTTGGATGTGAATTATGACTTTGTCAACTAAAATAAGTGTGTTTAAAGTCATTTCTGTGCCTGAAACGGGTCAAAATTGAAGCTTTTGAGTAAGCAAAACTCTGTAAAAATGGCAATTTTGGTCACTCTGAGGGTTTAAAAAGTGGTTATTCAACATGAGGCACGATCCAATTGACATTTTGAATCCTTTTTGGTACAGTCCAAAAAATCAATTTTCGGAGGAAAAACGATGACTCCGGACATGTCGAACGATCCCAAAATGGTCAATATGGATGAAATTTTAACATTTAATCTTTTGACTGGAAATGACTGGTGGATGTGAATTATGACTTTGTCAACTAAAATAAGTGTGTTTAAAGTCATTTCTGTGCCTGAAACGGGTCAAAATTGAAGCTTTTGAGTAAGCAAAACTCTGTAAAAATGGCAATTTTGGTCACTCTGAGGGTTTAAAAAGTGGTTATTCAACATGAGGCACGATCCAATTGACATTTTGATTCATTTTTGGTACAGTCCAAAAAATCAATTTTCGGATGAAAAACGATGACTCCGGACATGTCGAACGATCCCAAAATGGTCAATATGGATGAAATTTTAACATTTAATCTTTTGACTCTAAATGACTGTTGGATGTGAATTATGACTTTGTCAACTAAAATAAGTGTGTTTAAAGTCATTTCTGTGCCTGAAACGGGTCAAAATTGAAGCTTTTGAGTAAGCAAAACTCTGTAAAAATGGCAATTTTGGTCACTCTGAGGGTTTAAAAAGTGGTTATTCAACATGAGGCACGATCCAATTGACATTTTGAATCCTTTTTGGTACAGTCCAAAAAATCAATTTTCGGATGAAAAACGATGACTCCGGACATGTCGAACGATCCCAAAATGGTCAATATGGATGAAATTTTAACATTTAATCTTTTGACTGGAAATGACTGGTGGATGTGAATTATGACTTTGTCAACTAAAATAAGTGTGTTTAAAGTCATTTCTGTGCCTGAAACGGGTCAAAATTGAAGCTTTTGAGTAAGCAAAACTCTGTAAAAATGGCAATTTTGGTCACTCTGAGGGTTTAAAAAGTGGTTATTCAACATGAGGCACGATCCAATTGACATTTTGATTCATTTTTGGTACAGTCCAAAAAATCAATTTTCGGATGAAAAACGATGACTCCAGACATGTCGAACGATCCCAAAATGGTCAATATGGATGAAATTTTAACATTTATTCTTTTGACTCTAAATGACTGTTGGATGTGAATTATGACTTTGTCAACTAAAATAAGTGTGTTTAAAGTCATTTCTGTGCCTGAAATGGTTCAAAATTGAAGCTTTTGAGTAAGCAAAACTCTGTAAAAGAGGCAATTTTGGTGACTGTGAGGGTTTAAAAAGTGGTTATTCAACATGAGGCACGATCCAATTGACATTTTGAATCCTTTTTTGTACAGTCCAAAAAATCAATTTTCGGATGAAAAACGATGACTCCGGACATGTCGAACGATCCCAAAATGGTCAATATGGATGAAATTTTAACATTTAATCTTTTGACTGTAAATGACTGGTGGATGTGAATTATGACTTTGTCAACTAAAATAAGTGTGTTTAAAGTCATTTCTGTGCCTGAAACGGGTCAAAATTGAAGCTTTTGAGTAAGCAAAACTCTGTAAAAGTGGCAATTTTGGTCACTCTGAGGGTTTAAAAAGTGGTTATTCAACATGAGGCACGATCCAATTGACATTTTGAATCCTTTTTGGTACAGTCCAAAAAATCAATTTTCGGATGAAAAACGATGACTCCGGACATGTCGAACGATCCCAAAATGGTCAATATGGATGAAATTTTAACATTTAATCTTTTGACTGGAAATGACTGGTGGATGTGAATTATGACTTTGTCAACTAAAATAAGTGTGTTTAAAGTCATTTCTGTGCCTGAAACGGGTCAAAATTGAAGCTTTTGAGTAAGCAAAACTCTGTAAAAATGGCAATTTTGGTCACTCTGAGGGTTTAAAAAGTGGTTATTCAACATGAGGCACGATCCAATTGACATTTTGATTCATTTTTGGTACAGTCCAAAAAATCAATTTTCGGATGAAAAACGATGACTCCAGACATGTCGAACGATCCCAAAATGGTCAATATGGATGAAATTTTAACATTTATTCTTTTGACTCTAAATGACTGTTGGATGTGAATTATGACTTTGTCAACTAAAATAAGTGTGTTTAAAGTCATTTCTGTGCCTGAAATGGTTCAAAATTGAAGCTTTTGAGTAAGCAAAACTCTGTAAAAGAGGCAATTTTGGTGACTGTGAGGGTTTAAAAAGTGGTTATTCAACATGAGGCACGATCCAATTGACATTTTGAATCCTTTTTGGTACAGTCCAAAAAATCAATTTTCGGATGAAAAACGATGACTCCGGACATGTCGAACGATCCCAAAATGGTCAATATGGATGAAATTTTAACATTTAATCTTTTGACTGTAAATGACTGGTGGATGTGAATTATGACTTTGTCAACTAAAATAAGTGTGTTTAAAGTCATTTCTGTGCCTCAAAGGGGTCAAAATTGAAGCTTTTGAGTAATCAAAACTCTGTAAAAATGGCAATTTTGGTCACTGTGAGGGTTTAAAAAGTGGTTATTCAACATGAGGCACAATCCAATTGACATTTTGAATCATTTTTGGTACAGTCCAAAAAATCAATTTTCGGATGAAAAACGATGACTCCGGACATGTCGAACGATCCCAAAGTGGTCAATAGGGATGAAATTTTAACATTTAATCTTTTGACTCTAAATGACTGTTGGATGTGAATTATGACTTTGTCAACTAAAATAAGTGTGTTTAAAGTCATTTCTGTGCCTGAAATGGTTCAAAATTGAAGCTTTTGAGTAAGCAAAACTCTGTAAAAGAGGCAATTTTGGTGACTGTAAGGGTTTAAAAAGTGGTTATTCAACATGAGGCACGATCCGATTGACATTTTGAATCCTTTTTGGTACAGTCCAAAAAATCAATTTTCGGATGAAAAACGATGACTCCGGACATGTCGAACGATCCCAAAATGGTCAATATGGATGAAATTTTAACATTTAATCTTTTGACTCTAAATGACTGTTGGATGTGAATTATGACTTTGTCAACTAAAATAAGTGTGTTTAAAGTCATTTCTGTGCCTGAAACGGGTCAAAATTGAAGCTTTTGAGTAAGCAAAACTCTGTAAAAATGGCAATTTTGGTCACTCTGAGGGTTTAAAAAGTGGTTATTCAACATGAGGCACGATCCAATTGACATTTTGAATCCTTTTTGGTACAGTCCAAAAAATCAATTTTCGGATGAAAAACGATGACTCCGGACATGTCGAACGATCCCAAAATGGTCAATATGGATGAAATTTTAACATTTAATCTTTTGACTGGAAATGACTGGTGGATGTGAATTATGACTTTGTCAACTAAAATAAGTGTGTTTAAAGTCATTTCTGTGCCTGAAACGGGTCAAAATTGAAGCTTTTGAGTAAGCAAAACTCTGTAAAAATGGCAATTTTGGTCACTCTGAGGGTTTAAAAAGTGGTTATTCAACATGAGGCACGATCCAATTGACATTTTGATTCATTTTTGGTACAGTCCAAAAAATCAATTTTCGGATGAAAAACGATGACTCCAGACATGTCGAACGATCCCAAAATGGTCAATATGGATGAAATTTTAACATTTATTCTTTTGACTCTAAATGACTGTTGGATGTGAATTATGACTTTGTCAACTAAAATAAGTGTGTTTAAAGTCATTTCTGTGCCTGAAATGGTTCAAAATTGAAGCTTTTGAGTAAGCAAAACTCTGTAAAAGAGGCAATTTTGGTGACTGTGAGGGTTTAAAAAGTGGTTATTCAACATGAGGCACGATCCAATTGACATTTTGAATCCTTTTTGGTACAGTCCAAAAAATCAATTTTCGGATGAAAAACGATGACTTCGGACATGTCGAACGATCCCAAAATGGTCAATATGGATGAAATTTTAACATTTAATCTTTTGACTGTAAATGACTGGTGGATGTGAATTATGACTTTGTCAACTAAAATAAGTGTGTTTAAAGTCATTTCTGTGCCTCAAAGGGGTCAAAATTGAAGCTTTTGAGTAATCAAAACTCTGTAAAAATGGCAATTTTGGTCACTGTGAGGGTTTAAAAAGTGGTTATTCAACATGAGGCACAATCCAATTGACATTTTGAATCATTTTTGGTACAGTCCAAAAAATCAATTTTCGGATGAAAAACGATGACTCCGGACATGTCGAACGATCCCAAAGTGGTCAATAGGGATGAAATTTTAACATTTAATCTTTTGACTCTAAATGACTGTTGGATGTGAATTATGACTTTGTCAACTAAAATAAGTGTGTTTAAAGTCATTTCTGTGCCTGAAATGGTTCAAAATTGAAGCTTTTGAGTAAGCAAAACTCTGTAAAAGAGGCAATTTTGGTGACTGTAAGGGTTTAAAAAGTGGTTATTCAACATGAGGCACGATCCGATTGACATTTTGAATCCTTTTTGGTACAGTCCAAAAAATCAATTTTCGGATGAAAAACGATGACTCCGGACATGTCGAACGATCCCAAAATGGTCAATATGGATGAAATTTTAACATTTAATCTTTTGACTGTAAATGACTGGTGGGTGTGAATTATGACTTTGTCAACTGAAATAAGTGTGTTTAAAGTCATTTCTGTGCCTCAAAGGGGGCAAAATTGAAGCTTTTGAGTAATCAAAACTCTGTAAAAATGGCAATTTTGGTCACTGTGAGGCTTTAAAAAGTGGTTATTCAACATGAGGCACGATCCAATTGACATTTTGAATCATTTTTGATACAGTCCAAAAAATCAATTTTCGGATGAAAAACGATGACTCCGGACATGTCGAACGATCCCAAAATGGTCAATATGGATGAAATTTTAACATTTAATCTTTTGACTGTAAATGACTGTTGGATGTGAATTATGACTTTGTCAACTAAAATAAGTGTGTTTTAAGTCATTTCTGTGCCTCAAAGGGGTCAAAATTGAAGCTTTTGAGTAATCATAACTCTGTAAAAATGGCAATTTTGGTCACTGTGAGGGTTTAAAAAGTGGTTATTCAACATGAGGCATGATCCAATTGACATTTTGAATCATTTTTGGTACAGTCCAAAAAATCAATTTTCGGATGAAAAACGATGACTCCGGACATGTCGAACGATCCCAAAATGGTCAATAGGGATGAAATTTTAACATTTAATCTTTTGACTCTAAATGACTGTTGGATGTGAATTATGACTTTGTCAACTAAAATAAGTGTGTTTAAAGTAATTTCTGTGCCTGAAATGGTTCAAAATTGAAGCTTTTGAGTAAGCAAAACTCTAAAAGAGGCAATTTTGGTGACTGTAAGGGTTTAAAAAGTGGTTATTCAACATGAGGCACGATCCAATTGACATTTTGAATCCTTTTTGGTACAGTCCAAAAAATCAATTTTCGGATGAAAAACGATGACTCCGGACATGTCGAACGATCCCAAAATGGTCAATATGGATGAAATTTTAACATTTAATCTTTTGACTGGAAATGACTGGTGGATGTGAATTATGACTTTGTCAACTAAAATAAGTGTGTTTAAAGTCATTTCTGTGCCTCAAAGGGGTCAAAATTGAAGCTTTTGAGTAATCAAAACTCTGTAAAAATGGCAATTTTGGTCACTGTGAGGGTTTAAAAAGTGGTTATTCAACATGAGGCACGATCCAATTGACATTTTGAATCATTTTTGGTACAGTCCAAAAAATCAATTTTCGGATGAAAAACGATGACTCCGGACATGTCGAACGATCCCAAAATGGTCCATATGGATGAAATTTTAACATTTAATCTTTTGACTGTAAATGACTGGTGGGTGTGAATTATGACTTTGTCAACTAAAATAAGTGTGTTTAAAGTCATTTCTGTGCCTCAAAGGGGTCAAAATTGAAGCTTTTGAGTAATCAAAACTCTGTAAAAATGGCAATTTTGGTCACTGTGAGGCTTTAAAAAGTGGTTATTAAACATGAGGCACGATCCAATTGACATTTTGAATCATTTTTGGTACAGTCCAAAAAAATCAATTTTCGGATGAAAAACGATGACTGCGGACATGTCGAACGATCCCAAAATGGTCAATATTTATGAAATTTTAACATTCAATCTTTTGACTGTAAATGACTGTTGGATGTGAATTATGACTTTGTCAACTAAAATAAGTGTGTTTTAAGTCATTTCTGTGCCTGAAACGGGTCAAAATTGAAGCTTTTGAGTAATTAAAACTCTGTAAAAATGGCAATTTTGGTCAATCTGAGGCTTTAAAAAGTGGTTATTCAACATGAGGCACGATCCAATTGACATTTTGAATCATTTTTGGTACAGTCCAAAAAATCAATTTTCGGATGAAAAACGATGACTCCGGACATGTCGAAAGATCCCAAAATGGTCAATATGGATGAAATTTTAACATTTAATCTTTTGACTGTAAATGACTGTTGGATGTGAATTATGACTTTGTCAACTAAAATAAGTGTGTTTTAAGTCATTTCTGTGCCTCAAAGGGGTCAAAATTGAAGCTTTTGAGTAATCATAACTCTGTAAAAATGGCAATTTTGGTCACTGTGAGGGTTTAAAAAGTGGTTATTCAACATGAGGCACGATCCAATTGACATTTTGAATCATTTTTGGTACAGTCCAAAAAATCAATTTTCGGATGAAAAACGATGACTCTGGACATGTCGAACGATCCCAAAATGGTCAATATGGATGAAATTTTAACATTTAATCTTTTGACTCTAAATGACTGTTGGATGTGAATTATGACTTTGTCAACTAAAATAAGTGTGTTTAAAGTCATTTCTGTGCCTGAAACGGGTCAAAATTGAAGCTTTTGAGTAAGCAAAACTCTGTAAAAATGGCAATTTTGGTCACTCTGAGGGTTTAAAAAGTGGTTATTCAACATGAGGCACGATCCAATTGACATTTTGAATCCTTTTTGGTACAGTGCAAAAAATCAATTTTCGGAGGAAAAACGATGACTCCGGACATGTCGAACGATCCCAAAATGGTCAATATGGATGAAATTTTAACATTTAATCTTTTGACTGGAAATGACTGGTGGATGTGAATTATGACTTTGTCAACTAAAATAAGTGTGTTTAAAGTCATTTCTGTGCCTGAAACGGGTCAAAATTGAAGCTTTTGAGTAAGCAAAACTCTGTAAAAATGGCAATTTTGGTCACTCTGAGGGTTTAAAAAGTGGTTATTCAACATGAGGCACGATCCAATTGACATTTTGATTCATTTTTGGTACAGTCCAAAAAATCAATTTTCGGATGAAAAACGATGACTCCAGACATGTCGAACGATCCCAAAATGGTCAATATGGATGAAATTTTAACATTTATTCTTTTGACTCTAAATGACTGTTGGATGTGAATTATGACTTTGTCAACTAAAATAAGTGTGTTTAAAGTCATTTCTGTGCCTGAAATGGTTCAAAATTGAAGCTTTTGAGTAAGCAAAACTCTGTAAAAGAGGCAATTTTGGTGACTGTGAGGGTTTAAAAAGTGGTTATTCAACATGAGGCACGATCCAATTGACATTTTGAATCCTTTTTGGTACAGTCCAAAAAATCAATTTTCGGATGAAAAACGATGACTCCGGACATGTCGAACGATCCCAAAATGGTCAATATGGATGAAATTTTAACATTTAATCTTTTGACTGTAAATGACTGGTGGATGTGAATTATGACTTTGTCAACTAAAATAAGTGTGTTTAAAGTCATTTCTGTGCCTCAAAGGGGTCAAAATTGAAGCTTTTGAGTAATCAAAACTCTGTAAAAATGGCAATTTTGGTCACTGTGAGGGTTTAAAAAGTGGTTATTCAACATGAGGCACAATCCAATTGACATTTTGAATCATTTTTGGTACAGTCCAAAAAATCAATTTTCGGATGAAAAACGATGACTCCGGACATGTCGAACGATCCCAAAGTGGTCAATAGGGATGAAATTTTAACATTTAATCTTTTGACTCTAAATGACTGTTGGATGTGAATTATGACTTTGTCAACTAAAATAAGTGTGTTTAAAGTCATTTCTGTGCCTGAAATGGTTCAAAATTGAAGCTTTTGAGTAAGCAAAACTCTGTAAAAGAGGCAATTTTGGTGACTGTAAGGGTTTAAAAAGTGGTTATTCAACATGAGGCACGATCCGATTGACATTTTGAATCCTTTTTGGTACAGTCCAAAAAATCAATTTTCGGATGAAAAACGATGACTCCGGACATGTCGAACGATCCCAAAATGGTCAATATGGATGAAATTTTAACATTTAATCTTTTGACTCTAAATGACTGTTGGATGTGAATTATGACTTTGTCAACTAAAATAAGTGTGTTTAAAGTCATTTCTGTGCCTGAAACGGGTCAAAATTGAAGCTTTTGAGTAAGCAAAACTCTGTAAAAATGGCAATTTTGGTCACTCTGAGGGTTTAAAAAGTGGTTATTCAACATGAGGCACGATCCAATTGACATTTTGAATCCTTTTTGGTACAGTCCAAAAAATCAATTTTCGGATGAAAAACGATGACTCCGGACATGTCGAACGATCCCAAAATGGTCAATATGGATGAAATTTTAACATTTAATCTTTTGACTGGAAATGACTGGTGGATGTGAATTATGACTTTGTCAACTAAAATAAGTGTGTTTAAAGTCATTTCTGTGCCTGAAACGGGTCAAAATTGAAGCTTTTGAGTAAGCAAAACTCTGTAAAAATGGCAATTTTGGTCACTCTGAGGGTTTAAAAAGTGGTTATTCAACATGAGGCACGATCCAATTGACATTTTGATTCATTTTTGGTACAGTCCAAAAAATCAATTTTCGGATGAAAAACGATGACTCCAGACATGTCGAACGATCCCAAAATGGTCAATATGGATGAAATTTTAACATTTATTCTTTTGACTCTAAATGACTGTTGGATGTGAATTATGACTTTGTCAACTAAAATAAGTGTGTTTAAAGTCATTTCTGTGCCTGAAATGGTTCAAAATTGAAGCTTTTGAGTAAGCAAAACTCTGTAAAAGAGGCAATTTTGGTGACTGTGAGGGTTTAAAAAGTGGTTATTCAACATGAGGCACGATCCAATTGACATTTTGAATCCTTTTTGGTACAGTCCAAAAAATCAATTTTCGGATGAAAAACGATGACTCCGGACATGTCGAACGATCCCAAAATGGTCAATATGGATGAAATTTTAACATTTAATCTTTTGACTGTAAATGACTGGTGGATGTGAATTATGACTTTGTCAACTAAAATAAGTGTGTTTAAAGTCATTTCTGTGCCTCAAAGGGGTCAAAATTTAAGCTTTTGAGTAATCAAAACTCTGTAAAAATGGCAATTTTGGTCACTGTGAGGGTTTAAAAAGTGGTTATTCAACATGAGGCACAATCCAATTGACATTTTGAATCATTTTTGGTACAGTCCAAAAAATCAATTTTCGGATGAAAAACGATGACTCCGGACATGTCGAACGATCCCAAAGTGGTCAATAGGGATGAAATTTTAACATTTAATCTTTTGACTCTAAATGACTGTTGGATGTGAATTATGACTTTGTCAACTAAAATAAGTGTGTTTAAAGTCATTTCTGTGCCTGAAATGGTTCAAAATTGAAGCTTTTGAGTAAGCAAAACTCTGTAAAAGAGGCAATTTTGGTGACTGTAAGGGTTTAAAAAGTGGTTATTCAACATGAGGCACGATCCGATTGACATTTTGAATCCTTTTTGGTACAGTCCAAAAAATCAATTTTCGGATGAAAAACGATGACTCCGGACATGTCGAACGATCCCAAAATGGTCAATATGGATGAAATTTTAACATTTAATCTTTTGACTGTAAATGACTGGTGGGTGTGAATTATGACTTTGTCAACTAAAATAAGTGTGTTTAAAGTCATTTCTGTGCCTCAAAGGGGTCAAAATTGAAGCTTTTGAGTAATCAAAACTCTGTAAAAATGGCAATTTTGGTCACTGTGAGGCTTTAAAAAGTGGTTATTCAACATGAGGCACGATCCAATTGACATTTTGAATCATTTTTGATACAGTCCAAAAAATCAATTTTCGGATGGAAAACGATGACTCCGGACATGTCGAACGATCCCAAAATGGTCAATATGGATGAAATTTTAACATTTAATCTTTTGACTCTAAATGACTGTTGGATGTGAATTATGACTTTGTCAACTAAAATAAGTGTGTTTAAAGTCATTTCTGTGCCTGAAACGGGTCAAAATTGAAGCTTTTGAGTAAGCAAAACTCTGTAAAAATGGCAATTTTGGTCACTCTGAGGGTTTAAAAAGTGGTTATTCAACATGAGGCACGATCCAATTGACATTTTGAATCCTTTTTGGTACAGTCCAAAAAATCAATTTTCGGATGAAAAACGATGACTCCGGACATGTCGAACGATCCCAAAATGGTCAATATGGATGAAATTTTAACATTTAATCTTTTGACTGGAAATGACTGGTGGATGTGAATTATGACTTTGTCAACTAAAATAAGTGTGTTTAAAGTCATTTCTGTGCCTGAAACGGGTCAAAATTGAAGCTTTTGAGTAAGCAAAACTCTGTAAAAATGGCAATTTTGGTCACTCTGAGGGTTTAAAAAGTGGTTATTCAACATGAGGCACGATCCAATTGACATTTTGATTCATTTTTGGTACAGTCCAAAAAATCAATTTTCGGATGAAAAACGATGACTCCAGACATGTCGAACGATCCCAAAATGGTCAATATGGATGAAATTTTAACATTTATTCTTTTGACTCTAAATGACTGTTGGATGTGAATTATGACTTTGTCAACTAAAATAAGTGTGTTTAAAGTCATTTCTGTGCCTGAAATGGTTCAAAATTGAAGCTTTTGAGTAAGCAAAACTCTGTAAAAGAGGCAATTTTGGTGACTGTGAGGGTTTAAAAAGTGGTTATTCAACATGAGGCACGATCCAATTGACATTTTGAATCATTTTTGGTACAGTCCAAAAAATCAATTTTCGGATGAAAAACGATGACTTCGGACATGTCGAACGATCCCAAAATGGTCAATATGGATGAAATTTTAACATTTAATCTTTTGACTGTAAATGACTGGTGGATGTGAATTATGACTTTGTCAACTAAAATAAGTGTGTTTAAAGTCATTTCTGTGCCTCAAAGGGGTCAAAATTGAAGCTTTTGAGTAATCAAAACTCTGTAAAAATGGCAATTTTGGTCACTGTGAGGGTTTAAAAAGTGGTTATTCAACATGAGGCACAATCCAATTGACATTTTGAATCATTTTTGGTACAGTCCAAAAAATCAATTTTCGGATGAAAAACGATGACTCCGGACATGTCGAACGATCCCAAAGTGGTCAATAGGGATGAAATTTTAACATTTAATCTTTTGACTCTAAATGACTGTTGGATGTGAATTATGACTTTTTCAACTAAAATAAGTGTGTTTAAAGTCATTTCTGTGCCTGAAATGGTTCAAAATTGAAGCTTTTGAGTAAGCAAAACTCTGTAAAAGAGGCAATTTTGGTGACTGTAAGGGTTTAAAAAGTGGTTATTCAACATGAGGCACGATCCGATTGACATTTTGAATCCTTTTTGGTACAGTCCAAAAAATCAATTTTCGGATGAAAAACGATGACTCCGGACATGTCGAACGATCCCAAAATGGTCAATATGGATGAAATTTTAACATTTAATCTTTTGACTGTAAATGACTGTTGGATGTGAATTATGACTTTGTCAACTAAAATAAGTGTGTTTTAAGTCATTTCTGTGCCTCAAAGGGGTCAAAATTGAAGCTTTTGAGTAATCATAACTCTGTAAAAATGGCAATTTTGGTCACTGTGAGGGTTTAAAAAGTGGTTATTCAACATGAGGCACGATCCAATTGACATTTTGAATCATTTTTGGTACAGTCCAAAAAATCAATTTTCGGATGAAAAACGATGACTCCGGACATGTCGAACGATCCCAAAATGGTCAATAGGGATGAAATTTTAACATTTAATCTTTTGACTCTAAATGACTGTTGGATGTGAATTATGACTTTGTCAACTAAAATAAGTGTGTTTAAAGTAATTTCTGTGCCTGAAATGGTTCAAAATAGAAGCTTTTGAGTAAGCAAAACTCTGTAAAAGAGGCAATTTTGGTGACTGTAAGGGTTTAAAAAGTGGTTATTCAACATGAGGCACGATCCAATTGACATTTTGAATCCTTTTTGGTACAGTCCAAAAAATCAATTTTCGGATGAAAAACGATGACTCCGGACATGTCGAACGATCCCAAAATGGTCAATATGGATGAAATTTTAACATTTAATCTTTTGACTGGAAATGACTGGTGGATGTGAATTATGACTTTGTCAACTAAAATAAGTGTGTTTAAAGTCATTTCTGTGCCTCAAAGGGGTCAAAATTGAAGCTTTTGAGTAATCAAAACTCTGTAAAAATGGCAATTTTGGTCACTGTGAGGGTTTAAAAAGTGGTTATTCAACATGAGGCACGATCCAATTGACATTTTGAATCATTTTTGGTACAGTCCAAAAAATCAATTTTCGGATGAAAAACGATGACTCCGGACATGTCGAACGATCCCAAAATGGTCCATATGGATGAAATTTTAACATTTAATCTTTTGACTGTAAATGACTGGTGGGTGTGAATTATGACTTTGTCAACTAAAATAAGTGTGTTTAAAGTCATTTCTGTGCCTCAAAGGGGTCAAAATTGAAGCTTTTGAGTAATCAAAACTCTGTAAAAATGGCAATTTTGGTCACTGTGAGGCTTTAAAAAGTGGTTATTAAACATGAGGCACGATCCAATTGACATTTTGAATCATTTTTGGTACAGTCCAAAAAATCAATTTTCGGATGAAAAACGATGACTCCGGACATGTCGAACGATCCCAAAATGGTCAATATGGATGAAATTTTAACATTTAATCTTTTGACTGTAAATGACTGTTGGATGTGAATTATGACTTTGTCAACTAAAATAAGTGTGTTTTAAGTCATTTCTGTGCCTCAAAGGGGTCAAAATTGAAGCTTTTGAGTAATCATAACTCTGTAAAAATGGCAATTTTGGTCACTGTGAGGGTTTAAAAAGTGGTTATTCAACATGAGGCACGATCCAATTGACATTTTGAATCATTTTTGGTACAGTCCAAAAAATCAATTTTCGGATGAAAAACGATGACTCTGGACATGTCGAACGATCCCAAAATGGTCAATATGGATGAAATTTTAACATTTAATCTTTTGACTCTAAATGACTGTTGGATGTGAATTATGACTTTGTCAACTAAAATAAGTGTGTTTAAAGTCATTTCTGTGCCTGAAACGGGTCAAAATTGAAGCTTTTGAGTAAGCAAAACTCTGTAAAAATGGCAATTTTGGTCACTCTGAGGGTTTAAAAAGTGGTTATTCAACATGAGGCACGATCCAATTGACATTTTGAATCATTTTTGGTACAGTCCAAAAAATCAATTTTCGGATGAAAACGATGACTCCGGACATGTCAAACGATCCCAAAATTGTCAATATGGATGAATTTTTAACATTTAATCTTTTGACTGTAAATGACTGTTGGATGTGAATTATGACTTTGTCAACTAAAATAAGTGTGTTTAAAGTCATTTCTGTGCCTGAAACGGGTCAAAATTGAAGCTTTTGAGTAAGCAAAACTCTGTAAAAATGGCAATTTTGGTCACTCTGAGGGTTTAAAAAGTGGTTATTCAACATGAGGCACGATCCAATTTACATTTTGAATCATTTTTGGTACAGTCCGAAAAATCAATTTTCGGATGAAAAACGACTCCGGACATGTCGAACGATCCCAAAATGGTCAATATGGATGAAATTTTAACATTTAATCTTTTGACTCTAAATGACTGTTGGATGTGAATTATGACTTTGTCAACTAAAATAAGTGTGTTTTAAGTCATTTCTGTGCCTCAAAGGGGTCAAAATTGAAGCTTTTGAGTAATCATAACTCTGTAAAAATGGCAATTTTGGTCACTGTGAGGGTTTAAAAAGTGGTTATTCAACATGAGGCACGATCCAATTGACATTTTGAATCATTTTTGGTACAGTCCAAAAAATCAATTTTCGGATGAAAAACGATGACTCCGGACATGTGGAACGATCCCAAAATGGTCAATAGGGATGAAATTTTAACATTTAATCTTTTGACTGTAAATGACTGGTGGATGTGAATTATGACTTTGTCAACTAAAATAAGTGTGTTTTAAGTCATTTCTGTGCCTCAAAGGGGTCAAAATTGAAGCTTTTGAGTAAGCAAAACTCTGTAAAAGAGGCAATTTTGGTGACTGTAAGGGTTTAAAAAGTGGTTATTCAACATGAGGCACGATCCGATTGACATTTTGAATCCTTTTTGGTACAGTCCAAAAAATCAATTTTCGGATGAAAAACGATGACTCCGGACATGTCGAACGATCCCAAAATGGTCAATATGGATGAAATTTTAACATTTAATCTTTTGACTCTAAATGACTGTTGGATGTGAATTATGACTTTGTCAACTAAAATAAGTGTGTTTAAAGTCATTTCTGTGCCTGAAACGGGTCAAAATTGAAGCTCTTGAGTAAGCAAAACTCTGTAAAAATGGCAATTTTGGTCACTCTGAGGGTTTAAAAAGTGGTTATTCAACATGAGGCACGATCCAATTGACATTTTGAATCATTTTTGGTACAGTCCAAAAAATCAATTTTCGGATGAAAACGATGACTCCGGACATGTCGAACGATCCCAAAATGGCCAATATGGATGAAATTTTAACATTTAATCTTTTGACTGTAAATGACTGTTGGATGTGAATTATGACTTTGTCAACTAAAATAAGTGTGTTTAAAGTCATTTCTGTGCCTGAAACGGGTCAAAATTGAAGCTTTTGAGTAATCAAAACTCTGTAAAAATGGCAATTTTGGTCACTGTGAGGGTTTAAAAAGTGGTTATTCAACATGAGGCACGATCCAATTGACATTTTGAATCATTTTTGGTACAGTCCAAAAAATCAATTTTCGGATGAAAAACGATGACTCCGGACATGTCGAACGATCCCAAAATGGTCAATATGGATGAAATTTTAACATTTAATCTTTTGACTCTAAATGACTGTTGGATGTGAATTATGACTTTGTCAACTAAAATAAGTGTGTTTAAAGTCATTTCTGTGCCTGAAACGGGTCAAAATTGAAGCTCTTGAGTAAGCAAAACTCTGTAAAAATGGCAATTTTGGTCACTCTGAGGGTTTAAAAAGTGGTTATTCAACATGAGGCACGATCCAATTGACATTTTGAATCATTTTTGGTACAGTCCAAAAAAACAATTTTCGGATGAAAACGATGACTCCGGACATGTGGAACGATCCCAAAATGGCCAATATGGATGAAATTTTAACATTTAATCTTTTGACTGTAAATGACTGTTGGATGTGAATTATGACTTTGTCAACTAAAATAAGTGTGTTTAAAGTCATTTCTGTGCCTGAAACGGGTCAAAATTGAAGCTTTTGAGTAATCATAACTCTGTAAAAATGGCAATTTTGGTCACTCTGAGGGTTTAAAAAGTGGTTATTCAACATGAGGCACGATCCAATTGACATTTTGAATCATTTTTGGTACAGTCCAAAAAATCAATTTTCGGATGAAAAACGATGACTCCGGACATGTCGAACGATCCCAAAATGGTCAATATGGATGAAATTTTAACATTCAATCTTTTAACTGTAAATGACTGTTGGATGTGAATTATGACTTTGTCAACTCAAATAAGTGTGTTTAAAGTCATTTCTGTGCCTGAAACGGGTCAAAATTGAAGCTTTTGAGTATGCAAAAATCTGTAAAAATGGCAATTTTGGTCACTCTGAGGGTTTAAAAAGTGGTTATTCAACATGAGGCACGACCCAATTGACATTTTGAATCATTTTTGGTACAGTCCAAAAAATCAATTTCCGGATAAAAAACGATGACTCCGGACATGTCGAACGATCCCAAAATGGCCAATATGGATGAAATTTTAACATTTAATCTTTTGTCTCTAAATGACTGTTGGATGTGAATTATGACTTTGTCAACTAAAATAAGTGTGTTTTAAGTCATTTCTGTGCCTCAAAGGGGTCAAAATTGAAGCTTTTGAGTAATCAAAACTCTGTAAAAATGGCAATTTTGGTCACTGTGAGGGTTTAAAAAGTGGTTATTCAACATGAGGCACGATCCAATTGACATTTTGAATCATTTTTGGTACAGTCCAAAAAATCAATTTTCGGATGAAAAACGATGACTCCGGACATGTCGAACGATCCCAAAATGGTCAATATGGATGAAATTTTAACATTTAATCTTTTGACTCTAAATGACTGTTGGATGTGAATTATGACTTTGTCAACTAAAATAAGTGTGTTTAAAGTCATTTCTGTGCCTGAAACGGGTCAAAATTGAAGCTCTTGAGTAAGCAAAACTCTGTAAAAATGGCAATTTTGGTCACTCTGAGGGTTTAAAAAGTGGTTATTCAACATGAGGCACGATCCAATTGACATTTTGAATCATTTTTGGTACAGTCCAAAAAATCAATTTTCGGATGAAAACGATGACTCCGGACATGTCGAACGATCCCAAAATGGTCAATATGGATGAAATTTTAACATTTAATCTTTTGACTCTAAATGACTGTTGGATGTGAATTATGACTTTGTCAACTAAAATAAGTGTGTTTAAAGTCATTTCTGTGCCTGAAACGGGTCAAAATTGAAGCTCTTGAGTAAGCAAAACTCTGTAAAAATGGCAATTTTGGTCACTCTGAGGGTTTAAAAAGTGGTTATTCAACATGAGGCACGATCCAATTGACATTTTGAATCATTTTTGGTACAGTCCAAAAAATCAATTTTCGGATGAAAACGATGACTCCGGACATGTCGAACGATCCCAAAATGGCCAATATGGATGAAATTTTAACATTTAATCTTTTGACTGTAAATGACTGTTGGATGTGAATTATGACTTTGTCAACTAAAATAAGTGTGTTTAAAGTCATTTCTGTGCCTGAAACGGGTCAAAAATGAAGCTTTTGAGTAATCAAAACTCTGTAAAAATGGCAATTTTGGTCACTGTGAGGGTTTAAAAAGTGGTTATTCAACATGAGGCACGATCCAATTGACATTTTGAATCATTTTTGGTACAGTCCAAAAAATCAATTTTCGGATGAAAAACGATGACTCCGGACATGTCGAACGATCCCAAAATGGTCAATATGGATGAAATTTTAACATTTAATCTTTTGACTCTAAATGACTGTTGGATGTGAATTATGACTTTGTCAACTAAAATAAGTGTGTTTAAAGTCATTTCTGTGCCTGAAACGGGTCAAAATTGAAGCTCTTGAGTAAGCAAAACTCTGTAAAAATGGCAATTTTGGTCACTCTGAGGGTTTAAAAAGTGGTTATTCAACATGAGGCACGATCCAATTGACATTTTGAATCATTTTTGGTACAGTCCAAAAAAACAATTTTCGGATGAAAACGATGACTCCGGACATGTGGAACGATCCCAAAATGGCCAATATGGATGAAATTTTAACATTTAATCTTTTGACTGTAAATGACTGTTGGATGTGAATTATGACTTTGTCAACTAAAATAAGTGTGTTTAAAGTCATTTCTGTGCCTGAAACGGGTCAAAATTGAAGCTTTTGAGTAATCATAACTCTGTAAAAATGGCAATTTTGGTCACTCTGAGGGTTTAAAAAGTGGTTATTCAACATGAGGCACGATCCAATTGACATTTTGAATCATTTTTGGTACAGTCCAAAAAATCAATTTTCGGATGAAAAACGATGACTCCGGACATGTCGAACGATCCCAAAATGGTCAATATGGATGAAATTTTAACATTCAATCTTTTGACTGTAAATGACTGTTGGATGTGAATTATGACTTTGTCAACTCAAATAAGTGTGTTTAAAGTCATTTCTGTGCCTGAAACGGGTCAAAATTGAAGCTTTTGAGTATGCAAAAATCTGTAAAAATGGCAATTTTGGTCACTCTGAGGGTTTAAAAAGTGGTTATTCAACATGAGGCACGACCCAATTGACATTTTGAATCATTTTTGGTACAGTCCAAAAAATCAATTTCCGGATAAAAAACGATGACTCCGGACATGTCGAACGATCCCAAAATGGCCAATATGGATGAAATTTTAACATTTAATCTTTTGTCTCTAAATGACTGTTGGATGTGAATTATGACTTTGTCAACTAAAATAAGTGTGTTTTAAGTCATTTCTGTGCCTCAAAGGGGTCAAAATTGAAGCTTTTGAGTAATCAAAACTCTGTAAAAATGGCAATTTTGGTCACTGTGAGGGTTTAAAAAGTGGTTATTCAACATGAGGCACGATCCAATTGACATTTTGAATCATTTTTGGTACAGTCCAAAAAATCAATTTTCGGATGAAAAACGATGACTCCGGACATGTCGAACGATCCCAAAATGGTCAATATGGATGAAATTTTAACATTTAATCTTTTGACTCTAAATGACTGTTGGATGTGAATTATGACTTTGTCAACTAAAATAAGTGTGTTTAAAGTCATTTCTGTGCCTGAAACGGGTCAAAATTGAAGCTCTTGAGTAAGCAAAACTCTGTAAAAATGGCAATTTTGGTCACTCTGAGGGTTTAAAAAGTGGTTATTCAGCATGAGGCACGATCCAATTGACATTTTGAATCATTTTTGGTACAGTCCAAAAAATCAATTTTCGGATGAAAACGATGACTCCGGACATGTCGAACGATCCCAAAATGGTCAATATGGATGAAATTTTAACATTTAATCTTTTGACTCTAAATGACTGTTGGATGTGAATTATGACTTTGTCAACTAAAATAAGTGTGTTTAAAGTCATTTCTGTGCCTGAAACGGGTCAAAATTGAAGCTCTTGAGTAAGCAAAACTCTGTAAAAATGGCAATTTTGGTCACTCTGAGGGTTTAAAAAGTGGTTATTCAACATGAGGCACGATCCAATTGACATTTTGAATCATTTTTGGTACAGTCCAAAAAATCAATTTTCGGATGAAAACGATGACTCCGGACATGTCGAACGATCCCAAAATGGCCAATATGGATGAAATTTTAACATTTAATCTTTTGTCTCTAAATGACTGTTGGATGTGAATTATGACTTTGTCAACTAAAATAAGTGTGTTTTAAGTCATTTCTGTGCCTCAAAGGGGTCAAAATTGAAGCTTTTGAGTAATCATAACTCTGTAAAAATGGCAAATTTGGTCACTGTGAGGGTTTAAAAAGTGGTTATTCAACATGAGGCACGATCCAATTGACATTTTGAATCATTTTTGGTACAGTCCAAAAAATCAATTTTCGGATGAAAAACGATGACTCCGGACATGTCGAACGATCCCAAAATGGCCAATATGGATGAAATTTTAACATTTAATCTTTTGACTGTAAATGACTGTTGGATGTGAATTATGACTTTGTTTACTAAAATAAGTGTGTTTAAAGTCATTTCTGTGCCTGAAACGGGTCAAAATTGAAGCTTTTGAGTAAGCAAAACTCTGTAAAAATGGCAATTTTGGTCACTCTGAGGGTTTAAAAAGTGGTTATTCAACATGAGGCACGATCCAATTGACATTTTGAATCATTTTTGGTACAGTCCAAAAAATCAATTTTCGGATGAAAAACGATGACTCCGGACATGTCGAACGATCCCAAAATGGTCAATATGGATGACATTTTAACATTTAATCTTTTGACTCTAAATGACTGTTGGATGTGAATTATGACTTTGTCAACTAAAATAAGTGTGTTTAAAGTCATTTCTGTGCCTGAAATGGTTCAAAATTGAAGCTTTTGAGTAAGCAAAACTCTGTAAAAGTGGCAATTTTGGTGACTGTGAGGGTTTAAAAAGTGGTTATTCAACATGAGGCACGATCCAATTGACATTTTGAATCCTTTTTGGTACAGTCCAAAAAATCAATTTTCGGATGAAAAACGATGACTCCGGACATGTTGAACGATCCCAAAATGGTCAATATGGATGAAATTTTAAAATTTAATCTTTTGACTGTAAATGACTGGTGGATGTGAATTATGACTTTGTCAACTTAAATAAGTGTGTTTAAAGTCATTTCTGTGCCTCAAAGGGGTCAAAATTGAAGCTTTTGAGTAATCAAAACTCTGTAAAAATGGCAATTTTGGTCACTGTGAGGCTTTAAAAAGTGGTTATTCAACATGAGGCACGATCCAATTGACATTTTGAATCATTTTTGGTACAGTCCAAAAAATCAATTTTCGGATGAAAAACGATGACTCCGGACATGTTGAACGATCCCAAAATGGTCAATATGGATGAAATTTTAACATTCAATCTTTTGACTGTAAATGACTCTTGGATGTGAATTATGACTTTGTCAACTAAAATAAGTGTGTTTAAATTCATTTCTGTGCCTGAAACGGGTCAAAATTGAAGCTTTTGAGTAAGCAAAACTCTGTAAAAATGGCAATTTTGGTCACTCTGAGGGTTTAAAAAGTGGTTATTCAACATGAGGCACGACCCAATTGACATTTTGAATAATTTTTGGTACAGTCCAAAAAATCAATTTCCGGATGAAAAACGATGACTCCGGACCTGTTGAACGTTCCCAAAATGGTCTATAATGATGAAATTTTAACATTTAATCTTTTGACTCTAAATGACTGTTGGATGTGAATTATGACTTTGTCAACTAAAATAAGTGTGTTTTAAGTCATTTCTGTGCCTCAAAGGGGTCAAAATTGAAGCTTTTGAGTAATCATAACTCTGTAAAAATGGCAATTTTGGTCACTGTGAGGGTTTAAAAAGTGGTTATTCAACATGAGGCACGATCCAATTGACATTTTGAATCATTTTTGGTACAGTCCAAAAAATCAATTTTCGGATGAAAACGATGACTCCGGACATGTCGAACGATCCCAAAATGGCCAATATGGATGAAATTTTAACATTTAATCTTTTGACTGTAAATGACTGTTGGATGTGAATTATGACTTTGTCATCTAAAATAAGTGTGTTTAAAGTCATTTCTGTGCCTGAAACGGGTCAAAATTGAAGCTTTTGAGTAAGCAAAACTCTGTAAAAATGGCAATTTTGGTCACTCTGAGGGTTTAAAAAGTGGTTATTCAACATGAGGCACGATCCAATTGACATTTTGAATCATTTTTGGTACAGTCCAAAAAATCAATTTTCGGATGAAAAACGATGACCCCGGACATGTCGAACGATCCCAAAATGGTCAATATGGATGAAATTTTAACATTTAATCTTTTGACTCTAAATGACTGTTGGATGTGAATTATGACTTTGTCAACTAAAATAAGTGTGTTTAAAGTCATTTCTGTGCCTGAAATGGTTCAAAATTGAAGCTTTTGAGTAAGCAAAACTCTGTAAAAGTGGCAATTTTGGTGACTGTGAGGGTTTAAAAAGTGGTTATTCAACATGAGGCACGATCCAATTGACATTTTGAATCCTTTTTGGTACAGTCCAAAAAATCAATTTTCGGATGAAAAACGATGACTCCGGACATGTCGAACGATCCCAAAATGGTCAATATGGATGAAATTTTAACATTTAATCTTTTGACTGTAAATGACTGGTGGATGTGAATTATGACTTTGTCAACTAAAATAAGTGTGTTTAAAGTCATTTCTGTGCCTCAAAGGGGTCAAAATTGAAGCTTTTGAGTAATCAAAACTCTGTAAAAATGGCAATTTTGGTCACTGTGAGGCTTTAAAAAGTGGTTATTCAACATGAGGCACGATCCAATTGACATTTTGAATCATTTTTGGTACAGTCCAAAAAATCAATTTTCGGATGAAAAACGATGACTCCGGACATGTCGAACGATCCCAAAATGGTCAATATGGATGAAATTTTAACATTTAATCTTTTGACTGTAGATGACTGTTGGATGTGAATTAGGACTTTGTCAACTAAAATAAGTGTGTTTAAAGTCATTTCTGTGCCTGAAACGGGTCAAAATTGAAGCTTTTGAGTAATCAAAACTCTGTAAAAATGGCAATTTTGGTCACTCTGAGGGTTTGAAAAGTGGTTATTCAACATGAGGCATGATCCAATTGACATTTTGAATCATTTTTGGTACAGTCCAAAAAATCAATTTTCGGATGAAAAACGATGACTCCGGACATGTTGAACGATCCCAAAATGGTCAATATGGATGAAATTTTAACATTTAATCTTTTGACTCTAAATGACTGTTGGATGTGAATTATGACTTTGTCAACTAAAATAAGTGTGTTTAAAGTCATTTCTGTGCCTGAAATGGTTCAAAATTGAAGCTTTTGAGTAAGCAAAACTCTGTAAAAGTGGCAATTTTGGTGACTGTGAGGGTTTAAAAAGTGGTTATTCAACATGAGGCACGATCCAATTGACATTTTGAATCCTTTTTGGTACAGTCCAAAAAATCAATTTTCGGATGAAAAACGATGACTCCGGACATGTCGAACGATCCCAAAATGGTCAATATGGATGAAATTTTAACATTTAATCTTTTGACTGTAAATGACTGGTGGATGTGAATTATGACTTTGTCAACTAAAATAAGTGTGTTTAAAGTCATTTCTGTGCCTCAAAGGGGTCAAAATTGAAGCTTTTGAGTAATCAAAACTCTGTAAAAATGGCAATTTTGGTCACTGTGAGGCTTTAAAAAGTGGTTATTCAACATGAGGCACGATCCAATTGACATTTTGAATCATTTTTGGTACAGTCCAAAAAATCAATTTTCGGATGAAAAACGATGACTCCGGACATGTCGAACGATCCCAAAATGGTCAATATGGATGAAATTTTAACATTTAATCTTTTGACTGTAGATGACTGTTGGATGTGAATTAGGACTTTGTCAACTAAAATAAGTGTGTTTAAAGTCATTTCTGTGCCTGAAACGGGTCAAAATTGAAGCTTTTGAGTAATCAAAACTCTGTAAAAATGGCAATTTTGGTCACTCTGAGGGTTTAAAAAGTGGTTATTCAACATGAGGCACGACCCAATTGACATTTTGAATAATTTTTGGTACAGTCCAAAAAATCAATTTCCGGATGAAAAACGATGACTCCGGACCTGTTGAACGTTCCCAAAATGGTCTATAATGATGAAATTTTAACATTTAATCTTTTGACTCTAAATGACTGTTGGATGTGAATTATGACTTTGTCAACTAAAATAAGTGTGTTTTAAGTCATTTCTGTGCCTCAAAGGGGTCAAAATTGAAGCTTTTGAGTAATCATAACTCTGTAAAAATGGCAATTTTGGTCACTGTGAGGGTTTAAAAAGTGGTTATTCAACATGAGGCACGATCCAATTGACATTTTGAATCATTTTTGGTACAGTCCAAAAAATCAATTTTCGGATGAAAACGATGACTCCGGACATGTCGAACGATCCCAAAATGGCCAATATGGATGAAATTTTAACATTTAATCTTTTGACTGTAAACGACTGTTGGATGTGAATTATGACTTTGTCAACTAAAATAAGTGTGTTTAAAGTCATTTCTGTGCCTGAAACGGGTCAAAATTGAAGCTTTTGAGTAAGCAAAACTCTGTAAAAATGGCAATTTTGGTCACTCTGAGGGTTTAAAAAGTGGTTATTCAACATGAAGCACGATCCAATTGACATTTTGAATCATTTTTGGTACAGTCCAAAAAATCAATTTTCGGATGAAAAACGATGACTCCGGACATGTCGAACGATCCCAAAATGGTCAATATGGATGAAATTTTAACATTTAATCTTTTGACTCTAAATGACTGTTGGATGTGAAATATGACTTTGTCAACTAAAATAAGTGTGTTTAAAGTCATTTCTGTGCCTGAAATGGTTCAAAATTGAAGCTTTTGAGTAAGCAAAACTCTGTAAAAGTGGCAATTTTGGTGACTGTGAGGGTTTAAAAAGTGGTTATTCAACATGAGGCACGATCCAATTGACATTTTGAATCCTTTTTGGTACAGTCCAAAAAATCAATTTTCGGATGAAAAACGATGACTCCGGACATGTCGAACGATCCCAAAATGGTCAATATGGATGAAATTTTAACATTTAATCTTTTGACTGTAAATGACTGGTGGATGTGAATTATGACTTTGTCAACTAAAATAAGTGTGTTTAAAGTCATTTCTGTGCCTCAAAGGGGTCAAAATTTAAGCTTTTGAGTAATCAAAACTCTGTAAAAATGGCAATTTTGGTCACTGTGAGGCTTTAAAAAGTGGTTATTCAACATGAGGCACGATCCAATTGACATTTTGAATCATTTTTGGTACAGTCCAAAAAATCAATTTTCGGATGAAAAACGATGACTCCGGACATGTCGAACGATCCCAAAATGGTCAATATGGATGAAATTTTAACATTTAATCTTTTGACTGTAGATGACTGTTGGATGTGAATTAGGACTTTGTCAACTAAAATAAGTGTGTTTAAAGTCATTTCTGTGCCTGAAACGGGTCAAAATTGAAGCTTTTGAGTAATCAAAACTCTGTAAAAATGGCAATTTTGGTCACTCTGAGGGTTTAAAAAGTGGTTATTCAACATGAGGCACGATCCAATTGACATTTTGAATCATTTTTGGTACAGTCCAAAAAATCAATTTTCGGATGAAAAACGATGACTCCGGACATGTTGAACGATCCCAAAATGGTCAATATGGATGAAATTTTAACATTTAATCTTTTGACTCTAAATGACTGTTGGATGTGAATTATGACTTTGTCAACTAAAATAAGTGTGTTTAAAGTCATTTCTGTGCCTGAAATGGTTCAAAATTGAAGCTTTTGAGTAAGCAAAACTCTGTAAAAGTGGCAATTTTGGTGACTGTGAGGGTTTAAAAAGTGGTTATTCAACATGAGGCACGATCCAATTGACATTTTGAATCCTTTTTGGTACAGTCCAAAAAATCAATTTTCGGATGAAAAACGATGACTCCGGACATGTCGAACGATCCCAAAATGGTCAATATGGATGAAATTTTAACATTTAATCTTTTGACTGTAAATGACTGGTGGATGTGAATTATGACTTTGTCAACTAAAATAAGTGTGTTTAAAGTCATTTCTGTGCCTCAAAGGGGTCAAAATTGAAGCTTTTGAGTAATCAAAACTCTGTAAAAATGGCAATTTTGGTCACTGTGAGGCTTTAAAAAGTGGTTATTCAACATGAGGCACGATCCAATTGACATTTTGAATCATTTTTGGTACAGTCCAAAAAATCAATTTTCGGATGAAAAACGATGACTCCGGACATGTCGAACGATCCCAAAATGGTCAATATGGATGAAATTTTAACATTTAATCTTTTGACTGTAGATGACTGTTGGATGTGAATTAGGACTTTGTCAACTAAAATAAGTGTGTTTAAAGTCATTTCTGTGCCTGAAACGGGTCAAAATTGAAGCTTTTGAGTAATCAAAACTCTGTAAAAATGGCAATTTTGGTCACTGTGAGGCTTTAAAAAGTGGTTATTCAACATGAGGCACGATCAAATTGACATTTTGAACCATTTTTGGTACAGTCCAAAAAATCAATTTCCGGATGAAAAACGATGACTCCGGACCTGTTGAACGTTCCCATAATGGTCTATAATGATGAAATTTTAACATTTAATCTTTTGACTCTAAATGACTGTTGGATGTGAATTATGACTTTGTCAACTAAAATAAGTGTGTTTTAAGTCATTTCTGTGCCTCAAAGGGGTCAAAATTGAAGCTTTTGAGTAATCATAACTCTGAAAAAATGGCAATTTTGGTCACTGTGAGGGTTTAAAAAGTGGTTATTCAACATGAGGCACGATCCAATTGACATTTTGAATCATTTTTGGTACAGTCCAAAAAATCAATTTTCGGATGAAAAACGATGACTCCGGACATGTTGAACGATCCCAAAATGGTCAATATGGATGACATTTTAACATTTAATCTTTTGACTGTAAATGACTGGTGGATGTGAATTATGACTTTGTCAACTGAAATAAGTGTGTTTAAAGTCATTTCTGTGCCTCAAAGGGGTCAAAATTTAAGCTTTTGAGTAATCAAAACTCTGTAAAAATGGCAATTTTGGTCACTGTGAGGCTTTAAAAAGTGGTTATTCAACATGAGGCACGATCCAATTGACATTTTGAATCATTTTTGGTACAGTCCAAAAAATCAATTTCCGGATGAAAAACGATGACTCCGGACCTGTTGAACGTTCCCAAAATGGTCTATAATGATGAAATTTTAACATTTAATCTTTTGACTCTAAATGACTGTTGGATGTGAATTATGACTTTGTCAACTAAAATAAGTGTGTTTTAAGTCATTTCTGTGCCTCAAAGGGGTCAAAATTGAAGCTTTTGAGTAATCATAACTCTGTAAAAATGGCCATTTTGGTCACTGTGAGGGTTTAAAAAGTGGTTATTCAACATGAGGCACGATCCAATTGACATTTTGAATCATTTTTGGTACAGTCCAAAAAATCAATTTTCGGATGAAAACGATGACTCCGGACATGTCGAACGATCCCAAAATGGCCAATATGGATGAAATTTTAACATTTCATCTTTTGACTGTAAATGACTGTTGGATGTGAATTATGACTTTGTCAACTAAAATAAGTGTGTTTAAAGTCATTTCTGTGCCTGAAACGGGTCAAAATTGAAGCTTTTGAGTAAGCAAAACTCTGTAAAAATGGCAATTTTGGTCACTCTGAGGGTTTAAAAAGTGGTTATTCAACATGAGGCACGATCCAATTGACATTTTGAATCATTTTTGGTACAGTCCAAAAAATCAATTTTCGGATGAAAAACGATGACTCCGGACATGTCGAACGATCCCAAAATGGTCAATATGGATGAAATTTTAACATTTAATCTTTTGACTCTAAATGACTGTTGGATGTGAATTATGACTTTGTCAACTAAAATAAGTGTGTTTAAAGTCATTTCTGTGCCTCAAAGGGGTCAAAATTGAAGCTTTTGAGTAATCAAAACTCTGTAAAAATGGCAATTTTGGTCACTGTGAGGCTTTAAAAAGTGGTTATTCAACATGAGGCACGATCCAATTGACATTTTGAATCATTTTTGGTACAGTCCAAAAAATCAATTTTCGGATGAAAAACGATGACTCCGGACATGTCGAACGATCCCAAAATGGTCAATATGGATGAAATTTTAACATTTAATCTTTTGACTGTAGATGACTGTTGGATGTGAATTAGGACTTTGTCAACTAAAATAAGTGTGTTTAAAGTCATTTCTGTGCCTGAAACGGGTCAAAATTGAAGCTTTTGAGTAATCAAAACTCTGTAAAAATGGCAATTTTGGTCACTCTGAGGGTTTGAAAAGTGGTTATTCAACATGAGGCATGATCCAATTGACATTTTGAATCATTTTTGGTACAGTCCAAAAAATCAATTTTCGGATGAAAAACGATGACTCCGGACATGTTGAACGATCCCAAAATGGTCAATATGGATGAAATTTTAACATTTAATCTTTTGACTCTAAATGACTGTTGGATGTGAATTATGACTTTGTCAACTAAAATAAGTGTGTTTAAAGTCATTTCTGTGCCTGAAATGGTTCAAAATTGAAGCTTTTGAGTAAGCAAAACTCTGTAAAAGTGGCAATTTTGGTGACTGTGAGGGTTTAAAAAGTGGTTATTCAACATGAGGCACGATCCAATTGACATTTTGAATCCTTTTTGGTACAGTCCAAAAAATCAATTTTCGGATGAAAAACGATGACTCCGGACATGTCGAACGATCCCAAAATGGTCAATATGGATGAAATTTTAACATTTAATCTTTTGACTGTAAATGACTGGTGGATGTGAATTATGACTTTGTCAACTAAAATAAGTGTGTTTAAAGTCATTTCTGTGCCTCAAAGGGGTCAAAATTGAAGCTTTTGAGTAATCAAAACTCTGTAAAAATGGCAATTTTGGTCACTGTGAGGCTTTAAAAAGTGGTTATTCAACATGAGGCACGATCCAATTGACATTTTGAATCATTTTTGGTACAGTCCAAAAAATCAATTTTCGGATGAAAAACGATGACTCCGGACATGTCGAACGATCCCAAAATGGTCAATATGGATGAAATTTTAACATTTAATCTTTTGACTGTAGATGACTGTTGGATGTGAATTAGGACTTTGTCAACTAAAATAAGTGTGTTTAAAGTCATTTCTGTGCCTGAAACGGGTCAAAATTGAAGCTTTTGAGTAATCAAAACTCTGTAAAAATGGCAATTTTGGTCACTCTGAGGGTTTAAAAAGTGGTTATTCAACATGAGGCACGACCCAATTGACATTTTGAATAATTTTTGGTACAGTCCAAAAAATCAATTTCCGGATGAAAAACGATGACTCCGGACCTGTTGAACGTTCCCAAAATGGTCTATAATGATGAAATTTTAACATTTAATCTTTTGACTCTAAATGACTGTTGGATGTGAATTATGACTTTGTCAACTAAAATAAGTGTGTTTTAAGTCATTTCTGTGCCTCAAAGGGGTCAAAATTGAAGCTTTTGAGTAATCATAACTCTGTAAAAATGGCAATTTTGGTCACTGTGAGGGTTTAAAAAGTGGTTATTCAACATGAGGCACGATCCAATTGACATTTTGAATCATTTTTGGTACAGTCCAAAAAATCAATTTTCGGATGAAAACGATGACTCCGGACATGTCGAACGATCCCAAAATGGCCAATATGGATGAAATTTTAACATTTAATCTTTTGACTGTAAACGACTGTTGGATGTGAATTATGACTTTGTCAACTAAAATAAGTGTGTTTAAAGTCATTTCTGTGCCTGAAACGGGTCAAAATTGAAGCTTTTGAGTAAGCAAAACTCTGTAAAAATGGCAATTTTGGTCACTCTGAGGGTTTAAAAAGTGGTTATTCAACATGAGGCACGATCCAATTGACATTTTGAATCATTTTTGGTACAGTCCAAAAAATCAATTTTCGGATGAAAAACGATGACTCCGGACATGTCGAACGATCCCAAAATGGTCAATATGGATGAAATTTTAACATTTAATCTTTTGACTCTAAATGACTGTTGGATGTGAAATATGACTTTGTCAACTAAAATAAGTGTGTTTAAAGTCATTTCTGTGCCTGAAATGGTTCAAAATTGAAGCTTTTGAGTAAGCAAAACTCTGTAAAAGTGGCAATTTTGGTGACTGTGAGGGTTTAAAAAGTGGTTATTCAACATGAGGCACGATCCAATTGACATTTTGAATCCTTTTTGGTACAGTCCAAAAAATCAATTTTCGGATGAAAAACGATGACTCCGGACATGTCGAACGATCCCAAAATGGTCAATATGGATGAAATTTTAACATTTAATCTTTTGACTGTAAATGACTGGTGGATGTGAATTATGACTTTGTCAACTAAAATAAGTGTGTTTAAAGTCATTTCTGTGCCTCAAAGGGGTCAAAATTTAAGCTTTTGAGTAATCAAAACTCTGTAAAAATGGCAATTTTGGTCACTGTGAGGCTTTAAAAAGTGGTTATTCAACATGAGGCACGATCCAATTGACATTTTGAATCATTTTTGGTACAGTCCAAAAAATCAATTTTCGGATGAAAAACGATGACTCTGGACATGTCGAACGATCCCAAAATGGTCAATATGGATGAAATTTTAACATTTAATCTTTTGACTGTAGATGACTGTTGGATGTGAATTAGGACTTTGTCAACTAAAATAAGTGTGTTTAAAGTCATTTCTGTGCCTGAAACGGGTCAAAATTGAAGCTTTTGAGTAATCAAAACTCTGTAAAAATGGCAATTTTGGTCACTCTGAGGGTTTAAAAAGTGGTTATTCAACATGAGGCACGATCCAATTGACATTTTGAATCATTTTTGGTACAGTCCAAAAAATCAATTTTCGGATGAAAAACGATGACTCCGGACATGTTGAACGATCCCAAAATGGTCAATATGGATGAAATTTTAACATTTAATCTTTTGACTCTAAATGACTGTTGGATGTGAATTATGACTTTGTCAACTAAAATAAGTGTGTTTTAAGTCATTTCTGTGCCTCAAAGGGGTCAAAATTGAAGCTTTTGAGTAATCATAACTCTGTAAAAATGGCAATTTTGGTCACTGTGAGGGTTTAAAAAGTGGTTATTCAACATGAGGCACGATCCAATTGACATTTTGAATCATTTTTGGTACAGTCCAAAAAATCAATTTTCGGATGAAAACGATGACTCCGGACATGTCGAACGATCCCAAAATGGCCAATATGGATGAAATTTTAACATTTAATCTTTTGACTGTAAATGACTGTTGGATGTGAATTATGACTTTGTTTACTAAAATAAGTGTGTTTAAAGTCATTTCTGTGCCTGAAACGGGTCAAAATTGAAGCTTTTGAGTAAGCAAAACTCTGTAAAAATGGCAATTTTGGTCACTCTGAGGGTTTAAAAAGTGGTTATTCAACATGAGGCACGATCCAATTGAAATTTTAAATCATTTTTGGTACAGTCCAAAAAATCAATTTTCGGATGAAAAACGATGACTCCGGACATGTCGAACGTTCCCAAAATGGTCTATAATGATGAAATTTCAACATTTAATCTTTTGACTCTAAATGACTGTTGGATGTGAATTATGACTTTGTCAACTAAAATAAGTGTGTTTAAAGTCATTTCTGTGCCTGAAATGGTTCAAAATTGAAGCTTTTGAGTAAGCAAAACTCTGTAAAAGTGGCAATTTTGGTGACTGTGAGGGTTTAAAAAGTGGTTATTCAACATGAGGCACGATCCAATTGACATTTTGAATCCTTGTTGGTACAGTCCAAAAAATCAATTTTCGGATGAAAAACGATGACTCCGGACATGTCGAACGATCCCAAAATGGTCAATATGGATGAAATTTTAAAATTTAATCTTTTGACTGTAAATGACTGGTGGATGTGAATTATGACTTTGTCAACTAAAATAAGTGTGTTTAAAGTCATTTCTGTGCCTCAAAGGGGTCAAAATTTAAGCTTTTGAGTAATCAAAACTCTGTAAAAATGGCAATTTTGGTCACTGTGAGGCTTTAAAAAGTGGTTATTCAACATGAGGCACGATCCAATTGACATTTTGAATCATTTTTGGTACAGTCCAAAAAATCAATTTCCGGATGAAAAACGATGACTCCGGACCTGTTGAACGTTCCCAAAATGGTCTATAATGATGAAATTTTAACATTTAATCTTTTGACTCTAAATGACTGTTGGATGTGAATTATGACTTTGTCAACTAAAATAAGTGTGTTTTAAGTCATTTCTGTGCCTCAAAGGGGTCAAAATTGAAGCTTTTGAGTAATCATAACTCTGTAAAAATGGCCATTTTGGTCACTGTGAGGGTTTAAAAAGTGGTTATTCAACATGAGGCACGATCCAATTGACATTTTGAATCATTTTTGGTACAGTCCAAAAAATCAATTTTCGGATGAAAACGATGACTCCGGACATGTCGAACGATCCCAAAATGGCCAATATGGATGAAATTTTAACATTTCATCTTTTGACTGTAAATGACTGTTGGATGTGAATTATGACTTTGTCAACTAAAATAAGTGTGTTTAAAGTCATTTCTGTGCCTGAAACGGGTCAAAATTGAAGCTTTTGAGTAAGCAAAACTCTGTAAAAATGGCAATTTTGGTCACTCTGAGGGTTTAAAAAGTGGTTATTCAACATGAGGCACGATCCAATTGACATTTTGAATCATTTTTGGTACAGTCCAAAAAATCAATTTTCGGATGAAAAACGATGACTCCGGACATGTCGAACGATCCCAAAATGGTCAATATGGATGAAATTTTAACATTTAATCTTTTGACTCTAAATGACTGTTGGATGTGAATTATGACTTTGTCAACTAAAATAAGTGTGTTTAAAGTCATTTCTGTGCCTCAAAGGGGTCAAAATTGAAGCTTTTGAGTAATCAAAACTCTGTAAAAATGGCAATTTTGGTCACTGTGAGGCTTTAAAAAGTGGTTATTCAACATGAGGCACGATCCAATTGACATTTTGAATCATTTTTGGTACAGTCCAAAAAATCAATTTTCGGATGAAAAACGATGACTCCGGACATGTCGAACGATCCCAAAATGGTCAATATGGATGAAATTTTAACATTTAATCTTTTGACTGTAGATGACTGTTGGATGTGAATTAGGACTTTGTCAACTAAAATAAGTGTGTTTAAAGTCATTTCTGTGCCTGAAACGGGTCAAAATTGAAGCTTTTGAGTAATCAAAACTCTGTAAAAATGGCAATTTTGGTCACTCTGAGGGTTTGAAAAGTGGTTATTCAACATGAGGCATGATCCAATTGACATTTTGAATCATTTTTGGTACAGTCCAAAAAATCAATTTTCGGATGAAAAACGATGACTCCGGACATGTTGAACGATCCCAAAATGGTCAATATGGATGAAATTTTAACATTTAATCTTTTGACTCTAAATGACTGTTGGATGTGAATTATGACTTTGTCAACTAAAATAAGTGTGTTTAAAGTCATTTCTGTGCCTGAAATGGTTCAAAATTGAAGCTTTTGAGTAAGCAAAACTCTGTAAAAGTGGCAATTTTGGTGACTGTGAGGGTTTAAAAAGTGGTTATTCAACATGAGGCACGATCCAATTGACATTTTGAATCCTTTTTGGTACAGTCCAAAAAATCAATTTTCGGATGAAAAACGATGACTCCGGACATGTCGAACGATCCCAAAATGGTCAATATGGATGAAATTTTAACATTTAATCTTTTGACTGTAAATGACTGGTGGATGTGAATTATGACTTTGTCAACTAAAATAAGTGTGTTTAAAGTCATTTCTGTGCCTCAAAGGGGTCAAAATTGAAGCTTTTGAGTAATCAAAACTCTGTAAAAATGGCAATTTTGGTCACTGTGAGGCTTTAAAAAGTGGTTATTCAACATGAGGCACGATCCAATTGACATTTTGAATCATTTTTGGTACAGTCCAAAAAATCAATTTTCGGATGAAAAACGATGACTCCGGACATGTCGAACGATCCCAAAATGGTCAATATGGATGAAATTTTAACATTTAATCTTTTGACTGTAGATGACTGTTGGATGTGAATTAGGACTTTGTCAACTAAAATAAGTGTGTTTAAAGTCATTTCTGTGCCTGAAACGGGTCAAAATTGAAGCTTTTGAGTAATCAAAACTCTGTAAAAATGGCAATTTTGGTCACTCTGAGGGTTTAAAAAGTGGTTATTCAACATGAGGCACGACCCAATTGACATTTTGAATAATTTTTGGTACAGTCCAAAAAATCAATTTCCGGATGAAAAACGATGACTCCGGACCTGTTGAACGTTCCCAAAATGGTCTATAATGATGAAATTTTAACATTTAATCTTTTGACTCTAAATGACTGTTGGATGTGAATTATGACTTTGTCAACTAAAATAAGTGTGTTTTAAGTCATTTCTGTGCCTCAAAGGGGTCAAAATTGAAGCTTTTGAGTAATCATAACTCTGTAAAAATGGCAATTTTGGTCACTGTGAGGGTTTAAAAAGTGGTTATTCAACATGAGGCACGATCCAATTGACATTTTGAATCATTTTTGGTACAGTCCAAAAAATCAATTTTCGGATGAAAACGATGACTCCGGACATGTCGAACGATCCCAAAATGGCCAATATGGATGAAATTTTAACATTTAATCTTTTGACTGTAAACGACTGTTGGATGTGAATTATGACTTTGTCAACTAAAATAAGTGTGTTTAAAGTCATTTCTGTGCCTGAAACGGGTCAAAATTGAAGCTTTTGAGTAAGCAAAACTCTGTAAAAATGGCAATTTTGGTCACTCTGAGGGTTTAAAAAGTGGTTATTCAACATGAGGCACGATCCAATTGACATTTTGAATCATTTTTGGTACAGTCCAAAAAATCAATTTTCGGATGAAAAACGATGACTCCGGACATGTTGAACGATCCCAAAATGGTCAATATGGATGAAATTTTAACATTTAATCTTTTGACTCTAAATGACTGTTGGATGTGAATTATGACTTTGTCAACTAAAATAAGTGTGTTTTAAGTCATTTCTGTGCCTCAAAGGGGTCAAAATTGAAGCTTTTGAGTAATCATAACTCTGTAAAAATGGCAATTTTGGTCACTGTGAGGGTTTAAAAAGTGGTTATTCAACATGAGGCACGATCCAATTGACATTTTGAATCATTTTTGGTACAGTCCAAAAAATCAATTTTCGGATGAAAAACGATGACTCCGGACATGTTGAACGATCCCAAAATGGTCAATATGGATGACATTTTAACATTTAATCTTTTGACTGTAAATGACTGGTGGATGTGAATTATGACTTTGTCAACTGAAATAAGTGTGTTTAAAGTCATTTCTGTGCCTCAAAAGGGTCAAAATTGAAGCTTTTGAGTAATCAAAACTCTGTAAAAATGGCAATTTTGGTCACTCTGAGGCTTTAAAAAGTGGTTATTCAACATGAGGCACGATCCAATTGACATTTTGAATCATTTTTGGTACAGTCCAAAAAATCAATTTTCGGATGAAAACGATGACTCCGGACATGTCGAACGATCCCAAAATGGCCAATATGGATGAAATTTTAACATTTAATCTTTTGACTGTAAATGACTGTTGGATGTGAATTATGACTTTGTTTACTAAAATAAGTGTGTTTAAAGTCATTTCTGTGCCTGAAACGGGTCAAAATTGAAGCTTTTGAGTAAGCAAAACTCTGTAAAAATGGCAATTTTGGTCACTCTGAGGGTTTAAAAAGTGGTTATTCAACATGAGGCACGATCCAATTGAAATTTTAAATCATTTTTGGTACAGTCCAAAAAATCAATTTTCGGATGAAAAACGATGACTCCGGACATGTCGAACGTTCCCAAAATGGTCTATAATGATGAAATTTCAACATTTAATCTTTTGACTCTAAATGACTGTTGGATGTGAATTATGACTTTGTCAACTAAAATAAGTGTGTTTAAAGTCATTTCTGTGCCTGAAATGGTTCAAAATTGAAGCTTTTGAGTAAGCAAAACTCTGTAAAAGTGGCAATTTTGGTGACTGTGAGGGTTTAAAAAGTGGTTATTCAACATGAGGCACGATCCAATTGACATTTTGAATCCTTGTTGGTACAGTCCAAAAAATCAATTTTCGGATGAAAAACGATGACTCCGGACATGTCGAACGATCCCAAAATGGTCAATATGGATGAAATTTTAAAATTTAATCTTTTGACTGTAAATGACTGGTGGATGTGAATTATGACTTTGTCAACTAAAATAAGTGTGTTTAAAGTCATTTCTGTGCCTCAAAGGGGTCAAAATTTAAGCTTTTGAGTAATCAAAACTCTGTAAAAATGGCAATTTTGGTCACTGTGAGGCTTTAAAAAGTGGTTATTCAACATGAGGCACGATCCAATTGACATTTTGAATCATTTTTGGTACAGTCCAAAAAATCAATTTCCGGATGAAAAACGATGACTCCGGACCTGTTGAACGTTCCCAAAATGGTCTATAATGATGAAATTTTAACATTTAATCTTTTGACTCTAAATGACTGTTGGATGTGAATTATGACTTTGTCAACTAAAATAAGTGTGTTTTAAGTCATTTCTGTGCCTCAAAGGGGTCAAAATTGAAGCTTTTGAGTAATCATAACTCTGTAAAAATGGCCATTTTGGTCACTGTGAGGGTTTAAAAAGTGGTTATTCAACATGAGGCACGATCCAATTGACATTTTGAATCATTTTTGGTACAGTCCAAAAAATCAATTTTCGGATGAAAACGATGACTCCGGACATGTCGAACGATCCCAAAATGGCCAATATGGATGAAATTTTAACATTTCATCTTTTGACTGTAAATGACTGTTGGGTGTGAATTATGACTTTGTCAACTAAAATAAGTGTGTTTAAAGTCATTTCTGTGCCTGAAACGGGTCAAAATTGAAGCTTTTGAGTAAGCAAAACTCTGTAAAAATGGCAATTTTGGTCACTCTGAGGGTTTAAAAAGTGGTTATTCAACATGAGGCACGATCCAATTGACATTTTGAATCATTTTTGGTACAGTCCAAAAAATCAATTTTCGGATGAAAAACGATGACTCCGGACATGTCGAACGATCCCAAAATGGTCAATATGGATGAAATTTTAACATTTAATCTTTTGACTCTAAATGACTGTTGGATGTGAATTATGACTTTGTCAACTAAAATAAGTGTGTTTAAAGTCATTTCTGTGCCTCAAAGGGGTCAAAATTGAAGCTTTTGAGTAATCAAAACTCTGTAAAAATGGCAATTTTGGTCACTGTGAGGCTTTAAAAAGTGGTTATTCAACATGAGGCACGATCCAATTGACATTTTGAATCATTTTTGGTACAGTCCAAAAAATCAATTTTCGGATGAAAAACGATGACTCCGGACATGTCGAACGATCCCAAAATGGTCAATATGGATGAAATTTTAACATTTAATCTTTTGACTGTAGATGACTGTTGGATGTGAATTAGGACTTTGTCAACTAAAATAAGTGTGTTTAAAGTCATTTCTGTGCCTGAAACGGGTCAAAATTGAAGCTTTTGAGTAATCAAAACTCTGTAAAAATGGCAATTTTGGTCACTCTGAGGGTTTGAAAAGTGGTTATTCAACATGAGGCATGATCCAATTGACATTTTGAATCATTTTTGGTACAGTCCAAAAAATCAATTTTCGGATGAAAAACGATGACTCCGGACATGTTGAACGATCCCAAAATGGTCAATATGGATGAAATTTTAACATTTAATCTTTTGACTCTAAATGACTGTTGGATGTGAATTATGACTTTGTCAACTAAAATAAGTGTGTTTAAAGTCATTTCTGTGCCTGAAATGGTTCAAAATTGAAGCTTTTGAGTAAGCAAAACTCTGTAAAAGTGGCAATTTTGGTGACTGTGAGGGTTTAAAAAGTGGTTATTCAACATGAGGCACGATCCAATTGACATTTTGAATCCTTTTTGGTACAGTCCAAAAAATCAATTTTCGGATGAAAAACGATGACTCCGGACATGTCGAACGATCCCAAAATGGTCAATATGGATGAAATTTTAACATTTAATCTTTTGACTGTAAATGACTGGTGGATGTGAATTATGACTTTGTCAACTAAAATAAGTGTGTTTAAAGTCATTTCTGTGCCTCAAAGGGGTCAAAATTGAAGCTTTTGAGTAATCAAAACTCTGTAAAAATGGCAATTTTGGTCACTGTGAGGCTTTAAAAAGTGGTTATTCAACATGAGGCACGATCCAATTGACATTTTGAATCATTTTTGGTACAGTCCAAAAAATCAATTTTCGGATGAAAAACGATGACTCCGGACATGTCGAACGATCCCAAAATGGTCAATATGGATGAAATTTTAACATTTAATCTTTTGACTGTAGATGACTGTTGGATGTGAATTAGGACTTTGTCAACTAAAATAAGTGTGTTTAAAGTCATTTCTGTGCCTGAAACGGGTCAAAATTGAAGCTTTTGAGTAATCAAAACTCTGTAAAAATGGCAATTTTGGTCACTCTGAGGGTTTAAAAAGTGGTTATTCAACATGAGGCACGACCCAATTGACATTTTGAATAATTTTTGGTACAGTCCAAAAAATCAATTTCCGGATGAAAAACGATGACTCCGGACCTGTTGAACGTTCCCAAAATGGTCTATAATGATGAAATTTTAACATTTAATCTTTTGACTCTAAATGACTGTTGGATGTGAATTATGACTTTGTCAACTAAAATAAGTGTGTTTTAAGTCATTTCTGTGCCTCAAAGGGGTCAAAATTGAAGCTTTTGAGTAATCATAACTCTGTAAAAATGGCAATTTTGGTCACTGTGAGGGTTTAAAAAGTGGTTATTCAACATGAGGCACGATCCAATTGACATTTTGAATCATTTTTGGTACAGTCCAAAAAATCAATTTTCGGATGAAAACGATGACTCCGGACATGTCGAACGATCCCAAAATGGCCAATATGGATGAAATTTTAACATTTAATCTTTTGACTGTAAACGACTGTTGGATGTGAATTATGACTTTGTCAACTAAAATAAGTGTGTTTAAAGTCATTTCTGTGCCTGAAACGGGTCAAAATTGAAGCTTTTGAGTAAGCAAAACTCTGTAAAAATGGCAATTTTGGTCACTCTGAGGGTTTAAAAAGTGGTTATTCAACATGAGGCACGATCCAATTGACATTTTGAATCATTTTTGGTACAGTCCAAAAAATCAATTTTCGGATGAAAAACGATGACTCCGGACATGTCGAACGATCCCAAAATGGTCAATATGGATGAAATTTTAACATTTAATCTTTTGACTCTAAATGACTGTTGGATGTGAAATATGACTTTGTCAACTAAAATAAGTGTGTTTAAAGTCATTTCTGTGCCTGAAATGGTTCAAAATTGAAGCTTTTGAGTAAGCAAAACTCTGTAAAAGTGGCAATTTTGGTGACTGTGAGGGTTTAAAAAGTGGTTATTCAACATGAGGCACGATCCAATTGACATTTTGAATCCTTTTTGGTACAGTCCAAAAAATCAATTTTCGGATGAAAAACGATGACTCCGGACATGTCGAACGATCCCAAAATGGTCAATATGGATGAAATTTTAACATTTAATCTTTTGACTGTAAATGACTGGTGGATGTGAATTATGACTTTGTCAACTAAAATAAGTGTGTTTAAAGTCATTTCTGTGCCTCAAAGGGGTCAAAATTTAAGCTTTTGAGTAATCAAAACTCTGTAAAAATGGCAATTTTGGTCACTGTGAGGCTTTAAAAAGTGGTTATTCAACATGAGGCACGATCCAATTGACATTTTGAATCATTTTTGGTACAGTCCAAAAAATCAATTTTCGGATGAAAAACGATGACTCCGGACATGTCGAACGATCCCAAAATGGTCAATATGGATGAAATTTTAACATTTAATCTTTTGACTGTAGATGACTGTTGGATGTGAATTAGGACTTTGTCAACTAAAATAAGTGTGTTTAAAGTCATTTCTGTGCCTGAAACGGGTCAAAATTGAAGCTTTTGAGTAATCAAAACTCTGTAAAAATGGCAATTTTGGTCACTCTGAGGGTTTAAAAAGTGGTTATTCAACATGAGGCACGATCCAATTGACATTTTGAATCATTTTTGGTACAGTCCAAAAAATCAATTTTCGGATGAAAAACGATGACTCCGGACATGTTGAACGATCCCAAAATGGTCAATATGGATGAAATTTTAACATTTAATCTTTTGACTCTAAATGACTGTTGGATGTGAATTATGACTTTGTCAACTAAAATAAGTGTGTTTAAAGTCATTTCTGTGCCTGAAATGGTTCAAAATTGAAGCTTTTGAGTAAGCAAAACTCTGTAAAAGTGGCAATTTTGGTGACTGTGAGGGTTTAAAAAGTGGTTATTCAACATGAGGCACGATCCAATTGACATTTTGAATCCTTTTTGGTACAGTCCAAAAAATCAATTTTCGGATGAAAAACGATGACTCCGGACATGTCGAACGATCCCAAAATGGTCAATATGGATGAAATTTTAACATTTAATCTTTTGACTGTAAATGACTGGTGGATGTGAATTATGACTTTGTCAACTAAAATAAGTGTGTTTAAAGTCATTTCTGTGCCTCAAAGGGGTCAAAATTGAAGCTTTTGAGTAATCAAAACTCTGTAAAAATGGCAATTTTGGTCACTGTGAGGCTTTAAAAAGTGGTTATTCAACATGAGGCACGATCCAATTGACATTTTGAATCATTTTTGGTACAGTCCAAAAAATCAATTTTCGGATGAAAAACGATGACTCCGGACATGTCGAACGATCCCAAAATGGTCAATATGGATGAAATTTTAACATTTAATCTTTTGACTGTAGATGACTGTTGGATGTGAATTAGGACTTTGTCAACTAAAATAAGTGTGTTTAAAGTCATTTCTGTGCCTGAAACGGGTCAAAATTGAAGCTTTTGAGTAAGCAAAACTCTGTAAAAATGGCAATTTTGGTCACTCTGAGGGTTTAAAAAGTGGTTATTCAACATGAGGCACGATCCAATTGAAATTTTAAATCATTTTTGGTACAGTCCAAAAAATCAATTTTCGGATGAAAAACGATGACTCCGGACATGTCGAACGTTCCCAAAATGGTCTATAATGATGAAATTTCAACATTTATTCTTTTGACTCTAAATGACTGTTGGATGTGAATTATGACTTTGTCAACTAAAATAAGTGTGTTTAAAGTCATTTCTGTGCCTGAAATGGTTCAAAATTGAAGCTTTTGAGTAAGCAAAACTCTGTAAAAGTGGCAATTTTGGTGACTGTGAGGGTTTAAAAAGTGGTTATTCAACATGAGGCACGATCCAATTGACATTTTGAATCCTTGTTGGTACAGTCCAAAAAATCAATTTTCGGATGAAAAACGATGACTCCGGACATGTCGAACGATCCCAAAATGGTCAATATGGATGAAATTTTAAAATTTAATCTTTTGACTGTAAATGACTGGTGGATGTGAATTATGACTTTGTCAACTAAAATAAGTGTGTTTAAAGTCATTTCTGTGCCTCAAAGGGGTCAAAATTTAAGCTTTTGAGTAATCAAAACTCTGTAAAAATGGCAATTTTGGTCACTGTGAGGCTTTAAAAAGTGGTTATTCAACATGAGGCACGATCCAATTGACATTTTGAATCATTTTTGGTACAGTCCAAAAAATCAATTTCCGGATGAAAAACGATGACTCCGGACCTGTTGAACGTTCCCAAAATGGTCTATAATGATGAAATTTTAACATTTAATCTTTTGACTCTAAATGACTGTTGGATGTGAATTATGACTTTGTCAACTAAAATAAGTGTGTTTTAAGTCATTTCTGTGCCTCAAAGGGGTCAAAATTGAAGCTTTTGAGTAATCATAACTCTGTAAAAATGGCCATTTTGGTCACTGTGAGGGTTTAAAAAGTGGTTATTCAACATGAGGCACGATCCAATTGACATTTTGAATCATTTTTGGTACAGTCCAAAAAATCAATTTTCGGATGAAAACGATGACTCCGGACATGTCGAACGATCCCAAAATGGCCAATATGGATGAAATTTTAACATTTCATCTTTTGACTGTAAATGACTGTTGGATGTGAATTATGACTTTGTCAACTAAAATAAGTGTGTTTAAAGTCATTTCTGTGCCTGAAACGGGTCAAAATTGAAGCTTTTGAGTAAGCAAAACTCTGTAAAAATGGCAATTTTGGTCACTCTGAGGGTTTAAAAAGTGGTTATTCAACATGAGGCACGATCCAATTGACATTTTGAATCATTTTTGGTACAGTCCAAAAAATCAATTTTCGGATGAAAAACGATGACTCCGGACATGTCGAACGATCCCAAAATGGTCAATATGGATGAAATTTTAACATTTAATCTTTTGACTCTAAATGACTGTTGGATGTGAATTATGACTTTGTCAACTAAAATAAGTGTGTTTAAAGTCATTTCTGTGCCTGAAACGGGTCAAAATTGAAGCTTTTGAGTAATCAAAACTCTGTAAAAATGGCAATTTTGGTCACTGTGAGGCTTTAAAAAGTGGTTATTCAACATGAGGCACGATCCAATTGACATTTTGAATCATTTTTGGTACAGTCCAAAAAATCAATTTTCGGATGAAAAACGATGACTCCGGACATGTCGAACGATCCCAAAATGGTCAATATGGATGAAATTTTAACATTCAATCTTTTGACTGTAAATGACTGTTGGATGTGAATTATGACTTTGTCAACTAAAATAAGTGTGTTTAAATTCATTTCTGTGCCTGAAACGGGTCAAAATTGAAGCTTTTGAGTAAGCAAAACTCTGTAAAAATGGCAATTTTGGTCACTCTGAGGGTTTAAAAAGTGGTTATTCAACATGAGGCAGGACCCAATTGACATTTTGAATAATTTTTGGTACAGTCCAAAAAATCAATTTCCGGATGAAAAACGATGACTCCGGACCTGTTGAACGTTCCCAAAATGGTCTATAATGATGAAATTTTAACATTTAATCTTTTGACTCTAAATGACTGTTGGATGTGAATTATGACTTTGTCAACTAAAATAAGTGTGTTTTAAGTCATTTCTGTGCCTCAAAGGGGTCAAAATTGAAGCTTTTGAGTAATCATAACTCTGTAAAAATGGCAATTTTGGTCACTGTGAGGGTTTAAAAAGTGGTTATTCAACATGAGGCACGATCCAACTGACATTTTGAATCATTTTTGGTACAGTCCAAAAAATCAATTTTCGGATGAAAAACGATGACTCCGGACATGTCGAACGATCCCAAAATGGTCAATATGGATGAAATGTTAACATTTAATCTTTTGACTCTAAATGACTGTTGGATGTGAATTATGACTTTGTCAACTAAAATAAGTGTGTTTAAAGTCATTTCTGTGCCTGAAACGGGTCAAAATTGAAGCTTTTGATTAAGCAAAACTCTGTAAAAATGGCTATTTTGGTCACTCTGAGGGTTTAAAAAGTGGTTATTCAACATGAGGCACGATCCAATTGACATTTTGAATCATTTTTGGTACAGTCCAAAAAATCAATTTTCGGATGAAAACGATGACTCCGGACATGTCGAACGATCCCAAAATGGCCAATATGGATGAAGTTTTAACATTTAATTTTTTGACTGTAAATGACTGTTGGATGTGAATTAGGACTTTGTCAACTAAAATAAGTGTGTTTAAAGTCATTTCTGTGCCTGAAACGGGTCAAAATTGAAGCTTTTGAATAAGCAAAACTCTGTAAAAATGGCAATTTTGGTCACTCTGAGGGTTTAAAAAGTGGTTATTCAACATGAGGCACGATCCAATTGACATTTTGAATCCTTTTTGGTACAGTCAAAAAAATCAATTTTCGGATGAAAAACGATGACTCCGGACATGTCGAACGATCCCAAACTGGTCAATATGGATGAAATTTTAACATTCAATCTTTTGACTGTAAATGACTGTTGGATGTGAATTAGGACTTTGTCAACTAAAATAAGTGTGTTTTAAGTCATTTCTGTGCCTCAAAGGGGTCAAAATTGAAGCTTTTGAGTAATCATAACTCTGTAAAAATGGCAATTTTGGTCACTGTGAGGGTTTAAAAAGTGGTTATTCAACATGAGGCACGACCCAATTGACATTTTGAATAATTTTTGGTACAGTCCCAAAAATCAATTTCCGGATGAAAAACGATGACTCCGGACCTGTTGAACGTTCCCAAAATGGTCTATAATGATGAAATTTTGACATTTAATCTTTTGACTCTAAATGACTGTTGGATGTGAATTATGACTTTGTCAACTAAAATAAGTGTGTTTTAAGTCATTTCTGTGCCTCAAAGGGGTCAAAATTGAAGCTTTTGAGTAATCATAACTCTGTAAAAATGGCAATTTTGGTCACTGTGAGGGTTTAAAAAGTGGTTATTCAACATGAGGCACGATCCAATTGACATTTTGAATCATTTTTGGTACAGTCCAAAAAATCAATTTTCGGATGAAAAACGATGACTCCGGACATGTCGAACGATCCCAAAATGGCCGATATGGATGAAGTTTTAACATTTAATCTTTTGACTGTAAATGACTGTTGGATGTGAATTAGGACTTTGTCAACTAAAATAAGTGTGTTTAAAGTCATTTCTGTGCCTGAAACGGGTCAAAATTGAAGCTTTTGAGTAAGCAAAACTCTGTAAAAATGGCAATTTTGGTCACTCTGAGGGTTTAAAAAGTGGTTATTCAACATGAGGCACGATCCAATTGACATTTTGAATAATTTTTGGTACAGTCCAAAAAATCAATTTTCGGATGAAAAACGATGACCTCGGACATGTCGAACGATCCCAAAATGGTCAATATGGATGAAATTTTAACATTTAATCTTTTGACTCTAAATGACTGTTGGATGTGAATTATGACTTTGTCAACTAAAATAAGTGTGTTTAAAGTCATTTCTGTGCCTGAAATGGTTCAAAATTGAAGCTTTTGAGTAAGCAAAACTTCGTAAAAGTGGCAATTTTGGTCACTCTGAGGGTTTAAAAAGTGGTTATTCAACATGAGGCACGATCCAATTGACATTTTGAATCATTTTTGGTACAGTCCAAAAAATCAATTTTCGGATGAAAAACGATGACTCCGGACATGTCGAACGATCCCAAAATGGTCAATATGGATGAAATTTTAACATTTAATCTTTTGACTGTAAATGACTGGTGGATGTGAATTATGACTTTGTCAACTAAAATAAGTGTGTTTAAAGTCATTTCTGTGCCTCAAAGGGGTCAAAATTGAAGCTTTTGAGTAATCAAAACTCTGTAAAAATGGCAATTTTGGTCACTGTGAGGCTTTAAAAAGTGGTTATTCAACATGAGGCACGATCCAATTGACATTTTGAATCATTTTTGGTACACTCCAAAAAATCAATTTTCGGATGAAAAACGATGACTCCGGACATGTCGAACGATCCCAAAATGGTCAATATGGATGAAATTTTAACATTTAATCTTTTGACTGTAAATGACTGTTGGATGTGAATTATGACTTTGTCAACTAAAATAAGTGTGTTTAAAGTCATTTCTGTGCCTGAAACGGGCAAAATTGAAGCTTTTGAGTAAGCAAAACTCTGTAAAAATGGCAATTTTGGTCACTCTGAGGGTTTAAAAAGTGGTTATTCAACATGAGGCACGATCCAATTGAAATTTTAAATCATTTTTGGTACAGTCCAAAAAATCAATTTTCGGATGAAAAACGATGACTCCGGACATGTCGAACGTTCCCAAAATGGTCTATAATGATGAAATTTCAACATTTAATCTTTTGACTCTAAATGACTGTTGGATGTGAATTATGACTTTGTCAACTAAAATAAGTGTGTTTAAAGTCATTTCTGTGCCTGAAATGGTTCAAAATTGAAGCTTTTGAGTAAGCAAAACTCTGTAAAAGTGGCAATTTTGGTGACTGTGAGGGTTTAAAAAGTGGTTATTCAACATGAGGCACGATCCAATTGACATTTTGAATCCTTGTTGGTACAGTCCAAAAAATCAATTTTCGGATGAAAAACGATGACTCCGGACATGTCGAACGATCCCAAAATGGTCAATATGGATGAAATTTTAAAATTTAATCTTTTGACTGTAAATGACTGGTGGATGTGAATTATGACTTTGTCAACTAAAATAAGTGTGTTTAAAGTCATTTCTGTGCCTCAAAGGGGTCAAAATTGAAGCTTTTGAGTAATCAAAACTCTGTAAAAATGGCAATTTTGGTCACTGTGAGGCTTTAAAAAGTGGTTATTCAACATGAGGCACGATCCAATTGACATTTTGAATCATTTTTGGTACAGTCCAAAAAATCAATTTCCGGATGAAAAACGATGACTCCGGACCTGTTGAACGTTCCCAAAATGGTCTATAATGATGAAATTTTAACATTTAATCTTTTGACTCTAAATGACTGTTGGATGTGAATTATGACTTTGTCAACTAAAATAAGTGTGTTTTAAGTCATTTCTGTGCCTCAAAGGGGTCAAAATTGAAGCTTTTGAGTAATCATAACTCTGTAAAAATGGCCATTTTGGTCACTGTGAGGGTTTAAAAAGTGGTTATTCAACATGAGGCACGATCCAATTGACATTTTGAATCATTTTTGGTACAGTCCAAAAAATCAATTTTCGGATGAAAACGATGACTCCGGACATGTCGAACGATCCCAAAATGGCCAATATGGATGAAATTTTAACATTTCATCTTTTGACTGTAAATGACTGTTGGATGTGAATTATGACTTTGTCAACTAAAATAAGTGTGTTTAAAGTCATTTCTGTGCCTGAAACGGGTCAAAATTGAAGCTTTTGAGTAAGCAAAACTCTGTAAAAATGGCAATTTTGGTCACTCTGAGGGTTTAAAAAGTGGTTATTCAACATGAGGCACGATCCAATTGACATTTTGAATCATTTTTGGTACAGTCCAAAAAATCAATTTTCGGATGAAAAACGATGACTCCGGACATGTCGAACGATCCCAAAATGGTCAATATGGATGAAATTTTAACATTCAATCTTTTGACTGTAAATGACTGTTGGATGTGAATTATGACTTTGTCAACTAAAATAAGTGTGTTTAAAGTCATTTCTGTGCCTGAAACGGGTCAAAATTGAAGCTTTTGATTAAGCAAAACTCTGTAAAAATGGCTATTTTGGTCACTCTGAGGGTTTAAAAAGTGGTTATTCAACATGAGGCACGATCCAATTGACATTTTGAATCATTTTTGGTACAGTCCAAAAAATCAATTTTCGGATGAAAACGATGACTCCGGACATGTCGAACGATCCCAAAATGGCCAATATGGATGAAGTTTTAACATTTAATCTTTTGACTGTAAATGACTGTTGGATGTGAATTAGGACTTTGTCAACTAAAATAAGTGTGTTTAAAGTCATTTCTGTGCCTGAAACGGGTCAAAATTGAAGCTTTTGAATAAGCAAAACTCTGTAAAAATGGCAATTTTGGTCACTCTGAGGGTTTAAAAAGTGGTTATTCAACATGAGGCACGATCCAATTGACATTTTGAATCCTTTTTGGTACAGTCCAAAAAATCAATTTTCGGATGAAAAACGATGACTCCGGACATGTCGAACGATCCCAAACTGGTCAATATGGATGAAATTTTAACATTCAATCTTTTGACTGTAAATGACTGTTGGATGTGAATTAGGACTTTGTCAACTAAAATAAGTGTGTTTTAAGTCATTTCTGTGCCTCAAAGGGGTCAAAATTGAAGCTTTTGAGTAATCATAACTCTGTAAAAATGGCAATTTTGGTCACTGTGAGGGTTTAAAAAGTGGTTATTCAACATGAGGCACGACCCAATTGACATTTTGAATAATTTTTGGTACAGTCCCAAAAATCAATTTCCGGATGAAAAACGATGACTCCGGACCTGTTGAACGTTCCCAAAATGGTCTATAATGATGAAATTTTGACATTTAATCTTTTGACTCTAAATGACTGTTGGATGTGAATTATGACTTTGTCAACTAAAATAAGTGTGTTTTAAGTCATTTCTGTGCCTCAAAGGGGTCAAAATTGAAGCTTTTGAGTAATCATAACTCTGTAAAAATGGCAATTTTGGTCACTGTGAGGGTTTAAAAAGTGGTTATTCAACATGAGGCACGATCCAATTGACATTTTGAATCATTTTTGGTACAGTCCAAAAAATCAATTTTCGGATGAAAAACGATGACTCCGGACATGTCGAACGATCCCAAAATGGCCGATATGGATGAAGTTTTAACATTTAATCTTTTGACTGTAAATGACTGTTGGATGTGAATTAGGACTTTGTCAACTAAAATAAGTGTGTTTAAAGTCATTTCTGTGCCTGAAACGGGTCAAAATTGAAGCTTTTGAGTAAGCAAAACTCTGTAAAAATGGCAATTTTGGTCACTCTGAGGGTTTAAAAAGTGGTTATTCAACATGAGGCACGATCCAATTGACATTTTGAATAATTTTTGGTACAGTCCAAAAAATCAATTTTCGGATGAAAAACGATGACCTCGGACATGTCGAACGATCCCAAAATGGTCAATATGGATGAAATTTTAACATTTAATCTTTTGACTCTAAATGACTGTTGGATGTGAATTATGACTTTGTCAACTAAAATAAGTGTGTTTAAAGTCATTTCTGTGCCTGAAATGGTTCAAAATTGAAGCTTTTGAGTAAGCAAAACTTCGTAAAAGTGGCAATTTTGGTCACTCTGAGGGTTTAAAAAGTGGTTATTCAACATGAGGCACGATCCAATTGACATTTTGAATCATTTTTGGTACAGTCCAAAAAATCAATTTTCGGATGAAAAACGATGACTCCGGACATGTCGAACGATCCCAAAATAGTCAATATGGATGAAATTTTAACATTTAATCTTTTGACTGTAAATGACTGGTGGATGTGAATTATGACTTTGTCAACTAAAATAAGTGTGTTTAAAGTCATTTCTGTGCCTCAAAGGGGTCAAAATTGAAGCTTTTGAGTAATCAAAACTCTGTAAAAATGGCAATTTTGGTCACTGTGAGGCTTTAAAAAGTGGTTATTCAACATGAGGCACGATCCAATTGACATTTTGAATCATTTTTGGTACACTCCAAAAAATCAATTTTCGGATGAAAAACGATGACTCCGGACATGTCGAACGATCCCAAAATGGTCAATATTCATGAAATTTTAACATTTAATCTTTTGACTGTAAATGACTGTTGGATGTGAATTAGGACTTTGTCAACTAAAATAAGTGTGTTTTAAGTCATTTCTGTGCCTCAAAGGGGTCAAAATTGAAGATTTTGAGTAATCATAACTCAGTAAAAATGGCAATTTTGGTCACTGTGAGGGTTTAAAAAGTGGTTATTCAACATGATGCACGATCCAATTGACATTTTGAATAATTTTTGGTACAGTCCAAAAAATCAATTTTCGGATGAAAAACGATGACTCCGGACATGTCGAACGATCCCAAAATGGTCAATATGGATGAAATTTTAACATTTAATCTTTTGACTCTAAATGACTGTTGGATATGAATTATGACTTTGTCAACTAAAATTAGTGTGTTTAAAGTCATTTCTGTGCCTGAAACGGGTCAAAATTGAAGCTTTTGAGTAAGCAAAACTCTGTAAAAATGGTAATTTTGGTCACTCTGAGGGTTTAAAAAGTGGTTATTCAACATGAGGCACGATCCAATTGACATTTTGAATCATTTTTGGTACAGTCCAAAAAATCAATTTTCGGATGAAAACGATGACTCCGGACATGTCGAACGATCCCAAAATGGCCAATATGGATGAAATTTTAACATTTAATCTTTTGACTGTAAATGACTGTTGGATGTGAATTATGACTTTGTCAACTAAAATAAGTGTGTTTAAAGTCATTTCTGTGACTGAAACGGGTCAAAATTGAAGCTTTTGAGTAAGCAAAACTCTGTAAAAATGGCAATTTTGGTCACTCTGAGGGTTTAAAAAGTGGTTATTCAACATGAGGCACGATCCAATTGACAGTTTGAATCATTTTTGGTACAGTCCAAAAAATGAATTTTCGGATGAAAAACAATGACTCTGGACATGTCGAACGATCCCAAAATGGTCAATATGGATGAAATTTGAACATTCAATCTTTTGACTGTAAATGACTGTTGGATGTGAATTATGACTTTGTCAACTAAAATAAGTGTGTTTAAAGTCATTTCTGTGCCTGAAACGGGTCAAAATTGAAGCTTTTGAGTAAGCAAAACTCTGTAAAAATGGCAATTTTGGTCACTCTGAGGGTTTAAAAAGTGGTTATTCAACACGAGGCACGATCCAATTGACATTTTGAATCATTTTTGGTACAGTCCAAAAAATCAATTTTCGGATGAAAACGATGACTCCGGACATGTCGAACGATCCCAAAATGGCCAATATGGATGAAATTTTAACATTTAATCTTTTGACTGTAAATGACTGTTGGATGTGAATTAGGACTTTGTCAACTAAAATAAGTGTGTTTAAAGTCATTTCTGTGCCTGAAACGGGCAAAATTGAAGCTTTTGAGTAAGTAAAACTCTGTAAAAATGGCAATTTTGGTCACTCTGAGGGTTTAAAAAGTGGTTATTCAACATGAGGCATGATCCAATTGACATTTTGAATAATTTTTGGTACAGTCCAAAAAATCAATTTTCGGATGAAAAACGATGACTCCGGACATGTCGAACGATCCCAAAATGGTCAATATGGATGAAATTTTAACATTTAATCTTTTGACTCTAAATGACTGTTGGATGTGAATTATGACTTTGTCAACTAAAATAAGTGTGTTTAAAGTCATTTCTGTGCCTGATATGGTTCAAAATTGAAGCTTTTGAGTAAGCAAAACTCTGTAAAAGTGGCAATTTTGGTGACTGTGAGGGTTTAAAAAGTGGTTATTCAACATGAGGCACGATCCAATTGACATTTTGAATAATTTTTGGTACAGTCCAAAAAATCCATTTTCGGATGAAAAACAATGACTCCGGACATGTCGAACGATCCCAAAATGGTCAATATGGATGAAATTTTAAAATTTAATCCTTTGACTGTAAATGACTGGTGGATGTGAATTATGACTTTGTCAACTAAAATAAGTGTGTTTAAAGTCATTTCTGTGCCTCAAAGGGGTCAAAATTGAAGCTTTTGAGTAATCAAAACTCTGTAAAAATGGCAATTTTGGTCACTGTGAGGCTTTAACCACTTGGCTGCTAAGGCAAAATTTATCTTTTCATCTAATTTCCATTGAAATCAATGAAAAGTGCATGACGAGTTACCCTTGTCATTAGCGGCGAAGAGGTTAAAAAGTGGTTTTTCAACATGAGGCACGATCCAATTGACATTTTGAATCATTTTTGGTACAGTCCAAAAAATCAATTTTCGGATGAAAAACGATGACTCCGGACATGTCGAACGATCCCAAAATGGTCAATATGGATGAAATTTAACATTTAATCTTTTGACTGTAAATGACTGTTGGATGTGAATTAGGACTTTGTCAACTAAAATAAGTGTGTTTAAAGTCTTTTCTGTGCCTGAAACGGGTCAAAATTGAAGCTTTTGAGTAATCAAAACTCTGTAAAAATGGCAATTTTGGTCACTGTGAGGCTTTAAAAAGTGGTTATTCAACATGAGGCACGATCCAATTGACATTTTGAATCATTTTTGGTACAGTCCAAAAAATGAATTTTCGGATGAAAAACGATGACTCCGGACATGTCGAACGATCCCAAAATGGTCAATATGGATGACATTTTAACATTTAATCTTTTGACTGTAAATGACTGTTGGATGTGAATTATGACTTTGTCAACTAAAATAAGTGTGTTTAAATTCATTTCTGTGCCTGAAACGGGTCAAAATTGAAGCTTTTGAGTAAGCAAAACTCTGTAAAAATGGCAATTTTGGTCACTCTGAGGGTTTAAAAAGTGGTTATTCAACATGAGGCACGACCCAATTGACATTTTGAATAATTTTTGGTACAGTCCAAAAAATCAATTTCCGGATGAAAAACGATGACTCCGGACCTGTTGAACGTTCCCAAAATGGTCTATAATGATGAAATTTTAACATTTAATCTTTTGACTCTAAATGACTGTTGGATGTGAATTATGACTTTGTCAACTAAAATAAGTGTGTTTTAAGTCATTTCTGTGCCTCAAAGGGGTCAAAATTGAAGCTTTTGAGTAATCATAACTCTGTAAAAATGGCAATTTTGGTCACTGTGAGGGTTTAAAAAGTGGTTATTCAACATGAGGCACGATCCAATTGACATTTTGAATCATTTTTGGTACAGTCCAAAAAATCAATTTTCGGATGAAAACGATGACTCCGGACATGTCGAACGATCCCAAAATGGCCAATATGGATGAAGTTTTAACATTTAATCTTTTGACTGTAAATGACTGTTGGATGTGAATTAGGACTTTGTCAACTAAAATAAGTGTGTTTAAAGTCATTTCTGTGCCTGAAACGGGTCAAAATTGAAGCTTTTGAATAAGCAAAACTCTGTAAAAATGGCAATTTTGGTCACTCTGAGGGTTTAAAAAGTGGTTATTCAACATGAGGCACGATCCAATTGAAATTTTGAATCATTTTTGGTACAGTCCAAAAAATCAATTTTCGGATGAAAAACGATGACTCCGGACATGTTGAACGATCCCAAAATGGTCAATATGGATGAAATTTTAACATTTAATCTTTTGACTGTAAATGACTGGTGGATGTGAATTATGACTTTGTCAACTAAAATAAGTGTGTTTAAAGTCATTTCTGTGCCTGAAACGGGCAAAATTGAAGCTTTTGAGTAAGCAAAACTCTGTAAAAATGGCAATTTTGGTCACTCTGAGGGTTTAAAAAGTGGTTATTCAACATGAGGCACGATCCAATTGAAATTTTAAATCATTTTTGGTACAGTCCAAAAAATCAATTTTCGGATGAAAAACGATGACTCCGGACATGTCGAACGTTCCCAAAATGGTCTATAATGATGAAATTTCAACATTTAATCTTTTGACTCTAAATGACTGTTGGATGTGAATTATGACTTTGTCAACTAAAATAAATGTGTTTAAAGTCATTTCTGTGCCTGAAATGGTTCAAAATTGAAGCTTTTGAGTAAGCAAAACTCTGTAAAAGTGGCAATTTTGGTGACTGTGAGGGTTTAAAAAGTGGTTATTCAACATGAGGCACGATCCAATTGACATTTTGAATCCTTGTTGGTACAGTCCAAAAAATCAATTTTCGGATGAAAAACGATGACTCCGGACATGTCGAACGATCCCAAAATGGTCAATATGGATGACATTTTAACATTTAATCTTTTGACTGTAAATGACTGTTGGATGTGAATTATGACTTTGTCAACTAAAATAAGTGTGTTTAAATTCATTTCTGTGCCTGAAACGGGTCAAAATTGAAGCTTTTGAGTAAACAAAACTCTGTAAAAATGGCAATTTTGGTCACTCTGAGGGTTTAAAAAGTGGTTATTCAACATGAGGCACGATCCAATTGACATTTTGAATCATTTTTGGTACAGTCCAAAAAATCAATTTCCGGATGAAAAACGATGACTCCGGACCTGTTGAACGTTCCCAAAATGGTCTATAATGATGAAATTTTAACATTTAATCTTTTGACTCTAAATGACTGTTGGATGTGAATTATGACTTTGTCAACTAAAATAAGTGTGTTTTAAGTCATTTCTGTGCCTCAAAGGGGTCAAAATTGAAGCTTTTGAGTAATCATAACTCTGTAAAAATGGCCATTTTGGTCACTGTGAGGGTTTAAAAAGTGGTTATTCAACATGAGGCACGATCCAATTGACATTTTGAATCATTTTTGGTACAGTCCAAAAAATCAATTTTCGGATGAAAACGATGACTCCGGACATGTCGAACGATCCCAAAATGGCCAATATGGATGAAATTTTAACATTTCATCTTTTGACTGTAAATGACTGTTGGATGTGAATTATGACTTTGTCAACTAAAATAAGTGTGTTTAAAGTCATTTCTGTGCCTGAAACGGGTCAAAATTGAAGCTTTTGAGTAAGCAAAACTCTGTAAAAATGGCAATTTTGGTCACTCTGAGGGTTTAAAAAGTGGTTATTCAACATGAGGCACGATCCAATTGACATTTTGAATCATTTTTGGTACAGTCCAAAAAATCAATTTTCGGATGAAAAACGATGACTCCGGACATGTCGAACGATCCCAAAATGGTCAATATGGATGAAATTTTAACATTCAATCTTTTGACTGTAAATGACTGTTGGATGTGAATTATGACTTTGTCAACTAAAATAAGTGTGTTTAAAGTCATTTCTGTGCCTGAAACGGGTCAAAATTGAAGCTTTTGATTAAGCAAAACTCTGTAAAAATGGCTATTTTGGTCACTCTGAGGGTTTAAAAAGTGGTTATTCAACATGAGGCACGATCCAATTGACATTTTGAATCATTTTTGGTACAGTCCAAAAAATCAATTTTCGGATGAAAACGATGACTCCGGACATGTCGAACGATCCCAAAATGGCCAATATGGATGAAGTTTTAACATTTAATCTTTTGACTGTAAATGACTGTTGGATGTGAATTAGGACTTTGTCAACTAAAATAAGTGTGTTTAAAGTCATTTCTGTGCCTGAAACGGGTCAAAATTGAAGCTTTTGAATAAGCAAAACTCTGTAAAAATGACAATTTTGGTCACTCTGAGGGTTTAAAAAGTGGTTATTCAACATGAGGCACGATCCAATTGACATTTTGAATCCTTTTTGGTACAGTCCAAAAAATCAATTTTCGGATGAAAAACGATGACTCCGGACATGTCGAACGATCCCAAACTGGTCAATATGGATGAAATTTTAACATTCAATCTTTTGACTGTAAATGACTGTTGGATGTGAATTAGGACTTTGTCAACTAAAATAAGTGTGTTTTAAGTCATTTCTGTGCCTCAAAGGGGTCAAAATTGAAGCTTTTGAGTAATCATAACTCTGTAAAAATGGCAATTTTGGTCACTGTGAGGGTTTAAAAAGTGGTTATTCAACATGAGGCACGATCCAATTGACATTTTGAATCATTTTTGGTACAGTCCAAAAAATCAATTTTCGGATGAAAAACGATGACTCCGGACATGTCGAACGATCCCAAAATGGCCGATATGGATGAAGTTTTAACATTTAATCTTTTGACTGTAAATGACTGTTGGATGTGAATTAGGACTTTGTCAACTAAAATAAGTGTGTTTAAAGTCATTTCTGTGCCTGAAACGGGTCAAAATTGAAGCTTTTGAGTAAGCAAAACTCTGTAAAAATGGCAATTTTGGTCACTCTGAGGGTTTAAAAAGTGGTTATTCAACATGAGGCACGATCCAATTGACATTTTGAATAATTTTTGGTACAGTCCAAAAAATCAATTTTCGGATGAAAAACGATGACCTCGGACATGTCGAACGATCCCAAAATGGTCAATATGGATGAAATTTTAACATTTAATCTTTTGACTCTAAATGACTGTTGGATGTGAATTATGACTTTGTCAACTAAAATAAGTGTGTTTAAAGTCATTTCTGTGCCTGAAATGGTTCAAAATTGAAGCTTTTGAGTAAGCAAAACTTCGTAAAAGTGGCAATTTTGGTCACTCTGAGGGTTTAAAAAGTGGTTATTCAACATGAGGCACGATCCAATTGACATTTTGAATCATTTTTGGTACAGTCCAAAAAATCAATTTTCGGATGAAAAACGATGACTCCGGACATGTCGAACGATCCCAAAATAGTCAATATGGATGAAATTTTAACATTTAATCTTTTGACTGTAAATGACTGGTGGATGTGAATTATGACTTTGTCAACTAAAATAAGTGTGTTTAAAGTCATTTCTGTGCCTCAAAGGGGTCAAAATTGAAGCTTTTGAGTAATCAAAACTCTGTAAAAATGGCAATTTTGGTCACTGTGAGGCTTTAAAAAGTGGTTATTCAACATGAGGCACGATCCAATTGACATTTTGAATCATTTTTGGTACACTCCAAAAAATCAATTTTCGGATGAAAAACGATGACTCCGGACATGTCGAACGATCCCAAAATGGTCAATATTCATGAAATTTTAACATTTAATCTTTTGACTGTAAATGACTGTTGGATGTGAATTAGGACTTTGTCAACTAAAATAAGTGTGTTTTAAGTCATTTCTGTGCCTCAAAGGGGTCAAAATTGAAGATTTTGAGTAATCATAACTCAGTAAAAATGGCAATTTTGGTCACTGTGAGGGTTTAAAAAGTGGTTATTCAACATGATGCACGATCCAATTGACATTTTGAATAATTTTTGGTACAGTCCAAAAAATCAATTTTCGGATGAAAAACGATGACTCCGGACATGTCGAACGATCCCAAAATGGTCAATATGGATGAAATTTTAACATTTAATCTTTTGACTCTAAATGACTGTTGGATATGAATTATGACTTTGTCAACTAAAATTAGTGTGTTTAAAGTCATTTCTGTGCCTGAAACGGGTCAAAATTGAAGCTTTTGAGTAAGCAAAACTCTGTAAAAATGGTAATTTTGGTCACTCTGAGGGTTTAAAAAGTGGTTATTCAACATGAGGCACGATCCAATTGACATTTTGAATCATTTTTGGTACAGTCCAAAAAATCAATTTTCGGATGAAAACGATGACTCCGGACATGTCGAACGATCCCAAAATGGCCAATATGGATGAAATTTTAACATTTAATCTTTTGACTGTAAATGACTGTTGGATGTGAATTATGACTTTGTCAACTAAAATAAGTGTGTTTAAAGTCATTTCTGTGACTGAAACGGGTCAAAATTGAAGCTTTTGAGTAAGCAAAACTCTGTAAAAATGGCAATTTTGGTCACTCTGAGGGTTTAAAAAGTGGTTATTCAACATGAGGCACGATCCAATTGACAGTTTGAATCATTTTTGGTACAGTCCAAAAAATGAATTTTCGGATGAAAAACAATGACTCTGGACATGTCGAACGATCCCAAAATGGTCAATATGGATGAAATTTTAACATTTAATCTTTTGACTCTAAATGACTGTTGGATGTGAATTATGACTTTGTCAACTAAAATAAGTGTGTTTAAAGTCATTTCTGTGCCTGATATGGTTCAAAATTGAAGCTTTTGAGTAAGCAAAACTCTGTAAAAGTGGCAATTTTGGTGACTGTGAGGGTTTAAAAAGTGGTTATTCAACATGAGGCATGATCCAATTGACATTTTGAATAATTTTTGGTACAGTCCAAAAAATCCATTTTCGGATGAAAAACAATGACTCCGGACATGTCGAACGATCCCAAAATGGTCAATATGGATGAAATTTTAAAATTTAATCCTTTGACTGTAAATGACTGGTGGATGTGAATTATGACTTTGTCAACTAAAATAAGTGTGTTTAAAGTCATTTCTGTGCCTCAAAGGGGTCAAAATTGAAGCTTTTGAGTAATCAAAACTCTGTAAAAATGGCAATTTTGGTCACTGTGAGGCTTTAACCACTTGGCTGCTAAGGCAAAATTTATCTTTTCATCTAATTTCCATTGAAATCAATGAAAAGTGCATGACGAGTTACCCTTGTCATTAGCGGCGAAGAGGTTAAAAAGTGGTTTTTCAACATGAGGCACGATCCAATTGACATTTTGAATCATTTTTGGTACAGTCCAAAAAATCAATTTTCGGATGAAAAACGATGACTCCGGACATGTCGAACGATCCCAAAATGGTCAATATGGATGAAATTTAACATTTAATCTTTTGACTGTAAATGACTGTTGGATGTGAATTAGGACTTTGTCAACTAAAATAAGTGTGTTTAAAGTCTTTTCTGTGCCTGAAACGGGTCAAAATTGAAGCTTTTGAGTAATCAAAACTCTGTAAAAATGGCAATTTTGGTCACTGTGAGGCTTTAAAAAGTGGTTATTCAACATGAGGCACGATCCAATTGACATTTTGAATCATTTTTGGTACAGTCCAAAAAATGAATTTTCGGATGAAAAACGATGACTCCGGACATGTCGAACGATCCCAAAATGGTCAATATGGATGACATTTTAACATTTAATCTTTTGACTGTAAATGACTGTTGGATGTGAATTATGACTTTGTCAACTAAAATAAGTGTGTTTAAATTCATTTCTGTGCCTGAAACGGGTCAAAATTGAAGCTTTTGAGTAAGCAAAACTCTGTAAAAATGGCAATTTTGGTCACTCTGAGGGTTTAAAAAGTGGTTATTCAACATGAGGCACGACCCAATTGACATTTTGAATAATTTTTGGTACAGTCCAAAAAATCAATTTCCGGATGAAAAACGATGACTCCGGACCTGTTGAACGTTCCCAAAATGGTCTATAATGATGAAATTTTAACATTTAATCTTTTGACTCTAAATGACTGTTGGATGTGAATTATGACTTTGTCAACTAAAATAAGTGTGTTTTAAGTCATTTCTGTGCCTCAAAGGGGTCAAAATTGAAGCTTTTGAGTAATCATAACTCTGTAAAAATGGCAATTTTGGTCACTGTGAGGGTTTAAAAAGTGGTTATTCAACATGAGGCACGATCCAATTGACATTTTGAATCATTTTTGGTACAGTCCAAAAAATCAATTTTCGGATGAAAACGATGACTCCGGACATGTCGAACGATCCCAAAATGGCCAATATGGATGAAGTTTTAACATTTAATCTTTTGACTGTAAATGACTGTTGGATGTGAATTAGGACTTTGTCAACTAAAATAAGTGTGTTTAAAGTCATTTCTGTGCCTGAAACGGGTCAAAATTGAAGCTTTTGAATAAGCAAAACTCTGTAAAAATGGCAATTTTGGTCACTCTGAGGGTTTAAAAAGTGGTTATTCAACATGAGGCACGATCCAATTGAAATTTTGAATCATTTTTGGTACAGTCCAAAAAATCAATTTTCGGATGAAAAACGATGACTCCGGACATGTTGAACGATCCCAAAATGGTCAATATGGATGAAATTTTAACATTTAATCTTTTGACTGTAAATGACTGGTGGATGTGAATTATGACTTTGTCAACTAAAATAAGTGTGTTTAAAGTCATTTCTGTGCCTCAAAGGGGTCAAAATTGAAGCTTTTGAGTAATCAAAACTCTGTAAAAATGGCAATTTTGGTCACTGTGAGGCTTTAAAAAGTGGTTATTCAACATGAGGCACGATCCAATTGACATTTTGAATCATTTTTGGTACAGTCCAAAAAATCAATTTTCGGATGAAAAACGATGACTCCGGACATGTCGAACGATCCCAAAATGGTCAATATGCATGAAATTTTAACATTTAATCTTTTGACTGTAAATGACTGTTGGATGTGAATTAGGACTTTGTCAACTAAAATAAGTGTGTTTTAAGTCATTTCTGTGCCTCAAAGGGGTCAAAATTGAAGATTTTGAGTAATCATAACTCAGTAAAAATGGCAATTTTGGTCACTGTGAGGGTTTAAAAAGTGGTTATTCAACATGATGCACGATCCAATTGACATTTTGAATAATTTTTGGTACAGTCCAAAAAATCAATTTTCGGATGAAAAACGATGACTCCGGACATGTCGAACGATCCCAAAATGGTCAATATGGATGAAATTTTAACATTTAATCTTTTGACTCTAAATGACTGTTGGATATGAATTATGACTTTGTCAACTAAAATAAGTGTGTTTAAATTCATTTCTGTGCCTGAAACGGGTCAAAATTGAAGCTTTTGAGTAAGCAAAAATCTGTAAAAATGGCAATTTTGGTCACTCTGAGGGTTTAAAAAGTGGTTATTCAACATGAGGCACGATCCAATTGACATTTTGAATCATTTTTGGTACAGTCCAAAAAATCAATTTTCGGATGAAAACGATGACTCCGGACATGTCGAACGATCCCAAAATGGCCAATATGGATGAAATTTTAACATTTAATCTTCTGACTGTAAATGACTGTTGGATGTGAATTAGGACTTTGTCAACTAAAATAAGTGTGTTTAAAGTCATTTCTGTGCCTGAAACGGGCAAAATTGAAGCTTTTGAGTAAGTAAAACTCTGTAAAAATGGCAATTTTGGTCACTCAGAGGGTTTAAAAAGTGGTTATTCAACATGAGGCATGATCCAATTGACATTTTGAATAATTTTTGGTACAGTCCAAAAAATCAATTTTCGGATGAAAAACGATGACTCCGGACATGTCGAACGATCCCAAAATGGTCAATATGGATGACATTTTAACATTTAATCTTTTGACTCTAAATGACTGTTGGATGTGAATTATGACTTTGTCAACTAAAATAAGTGTGTTTAAAGTCATTTCTGTGCCTGATATGGTTCAAAATTGAGGCTTTTGAGTAAGCAAAACTCTGTAAAAGTGGCAATTTTGGTGACTGTGAGGGTTTAAAAAGTGGTTATTCAACATGAGGCACGATCCAATTGACATTTTGAATAATTTTTGGTACAGTCCAAAAAATCAATTTTCGGATGAAAAACAATGACTCCGGACATGTCGAACGATCCCAAAATGGTCAATATGGATGAAATTTTAAAATTTAATCTTTTGACTGTAAATGACTGGTGGATGTGAATTATGACTTTGTCAACTAAAATAAGTGTGTTTAAAGTCATTTCTGTGCCTCAAAGGGGTCAAAATTGAAGCTTTTGAGTAATCAAAACTCTGTAAAAATGGCAATTTTGGTCACTGTGAGGCTTTAAAAAGTGGTTTTTCAACATGAGGCACGATCCAATTGACATTTTGAATCATTTTTGGTACAGTCCAAAAAATCAATTTTCGGATGAAAAACGATGACTCCGGACATGTCGAACGATCCCAAAATGGTCAATATGGATGAAATTTAACATTTAATCTTTTGACTGTAAATGACTGTTGGATGTGAATTAGGACTTTGTCAACTAAAATAAGTGTGTTTAAAGTCATTTCTGTGCCTGAAACGGGTCAAAATTGAAGCTTTTGAGTAATCAAAACTCTGTAAAAATGGCAATTTTGGTCACTGTGAGGCTTTAAAAAGTGGTTATTCAACATGAGGCACGATCCAATTGACATTTTGAATCATTTTTGGTACAGTCCAAAAAATGAATTTTCGGATGAAAAACGATGACTCCGGACATGTCGAACGATCCCAAAATGGTCAATATGGATGAAATTTTAACATTCAATCTTTTGACTGTAAATGACTGTTGGGTGTGAATTATGACTCTGTCAACTAAAATAAGTGTGTTTAAATTCATTTCTGTGCCTGAAACGGGTCAAAATTGAAGCTTTTGAGTAAGCAAAACTCTGTAAAAATGGCAATTTTGGTCACTCTGAGGGTTTAAAAAGTGGTTATTCAACATGAGGCACAACCCAATTGACATTTTGAATAATTTTTGGTACAGTCCAAAAAATCAATTTCCGGATGAAAAACGATGACTGCGGACCTGTTGAACGTTCCCAAAATGGTCTATAATTATGAAATTTTAACATTTAATCTTTTGACTCTAAATGACTGTTGGATGTGAATTATGACTTTGTCAACTAAAATAAGTGTGTTTTAATCATTTCTGTGCCTCAAAGGGGTCAAAATTGAAGCTTTTTAGTAATCATAACTCTGTAAAAATGGCAATTTTGGTCACTGTGAGGGTTTAAAAAGTGGTTATTCAACATGAGGCACGATCCAATTGACATTTTGAATCATTTTTGGTACAGTCCAAAAAATCAATTTTCGGATGAAAACGATGACTCCGGACATGTCGAACGATCCCAAAATGGCCAATATGGATGAAGTTTTAACATTTAATCTTTTGACTGTAAATGACTGTTGGATGCGAATTAGGACTTTGTCAACTAAAATAAGTGTGTTTAAAGTCATTTCTGTGCCTGAAACGGGTCAAAATTCAAGCTTTTGAGTAATCATAACTCTGTAAAAATGGCAATTTTGGTCACTGTGAGGGTTTAAAAAGTGGTTATTCAACATGAGGCACGATCCAATTGACATTTTGAATCATTTTTGGTACAGTCCAAAAAATTAATTTTCGGATGAAAAACGGTGACTCCGGACATGTTGAACGATCCCAAAATGGTCAATATGGATGAAATTTTAACATTTAATCTTTTGACTGTAAATGACTGGTGGATGTGAATTATGACTTTGTCAACTAAAATAAGTGTGTTTAAAGTCATTTCTGTGCCTCAAAGGGGTCAAAATTGAAGCTTTTGAGTAATCAAAACTCTGTAAAAATGGCAATTTTGGTCACTGTGAGGGTTTAAAAAGTGGTTATTCAACATGAGGCACGATCCAATTGACATTTTGAATCCTTTTTGGTACAGTCCAAAAAATCAATTTTCGGATGAAAAACAATGACTCCGGATATGTCGAACGATCCCAAAATGGTCAATATGGATGAAATTTTAACATTTAATCTTTTGACTGTAAATGACTGTTGGATGTGAATTAGGACTTTGTCAACTAAAATAAGTGTGTTTAAAGTCATTTCTGTGCCTGAAACTGGTCAAAATTGAAGCTTTTGAGTAATCAAAACTCTGTAAAAATGGCAATTTTGGTCACTCTGAGGGTTTAAAAAGTGGTTATTCAACATGAGGCATGATCCAATTGACATTTTGAATAATTTTTGGTACAGTCCAAAAAATCAATTTTCGGATGAAAAACAATGACTCTGGACATGTCGAACGATCCCAAAATGGTCAATATGGATGAAATTTTAACATTTAATCTTTGACTCTAAATGACTGTTGGATGTGAATTATGACTTTGTCAACTAAAATAAGTGTGTTTAAAGTCTTTTCTGTGCCTGATATGGTTCAAAATTGAAGCTTTTGAGTAAGCAAAACTCTGTAAAAGTGGCAATTTTGGTGACTGTGAGGGTTTAAAAAGTGGTTATTCAATATGAGGCACGATCCAATTGACATTTTGAATCCTTTTTGGTACAGTCCAAAAAATCAATTTTCGGATGAAAAACGATGACTCCGGACATGTCGAACGATCCCAAAATGGTCAATATGGATGAAATTTTAACATTTAATCTTTTGACTGTAAATGACTGGTGGATGTGAATTATGACTTTGTCAACTAAAATAAGTGTGTTTAAAGTCATTTCTGTGCCTCAAAGGGGTCAAAATTGAAGCTTTTGAGTAATCAAAACTCTGCAAAAATGGCAATTTTGGTCACTCTGAGGCTTTAAAAAGTGGTTATTCAACATGAGGCATGATCCAATTGACATTTTGAATCCTTTTTGGTACAGTCCAAAAAATCAATTTTCGGATGAAAACCGATGACTCCGGAGATGTTGAACGATCCCAAAATGGTCAATATGGATGAAATTTTAACATTTAATCTTTTGACTGTAAATGACTGGTGGATGTGAATTATGACTTTGTCAACTAAAATAAGTGTGTTTAAAGTCATTTCTGTGCCTGAAACGGGTCAAAATTGAAGCTTTTGAATAAGCAAAACTCTGTAAAAATGGCAATTTTGTTCACTCTGAGGGTTTAAAAAGTGGTTATTCAACATGAGGCACGATCCAATTGACATTTTGAATAATTTTTGGTACAGTCCAAAAAATCCATTTTCGGATGAAAAACGATGACTCCGGACATGTCGAACGATCCCAAAATGGTCAATATGGATGAAATTTTAACATTTAATCTTTTGACTGTAAATGACTGTTGGATGTGAATTAGGACTTTGTCAACTAAAATAAGTGTGTTTAAAGTCATTTCTGTGCCTGAAACGGGTCAAAATTGAAGCTTTTGAGTAATCAAAACTCTGTAAAAATGGCAATTTTGGTCACTGTGAGGCTTTAAAAAGTGGTTATTCAACATGAGGCACGATCCAATTGACATTTTGAATCATTTTTGGTACAGTCCAAAAAATGAATTTTCGGATGAAAAACGATGACTCCGGACATGTCGAACGATCCCAAAATGGTCAATATGGATGAAATTTTAACATTCAATCTTTTGACTGTAAATGACTGTTGGATGTGAATTATGACTCTGTCAACTAAAATAAGTGTGTTTAAATTCATTTCTGTGCCTGAAACGGGTCAAAATTGAAGCTTTTGAGTAAGCAAAACTCTGTAAAAATGGCAATTTTGGTCACTCTGAGGGTTTAAAAAGTGGTTATTCAACATGAGGCACAACCCAATTGACATTTTGAATAATTTTTGGTACAGTCCAAAAAATCAATTTCCGGATGAAAAACGATGACTGCGGACCTGTTGAACGTTCCCAAAATGGTCTATAATGATGAAATTTTAACATTTAATCTTTTGACTCTAAATGACTGTTGGATGTGAATTATGACTTTGTCAACTAAAATAAGTGTGTTTTAATCATTTCTGTGCCTCAAAGGGGTCAAAATTGAAGCTTTTTAGTAATCATAACTCTGTAAAAATGGCAATTTTGGTCACTGTGAGGGTTTAAAAAGTGGTTATTCAACATGAGGCACGATCCAATTGACATTTTGAATCATTTTTGGTACAGTCCAAAAAATCAATTTTCGGATGAAAACGATGACTCCGGACATGTCGAACGATCCCAAAATGGCCAATATGGATGAAGTTTTAACATTTAATCTTTTGACTGTAAATGACTGTTGGATGCGAATTAGGACTTTGTCAACTAAAATAAGTGTGTTTAAAGTCATTTCTGTGCCTGAAACGGGTCAAAATTGAAGCTTTTGAGTAAGCAAAACTCTGTAAAAATGGCAATTTTGGTCACTCTGAGGGTTTAAAAAGTGGTTATTCAACATGAGGCACGATCCAATTGACATTTTGAATAATTTTTGGTACAGTCCAAAAAATCAATTTTCGGATGAAAAACGATGACTCCGGACATGTCGAACGATCCCAAAATGGTCAATATGGATGAAATTTTAACATTTAATCTTTTGACTGTAAATGACTGTTGGATGTGAATTAGGACTTTGTCAACTAAAATAAGTGTGTTTAAAGTCATTTCTGTGCCTGAAACGGGTCAAAATTGAAGCTTTTGAGTAATCATAACTCTGTAAAAATGGCAATTTTGGTCACTGTGAGGGTTTAAAAAGTGGTTATTCAACATGAGGCACGATCCAATTGACATTTTGAATCATTTTTGGTACAGTCCAAAAAATCAATTTTCGGATGAAAAACGCTGACTCCGGACATGTTGAACGATCCCAAAATGGTCAATATGGATGAAATTTTAACATTTAATCTTTTGACTGTAAATGACTGGTGGATGTGAATTATGACTTTGTCAACTAAAATAAGTGTGTTTAAAGTCATTTCTGTGCCTCAAAGGGGTCAAAATTGAAGCTTTTGAGTAATCAAAACTCTGTAAAAATGGCAATTTTGGTCACTGTGAGGGTTTAAAAAGTGGTTATTCAACATGAGGCACGATCCAATTGACATTTTGAATCATTTTTGGTACAGTCCAAAAAATCAATTTTCGGATGAAAAACGATGACTCCGGACATGTCGCACGATCCCAAAATGGTCAATATGGATGACATTTTAACATTTAATCTTTTGACTCTAAATGACTGTTGGATGTGAATTATGACTTTGTCAACTAAAATAAGTGTGTTTAAAGTCATTTCTGTGCCTGAAATGGTTCAAAATTGAAGCTTTTGAGTAAGCAAAACTCTGTAAAAGTGGCAATTTTGGTGACTGTGAGGGTTTAAAAAGTGGTTATTCAACATGAGGCACGATCCAATTGACATTTTGAATCATTTTTGGTACAGTCCAAAAAATCAATTTTCGGATGAAAACGATGACTCCGGACATGTCGAACGATCCCAAAATGGCCAATATGGATGAAATTTTAACATTTAATCTTTTGACTGTAAATGACTGTTGGATGTGAATTAGGACTTTGTCAACTAAAATAAGTGTGTTTAAAGTCATTTCTGTGCCTGAAACGGGCAAAATTGAAGCTTTTGAGTAAGTAAAACTCTGTAAAAATGGCAATTTTGGTCACTCTGAGGGTTTAAAAAGTGGTTATTCAACATGAGGCATGATCCAATTGACATTTTGAATAATTTTTGGTACAGTCCAAAAAATCAATTTTCGGATGAAAAACGATGACTCCGGACATGTCGAACGATCCCAAAATGGTCAATATGGATGAAATTTTAACATTTAATCTTTTGACTCTAAATGACTGTTGGATGTGAATTATGACTTTGTCAACTAAAATAAGTGTGTTTAAAGTCATTTCTGTGCCTGAAATGGTTCAAAATTGAAGCTTTTGAGTAAGCAAAACTCTGTAAAAGTGGCAATTTTGGTGACTGTGAGGGTTTAAAAAGTGGTTATTCAACATGAGGCACGATCCAATTGACATTTTGAATCATTTTTGGTACAGTCCAAAAAATCAATTTTCGGATGAAAACGATGACTCCGGACATGTCGAACGATCCCAAAATGGCCAATATGGATGAAATTTTAACATTTAATCTTTTGACTGTAAATGACTGTTGGATGTGAATTAGGACTTTGTCAACTAAAATAAGTGTGTTTAAAGTCATTTCTGTGCCTGAAACGGGCAAAATTGAAGCTTTTGAGTAAGTAAAACTCTGTAAAAATGGCAATTTTGGTCACTCTGAGGGTTTAAAAAGTGGTTATTCAACATGAGGCATGATCCAATTGACATTTTGAATAATTTTTGGTACAGTCCAAAAAATCAATTTTCGGATGAAAAACGATGACTCCGGACATGTCGAACGATCCCAAAATGGTCAATATGGATGAAATTTTAACATTTAATCTTTTGACTCTAAATGACTGGTCGATGTGAATTATGACTTTGTCAACTAAAATAAGTGTGTTTAAAGTCATTTCTGTGCCTCAAAGGGGTCAAAATTGAAGCTTTTGAGTAATCAAAACTCTGCAAAAATGGCAATTTTGGTCACTCTGAGGCTTTAAAAAGTGGTTATTCAACATGAGGCATGATCCAATTGACATTTTGAATCCTTTTTGGTACAGTCCAAAAAATCAATTTTCGGATGAAAACCGATGACTCCGGAGATGTTGAACGATCCCAAAATGGTCAATATGGATGAAATTTTAAAATTTAATCTTTTGACTGTAAATGACTGGTGGATGTGAATTATGACTTTGTCAACTAAAATAAGTGTGTTTAAAGTCATTTCTGTGCCTCAAAGGGGTCAAAATTGAAGCTTTTGAGTAATCAAAACTCTGTAAAAATGGCAATTTTGGTCACTGTGAGGGTTTAAAAAGTGGTTATTCAACATGAGGCACGATCCAATTGACATTTTGAATCATTTTTGGTACAGTCCAAAAAATCAATTTTCGGATGAAAAACGATGACTCCGGACATGTCGCACGATCCCAAAATGGTCAATATGGATGACATTTTAACATTTAATCTTTTGACTCTAAATGACTGTTGGATGTGAATTATGACTTTGTCAACTAAAATAAGTGTGTTTAAAGTCATTTCTGTGCCTGAAATGGTTCAAAATTGAAGCTTTTGAGTAAGCAAAACTCTGTAAAAGTGGCAATTTTGGTGACTGTGAGGGTTTAAAAAGTGGTTATTCAACATGAGGCACGATCCAATTGACATTTTGAATCATTTTTGGTACAGTCCAAAAAATCAATTTTCGGATGAAAACGATGACTCCGGACATGTCGAACGATCCCAAAATGGCCAATATGGATGAAATTTTAACATTTAATCTTTTGACTGTAAATGACTGTTGGATGTGAATTAGGACTTTGTCAACTAAAATAAGTGTGTTTAAAGTCATTTCTGTGCCTGAAACGGGCAAAATTGAAGCTTTTGAGTAAGTAAAACTCTGTAAAAATGGCAATTTTGGTCACTCTGAGGGTTTAAAAAGTGGTTATTCAACATGAGGCATGATCCAATTGACATTTTGAATAATTTTTGGTACAGTCCAAAAAATCAATTTTCGGATGAAAAACGATGACTCCGGACATGTCGAACGATCCCAAAATGGTCAATATGGATGAAATTTTAACATTTAATCTTTTGACTCTAAATGACTGTTGGATGTGAATTATGACTTTGTCAACTAAAATAAGTGTGTTTAAAGTCATTTCTGTGCCTGAAATGGTTCAAAATTGAAGCTTTTGAGTAAGCAAAACTCTGTAAAAGTGGCAATTTTGGTGACTGTGAGGGTTTAAAAAGTGGTTATTCAACATGAGGCACGATCCAATTGACATTTTGAATCATTTTTGGTACAGTCCAAAAAATCAATTTTCGGATGAAAACGATGACTCCGGACATGTCGAACGATCCCAAAATGGCCAATATGGATGAAATTTTAACATTTAATCTTTTGACTGTAAATGACTGTTGGATGTGAATTAGGACTTTGTCAACTAAAATAAGTGTGTTTAAAGTCATTTCTGTGCCTGAAACGGGCAAAATTGAAGCTTTTGAGTAAGTAAAACTCTGTAAAAATGGCAATTTTGGTCACTCTGAGGGTTTAAAAAGTGGTTATTCAACATGAGGCATGATCCAATTGACATTTTGAATAATTTTTGGTACAGTCCAAAAAATCAATTTTCGGATGAAAAACGATGACTCCGGACATGTCGAACGATCCCAAAATGGTCAATATGGATGAAATTTTAACATTTAATCTTTTGACTCTAAATGACTGGTCGATGTGAATTATGACTTTGTCAACTAAAATAAGTGTGTTTAAAGTCATTTCTGTGCCTCAAAGGGGTCAAAATTGAAGCTTTTGAGTAATCAAAACTCTGCAAAAATGGCAATTTTGGTCACTCTGAGGCTTTAAAAAGTGGTTATTCAACATGAGGCATGATCCAATTGACATTTTGAATCCTTTTTGGTACAGTCCAAAAAATCAATTTTCGGATGAAAACCGATGACTCCGGAGATGTTGAACGATCCCAAAATGGTCAATATGGATGAAATTTTAAAATTTAATCTTTTGACTGTAAATGACTGGTGGATGTGAATTATGACTTTGTCAACTAAAATAAGTGTGTTTAAAGTCATTTCTGTGCCTCAAAGGGGTCAAAATTGAAGCTTTTGAGTAATCAAAACTCTGTAAAAATGGCAATTTTGGTCACTGTGAGGCTTTAAAAAGTGGTTTTTCAACATGAGGCACGATCCAATTGACATTTTGAATCATTTTTGGTACAGTCCAAAAAATCAATTTTCGGATGAAAACGATGACTCCGGACATGTCGAACGATCCCAAAATGGTCAATATGGATGAAATTTTAACATTTAATCTTTTGACTGTAAATGACTGTTGGATGTGAATTAGGACTTTGTCAACTAAAATAAGTGTGTTTAAAGTCATTTCTGTGCCTGAAACGGGTCAAAATTGAAGCTTTTGAGTAATCAAAACTCTGTAAAAATGGCAATTTTGGTCACTGTGAGGCTTTAAAAAGTGGTTATTCAACATGAGGCACGATCCAATTGACATTTTTAATCATTTTTGGTACAGTCCAAAAAATGAATTTTCGGATGAAAAACGATGACTCCGGACATGTCGAACGATCCCAAAATGGTCAATATGGATGAAATTTTAACATTCAATCTTTTGACTGTAAATGACTGTTGGATGTGAATTATGACTCTGTCAACTAAAATAAGTGTGTTTAAATTCATTTCTGTGCCTGAAACGGGTCAAAATTGAAGCTTTTGAGTAAGCAAAACTCTGTAAAAATGGTAATTTTGGTCACTCTGAGGGTTTAAAAAGTGGTTATTCAACATGAGGCACAACCCAATTGACATTTTGAATAATTTTTGGTACAGTCCAAAAAATCAATTTCCGGATGAAAAACGATGACTGCGGACCTGTTGAACGTTCCCAAAATGGTCTATAATGATGAAATTTTAACATTTAATCTTTTGACTCTAAATGACTGTTGGATGTGAATTATGACTTTGTCAACTAAAATAAGTGTGTTTTAATCATTTCTGTGCCTCAAAGGGGTCAAAATTGAAGCTTTTTAGTAATCATAACTCTGTAAAAATGGCAATTTTGGTCACTGTGAGGGTTTAAAAAGTGGTTATTCAACATGAGGCACGATCCAATTGACATTTTGAATCATTTTTGGTACAGTCCAAAAAATCAATTTTCGGATGAAAACGATGACTCCGGACATGTCGAACGATCCCAAAATGGCCAATATGGATGAAGTTTTAACATTTAATCTTTTGACTGTAAATGACTGTTGGATGCGAATTAGGACTTTGTCAACTAAAATAAGTGTGTTTAAAGTCATTTCTGTGCCTGAAACGGGTCAAAATTGAAGCTTTTGAGTAAGCAAAACTCTGTAAAAATGGCAATTTTGGTCACTCTGAGGGTTTAAAAAGTGGTTATTCAACATGAGGCACGATCCAATTGACATTTTGAATAATTTTTGGTACAGTCCAAAAAATCAATTTTCGGATGAAAAACGATGACTCCGGACATGTCGAACGATCCCAAAATGGTCAATATGGATGAAATTTTAACATTTAATCTTTTGACTGTAAATGACTGTTGGATGTGAATTAGGACTTTGTCAACTAAAATAAGTGTGTTTAAAGTCATTTCTGTGCCTGAAACGGGTCAAAATTGAAGCTTTTGAGTAATCATAACTCTGTAAAAATGGCAATTTTGGTCACTGTGAGGGTTTAAAAAGTGGTTATTCAACATGAGGCACGATCCAATTGACATTTTGAATCATTTTTGGTACAGTCCAAAAAATCAATTTTCGGATGAAAAACGCTGACTCCGGACATGTTGAACGATCCCAAAATGGTCAATATGGATGAAATTTTAACATTTAATCTTTTGACTGTAAATGACTGGTGGATGTGAATTATGACTTTGTCAACTAAAATAAGTGTGTTTAAAGTCATTTCTGTGCCTCAAAGGGGTCAAAATTGAAGCTTTTGAGTAATCAAAACTCTGTAAAAATGGCAATTTTGGTCACTGTGAGGGTTTAAAAAGTGGTTATTCAACATGAGGCACGATCCAATTGACATTTTGAATCATTTTTGGTACAGTCCAAAAAATCAATTTTCGGATGAAAAACGATGACTCCGGACATGTCGAACGATCCCAAAATGGTCAATATGGATGACATTTTAACATTTAATCTTTTGACTCTAAATGACTGTTGGATGTGAATTATGACTTTGTCAACTAAAATAAGTGTGTTTAAAGTCATTTCTGTGCCTCAAATGGTTCAAAATTGAAGCTTTTGAGTAAGCAAAACTCTGTAAAAGTGGCAATTTTGGTGACTGTGAGGGTTTAAAAAGTGGTTATTCAACATGAGGCACGATCCAATTGACATTTTGAATCCTTTTTGGTACAGTCCAAAAAATCAATTTTCGGATGAAAAACGATGACTCCGGACATGTCGAACGATCCCAAAATGGTCAATATGGATGAAATTTTAACATTCAATCTTTTGACTGTAAATGACTGTTGGATGTGAATTAGGACTTTGTCAACTAAAATAAGTGTGTTTAAAGTCATTTCTGTGCCTGAAACGGGTCAAAATTGAAGCTTTTGAGTAATCGAAACTCTGTAAAAATGGCAATTTTGGTCACTGTGAGGCTTTAAAAAGTGGTTATTCAACATGAGGCACGATCCAATTGACATTTTTAATCATTTTTGGTACAGTCCAAAAAATGAATTTTCGGATGAAAAACGATGACTCTGGACATGTCGAACGATCCCAAAATGGTCAATATGGATGAAATTTGAACATTCAATCTTTTGACTGTAAATGACTGTTGGATGTGAATTATGACTTTGTCAACTAAAATAAGTGTGTTTAAAGTCATTTCTGTGCCTGAAACGGGTCAAAATTGAAGCTTTTAAGTAAGCAAAACTCTGTAAAAATGGCAATTTTGGTCACTCTGAGGGTTTAAAAAGTGGTTATTCAACATGAGGCACGATCCAATTGACATTTTGAATCATTTTTGGTACAGTCCAAAAAATCAATTTTCAGATGAAAACGATGACTCCGGACATGTCGAACGATCCCAAAATGGCCGATATGGATGAAGTTTTAACATTTAATCTTTTGACTGTAAATGACTGTTGGATGTGAATTAGGACTTTGTCAACTAAAATAAGTGTGTTTAAAGTCATTTCTGTGCCTGAAACAGGTCAAAATTGAAACTTTTGAGTAAGCAAAACTCTGTAAAAATGGCAATTTTGGTCACTCTGAGGGTTTAAAAAGTGGTTATTCAACATGAGGCACGATCCAATTGACATTTTGAATAATTTTTGGTACAGTCCAAAAAATCAATTTTCGGATGAAAAACGATGACTCCGGACATGTCGAACGATCCCAAAATGGTCAATATGGATGAAATTTTAACATTTAATCTTTTGACTGTAAATGACTGGTGGATGTGAATTATGACTTTGTCAACTAAAATAAGTGTGTTTAAAGTCATTTCTGTGCCTCAAAGGGGTCAAAATTGAAGCTTTTGAGTAATCAAAACTCTGTAAAAATTGCAATTTTGGTCACTGTGAGGCTTTAAAAAGTGGTTATTCAACATGAGGCACGATCCAATTGACATTTTGAATCATTTTTGGTACACTCCAAAAAATCAATTTTCGGATGAAAAACGATGACTCCGGACATGTCGAATGATCCCAAAATGGTCAATATGGATGAAATTTTAACATTTAATCTTTTGACTGTAAATGACTGTTGGATGTGAATTATGACTTTGTCAACTAAAATAAGTGTGTTTAAAGTCATTTCTGTGCCTGAAACGGGCAAAATTGAAGCTTTTGAGTAAGTAAAACTCTGTAAAAATGGCAATTTTGGTCACTCTGAGGGTTTAAAAAGTGGTTATTCAACATAAGGCACGATCCAATTGACATTTTGAATAATTTCTGGTACAGTCCAAAAAATGAATTTTCGGATGAAAAACGATGACTCCGGACATGTCGAACGATCCCAAAATGGTCAATATGGATGAAATTTTAACATTTAATCTTTTGACTGTAAATGACTGGTGGATGTGAATTATGACTTTGTCAACTAAAATAAGTGTGTTTAAAGTCATTTCTGTGCCTCAAAGGGGTCAAAATTGAAGCTTTTGAGTAATCAAAACTCTGCAAAAATGGCAATTTTGGTCACTCTGAGGCTTTAAAAAATGGTTATTCAACATGAGGCACGATCCAATTGACATTTTGAATCATTTTTGGTACAGTCCAAAAAATCAATTTTCGGATGAAAAACGATGACTCCGGACATGTCGAACGATCCCAAAATGGTCAATATGGATGAAATTTTAACATTTAATCTTTTGACTGTAAATGACTGGTGGATGTAAATTATGACTTTGTCAACTAAAATAAGTGTGTTTAAAGTCATTTCTGTGCCTCAAAGGGGTCAAAATTGAAGCTTTTGAGTAATCAAAACTCTGCAAAAATGGCAATTTTGGTCACTCTGAGGCTTTAAAAAGTGGTTATTCAACATGAGGCACGATCCAATTGACATTTTGAATCATTTTTGGTACAGTCCAAAAAATCAATTTTCGGATGAAAAACGATGACTCCGGACATGTCGAACGATCCCAAAATGGTCAATATGGATGAAATTTTAACATTTAATCTTTTGACTCTAAATGACTGTTGGATATGAATTATGACTTTGTCAACTAAAATAAGTGTGTTTAAAGTCATTTCTGTGCCTGAAACGGGTCAAAATTGAAGCTTTTGAGTAAGCAAAACTCTGTAAAAATGGTAATTTTGGTCACTCTGAGGGTTTAAAAAGTGGTTATTCAACATGAGGCACAATCCAATTGACATTTTGAATCATTTTTGGTACAGTCCAAAAAATCAATTTTCGGATGAAAACGATGACTCCGGACATGTCGAACGATCCCAAAATGGCCAATATGGATGAAATTTTAACATTTAATCTTTTGACTGTAAATGACTGTTGGATGTGAATTATGACTTTGTCAACTAAAATAAGTGTGTTTAAAGTCATTTCTGTGCCTGAAACGGGTCAAAATTGAAGCTTTTGAGTAAGCAAAACTCTGTAAAAATGGCAATTTTGGTCACTCTGAGGGTTTAAAAAGTGGTTATTCAACATGAGGCACGATCCAATTGACATTTTGAATCATTTTTGGTACAGTCCAAAAAATCAATTTTCGGATGAAAAACGATGACTCCGGACATGTCGAACGATCCCAAAATGGTCAATATGGATGAAATTTTAACATTTAATCTTTTGACTCTAAATGACTGGTGGATGTGAAGTATGACTTTGTCAACTAAAATAAGTGTGTTTAAAGTCATTTCTGTGCCTCAAAGGGGTCAAAATTGAAGCTTTTGAGTAATCAAAACTCTGTAAAAATGGCAAGTTTGGTCACTGTGAGTTTTTAAAAAGTGGTTATTCAACATGAGGCACGATCCAATTGACATTTTGAATCATTTTTGGTACAGTCCAAAAAATCAATTTTCGGATGAAAAACAATGACTCCGGATATGTCAAACGATCCCAAAATGGTCAATATGGATGAAATTTTAACATTTAATCTTTTGACTGTAAATGACTGTTGGATGTGAATTAGGACTTTGTCAACTAAAATAAGTGTGTTTAAAGTCATTTCTGTGCCTGAAACGGGTCAAAATTGAAGCTTTTGAGTAATCAAAACTCTGTAAAAATGGCAATTTTGGTCACTGTGAGGCTTTAAAAAGTGGTTATTCAACATGAGGCACGATCCAATTGACATTTTTAATCATTTTTGGTACAGTCCAAAAAATGAATTTTCGGATGAAAAACGATGACTCTGGACATGTCGAACGATCCCAAAATGGTCAATATGGATGAAATTTGAACATTCAATCTTTTGACTGTAAATGACTGTTGGATGTGAATTATGACTTTGTCAACTAAAATAAGTGTGTTTAAAGTCATTTCTGTGCCTGAAACGGGTCAAAATTGAAGCTTTTGAGTAAGCAAAACTCTGTAAAAATGGCAATTTTGGTCACTCTGAGGGTTTAAAAAGTGGTTATTCAACATGAGGCACGATCCAATTGACATTTTGAATCATTTTTGGTACAGTCCAAAAAATCAATTTTCGGATGAAAACGATGACTCCGGACATGTCGAACGATCCCAAAATGGCCAATATGGATGAAATTTTAACATTTAATCTTTTGACTGTAAATGACTGTTGGATGTGAATTAGGACTTTGTCAACTAAAATAAGTGTGTTTAAAGTCATTTCTGTGCCTGAAACGGGCAAAATTGAAGCTTTTGAGTAAGTACAACTCTGTAAAAATGGCAATTTTGGTCACTCTGAGGGTTTAAAAAGTGGTTATTCAACATGAGGCACGATCCAATTGACATTTTGAATAATTTTTGGTACAGTCCAAAAAATCAATTTTCGGATGAAAAACGATGACTCCGGACATGTCGAACAATCCCAAAATGTTCAATATGGATGAAATTTTAACATTTAATCTTTTGACTCTAAATGACTGTTGGATGTGAATTATGACTTTGTCAACTAAAATAAGTGTGTTTAAAGTCATTTCTGTGCCTGAAATGGTTCAAAATTGAAGCTTTTGAGTAATCATAACTCAGTAAAAATGGCAATTTTGGTCACTCTGAGGGTTTAAAAAGTGGTTATTCAACATGAGGCACGATCCAATTGACATTTTGAATCATTTTTGGTACAGTCCAAAAAATCAATTTTCGGATGAAAAACGATGACTCCGGACATGTCGAACGATCCCAAAATGGTCAATATGGATGAAATTTTAACATTTAATCTTTTGACTCTAAATGACTGGTGGATGTGAAGTATGACTTTGTCAACTAAAATAAGTGTGTTTAAAGTCATTTCTGTGCCTCAAAGGGGTCAAAATTGAAGCTTTTGAGTAATCAAAACTCTGTAAAAATGGCAAGTTTGGTCACTGTGAGTTTTTAAAAAGTGGTTATTCAACATGAGGCACGATCCAATTGACATTTTGAATCATTTTTGGTACAGTCCAAAAAATCAATTTTCGGATGAAAAACAATGACTCCGGATATGTCGAACGATCCCAAAATGGTCAATATGGATGAAATTTTAACATTTAATCTTTTGACTGTAAATGACTGTTGGATGTGAATTAGGACTTTGTCAACTAAAATAAGTGTGTTTAAAGTCATTTCTGTGCCTGAAACGGGTCAAAATTGAAGCTTTTGAGTAATCAAAACTCTGTAAAAATGGCAATTTTGGTCACTGTGAGGCTTTAAAAAGTGGTTATTCAACATGAGGCACGATCCAATTGACATTTTTAATCATTTTTGGTACAGTCCAAAAAATGAATTTTCGGATGAAAAACGATGACTCTGGACATGTCGAACGATCCCAAAATGGTCAATATGGATGAAATTTGAACATTCAATCTTTTGACTGTAAATGACTGTTGGATGTGAATTATGACTTTGTCAACTAAAATAAGTGTGTTTAAAGTCATTTCTGTGCCTGAAACGGGTCAAAATTGAAGCTTTTGAGTAAGCAAAACTCTGTAAAAATGGCAATTTTGGTCACTCTGAGGGTTTAAAAAGTGGTTATTCAACATGAGGCACGATCCAATTGACATTTTGAATCATTTTTGGTACAGTCCAAAAAATCAATTTTCGGATGAAAACGATGACTCCGGACATGTCGAACGATCCCAAAATGGCCAATATGGATGAAATTTTAACATTTAATCTTTTGACTGTAAATGACTGTTGGATGTGAATTAGGACTTTGTCAACTAAAATAAGTGTGTTTAAAGTCATTTCTGTGCCTGAAACGGGCAAAATTGAAGCTTTTGAGTAAGTAAAACTCTGTAAAAATGGCAATTTTGGTCACTCTGAGGGTTTAAAAAGTGGTTATTCAACATGAGGCACGATCCAATTGACATTTTGAATAATTTTTGGTACAGTCCAAAAAATCAATTTTCGGATGAAAAACGATGACTCCGGACATGTCGAACAATCCCAAAATGTTCAATATGGATGAAATTTTAACATTTAATCTTTTGACTCTAAATGACTGTTGGATGTGAATTATGACTTTGTCAACTAAAATAAGTGTGTTTAAAGTCATTTCTGTGCCTGAAATGGTTCAAAATTGAAGCTTTTGAGTAAGCAAAACTCTGTAAAAGTGGCAATTTTGGTCACTGTGAGGCTTTAAAAAGTGGTTATTCAATATGAGGCACGATCCAATTGACATTTTGAATCCTTTTTGGTACAGTCCAAAAAATCAATTTTCGGATGAAAAACGATGACTCCGGACATGTCGAACGATCCCAAAATGGTCAATATGGATGAAATTTTAACATTTAATCTTTTGACTGTAAATGACTGGTGGATGTGAATTATGACTTTGTCAACTAAAATAAGTGTGTTTAAAGTCATTTCTGTGCCTCAAAGGGGTCAAAATTGAAGCTTTTGAGTAATCAAAACTCTGCAAAAATGGCAATTTTGGTCACTCTGAGGCTTTAAAAAGTGGTTATTCAACATGAGGCACGATCCAATTGACATTTTGAATCATTTTTGGTACAGTCCAAAAAATCAATTTTCGGATGAAAAACGATGACTCCGGACATGTCGAACGATCCCAAAATGGTCAATATGGATGAAATTTTAACATTTAATCTTTTGACTGTAAATGACTGTTGGATGTGAATTAGGACTTTGTCAACTAAAATAAGTGTGTTTTAAGTCATTTCTGTGCCTCAAAGGGGTCAAAATTGAAGCTTTTGAGTAATCATAACTCAGTAAAAATGGCAATTTTGGTCACTGTGAGGGTTTAAAAAGTAGTTATTCAACATGAGGCACGATCCAATTGACATTTTGAATCATTTTTGGTACAGTCCAAAAAATCAATTTTCGGATGAAAAACGATGACTCCGGACATGTCGAACGATCCCAAAATGGTCAATATGGATGAAATTTTAACATTTAATCTTTTGACTCTAAATGACTGGTGGATGTGAAGTATGACTTTGTCAACTAAAATAAGTGTGTTTAAAGTCATTTCTGTGCCTCAAAGGGGTCAAAATTGAAGCTTTTGAGTAATCAAAACTCTGTAAAAATGGCAAGTTTGGTCACTGTGAGTTTTTAAAAAGTGGTTATTCAACATGAGGCACGATCCAATTGACATTTTGAATCATTTTTGGTACAGTCCAAAAAATCAATTTTCGGATGAAAAACAATGACTCCGGATATGTCGAACGATCCCAAAATGGTCAATATGGATGAAATTTTAACATTTAATCTTTTGACTGTAAATGACTGTTGGATGTGAATTAGGACTTTGTCAACTAAAATAAGTGTGTTTAAAGTCATTTCTGTGCCTGAAACGGGTCAAAATTGAAGCTTTTGAGTAATCAAAACTCTGTAAAAATGGCAATTTTGGTCACTGTGAGGCTTTAAAAAGTGGTTATTCAACATGAGGCACGATCCAATTGACATTTTTAATCATTTTTGGTACAGTCCAAAAAATGAATTTTCGGATGAAAAACGATGACTCTGGACATGTCGAACGATCCCAAAATGGTCAATATGGATGAAATTTGAACATTCAATCTTTTGACTGTAAATGACTGTTGGATGTGAATTATGACTTTGTCAACTAAAATAAGTGTGTTTAAAGTCATTTCTGTGCCTGAAACGGGTCAAAATTGAAGCTTTTGAGTAAGCAAAACTCTGTAAAAATGGCAATTTTGGTCACTCTGAGGGTTTAAAAAGTGGTTATTCAACATGAGGCACGATCCAATTGACATTTTGAATCATTTTTGGTACAGTCCAAAAAATCAATTTTCGGATGAAAACGATGACTCCGGACATGTCGAACGATCCCAAAATGGCCAATATGGATGAAATTTTAACATTTAATCTTTTGACTGTAAATGACTGTTGGATGTGAATTAGGACTTTGTCAACTAAAATAAGTGTGTTTAAAGTCATTTCTGTGCCTGAAACGGGCAAAATTGAAGCTTTTGAGTAAGTAAAACTCTGTAAAAATGGCAATTTTGGTCACTCTGAGGGTTTAAAAAGTGGTTATTCAACATGAGGCACGATCCAATTGACATTTTGAATCATTTTTGGTACAGTCCAAAAAATCAATTTTCGGATGAAAACGATGACTCCGGACATGTCGAACGATCCCAAAATGGCCAATATGGATGAAATTTTAACATTTAATCTTTTGACTGTAAATGACTGTTGGATGTGAATTAGGACTTTGTCAACTAAAATAAGTGTGTTTAAAGTCATTTCTGTGCCTGAAACGGGCAAAATTGAAGCTTTTGAGTAAGTAAAACTCTGTAAAAATGGCAATTTTGGTCACTCTGAGGGTTTAAAAAGTGGTTATTCAACATGAGGCATGATCCAATTGACATTTTGAATAATTTTTGGTACAGTCCAAAAAATCAATTTTCGGATGAAAAACGATGACTCCGGACATGTCGAACGATCCCAAAATGGTCAATATGGATGAAATTTTAACATTTAATCTTTTGACTCTAAATGACTGTTGGATGTGAATTATGACTTTGTCAACTAAAATAAGTGTGTTTAAAGTCATTTCTGTGCCTGATATGGTTCAAAATTGAAGCTTTTGAGTAAGCAAAACTCTGTAAAAGTGGCAATTTTGGTGACTGTGAGGGTTTAAAAAGTGGTTATTCAATATGAGGCACGATCCAATTGACATTTTGAATCCTTTTTGGTACAGTCCAAAAAATCAATTTTCGGATGAAAAACGATGACTCCGGACATGTCGAACGATCCCAAAATGGTCAATATGGATGAAATTTTAACATTTAATCTTTTGACTGTAAATGACTGGTCGATGTGAATTATGACTTTGTCAACTAAAATAAGTGTGTTTAAAGTCATTTCTGTGCCTCAAAGGGGTCAAAATTGAAGCTTTTGAGTAATCAAAACTGCAAAAATGGCAATTTTGGTCACTCTGAGGCTTTAAAAAGTGGTTATTCAACATGAGGCATGATCCAATTGACATTTTGAATCCTTTTTGGTACAGTCCAAAAAATCAATTTTCGGATGAAAACCGATGACTCCGGAGATGTTGAACGATCCCAAAATGGTCAATATGGATGAAATTTTAAAATTTAATCTTTTGACTGTAAATGACTGGTGGATGTGAATTATGACTTTGTCAACTAAAATAAGTGTGTTTAAAGTCATTTCTGTGCCTCAAAGGGGTCAAAATTGAAGCTTTTGAGTAATCAAAACTCTGTAAAAATGGCAATTTTTGTCACTGTGAGGCTTTAAAAAGTGGTTTTTCAACATGAGGCACGATCCAATTGACATTTTGAATCATTTTTGGTACAGTCCAAAAAATCAATTTTCGGATGAAAACGATGACTCCGGACATGTCGAACGATCCCAAAATGGTCAATATGGATGAAATTTTAACATTTAATCTTTTGACTGTAAATGACTGTTGGATGTGAATTAGGACTTTGTCAACTAAAATAAGTGTGTTTAAAGTCATTTCTGTGCCTGAAACGGGTCAAAATTGAAGCTTTTGAGTAATCAAAACTCTGTAAAAATGGCAATTTTGGTCACTGTGAGGCTTTAAAAAGTGGTTATTCAACATGAGGCACGATCCAATTGACATTTTTAATCATTTTTGGTACAGTCCAAAAAATCAATTTTCGGATGAAAAACGATGACTCCGGACATGTCGAACGATCCCAAAATGGTCAATATGGATGAAATTTTAACATTTAATCTTTTGACTGTAAATGACTGTTGGATGTGAATTAGGACTTTGTCAACTAAAATAAGTGTGTTTTAAGTCATTTCTGTGCCTCAAAGGGGTCAAAATTGAAGCTTTTGAGTAATCATAACTCAGTAAAAATGGCAATTTTGGTCACTGTGAGGGTTTAAAAAGTGGTTATTCAACATGAGGCACGATCCAATTGACATTTTGAATCATTTTTGGTACAGTCCAAAAAATCAATTTTCGGATGAAAAACGATGACTCCGGACATGTCGAACGATCCCAAAATGGTCAATATGGATGAAATTTTAACATTTAATCTTTTGACTCTAAATGACTGGTGGATGTGAAGTATGACTTTGTCAACTAAAATAAGTGTGTTTAAAGTCATTTCTGTGCCTCAAAGGGGTCAAAATTGAAGCTTTTGAGTAATCAAAACTCTGTAAAAATGGCAAGTTTGGTCACTGTGAGTTTTTAAAAAGTGGTTATTCAACATGAGGCACGATCCAATTGACATTTTGAATCATTTTTGGTACAGTCCAAAAAATCAATTTTCGGATGAAAAACAATGACTCCGGATATGTCGAACGATCCCAAAATGGTCAATATGGATGAAATTTTAACATTTAATCTTTTGACTGTAAATGACTGTTGGATGTGAATTAGGACTTTGTCAACTAAAATAAGTGTGTTTAAAGTCATTTCTGTGCCTGAAACGGGTCAAAATTGAAGCTTTTGAGTAATCAAAACTCTGTAAAAATGGCAATTTTGGTCACTGTGAGGCTTTAAAAAGTGGTTATTCAACATGAGGCACGATCCAATTGACATTTTTAATCATTTTTGGTACAGTCCAAAAAATGAATTTTCGGATGAAAAACGATGACTCTGGACATGTCGAACGATCCCAAAATGGTCAATATGGATGAAATTTGAACATTCAATCTTTTGACTGTAAATGACTGTTGGATGTGAATTATGACTTTGTCAACTAAAATAAGTGTGTTTAAAGTCATTTCTGTGCCTGAAACGGGTCAAAATTGAAGCTTTTGAGTAAGCAAAACTCTGTAAAAATGGCAATTTTGGTCACTCTGAGGGTTTAAAAAGTGGTTATTCAACATGAGGCACGATCCAATTGACATTTTGAATCATTTTTGGTACAGTCCAAAAAATCAATTTTCGGATGAAAACGATGACTCCGGACATGTCGAACGATCCCAAAATGGCCAATATGGATGAAATTTTAACATTTAATCTTTTGACTGTAAATGACTGTTGGATGTGAATTAGGACTTTGTCAACTAAAATAAGTGTGTTTAAAGTCATTTCTGTGCCTGAAACGGGCAAAATTGAAGCTTTTGAGTAAGTAAAACTCTGTAAAAATGGCAATTTTGGTCACTCTGAGGGTTTAAAAAGTGGTTATTCAACATGAGGCACGATCCAATTGACATTTTGAATCATTTTTGGTACAGTCCAAAAAATCAATTTTCGGATGAAAACGATGACTCCGGACATGTCGAACGATCCCAAAATGGCCAATATGGATGAAATTTTAACATTTAATCTTTTGACTGTAAATGACTGTTGGATGTGAATTAGGACTTTGTCAACTAAAATAAGTGTGTTTAAAGTCATTTCTGTGCCTGAAACGGGCAAAATTGAAGCTTTTGAGTAAGTAAAACTCTGTAAAAATGGCAATTTTGGTCACTCTGAGGGTTTAAAAAGTGGTTATTCAACATGAGGCATGATCCAATTGACATTTTGAATAATTTTTGGTACAGTCCAAAAAATCAATTTTCGGATGAAAAACGATGACTCCGGACATGTCGAACGATCCCAAAATGGTCAATATGGATGAAATTTTAACATTTAATCTTTTGACTGTAAATGACTGGTCGATGTGAATTATGACTTTGTCAACTAAAATAAGTGTGTTTAAAGTCATTTCTGTGCCTCAAAGGGGTCAAAATTGAAGCTTTTGAGTAATCAAAACTGCAAAAATGGCAATTTTGGTCACTCTGAGGCTTTAAAAAGTGGTTATTCAACATGAGGCATGATCCAATTGACATTTTGAATCCTTTTTGGTACAGTCCAAAAAATCAATTTTCGGATGAAAACCGATGACTCCTGAGATGTTGAACGATCCCAAAATGGTCAATATGGATGAAATTTTAAAATTTAATCTTTTGACTGTAAATGACTGGTGGATGTGAATTATGACTTTGTCAACTAAAATAAGTGTGTTTAAAGTCATTTCTGTGCCTCAAAGGGGTCAAAATTGAAGCTTTTGAGTAATCAAAACTCTGTAAAAATGGCAATTTTTGTCACTGTGAGGCTTTAAAAAGTGGTTTTTCAACATGAGGCACGATCCAATTGACATTTTGAATCATTTTTGGTACAGTCCAAAAAATCAATTTTCGGATGAAAACGATGACTCCGGACATGTCGAACGATCCCAAAATGGTCAATATGGATGAAATTTTAACATTTAATCTTTTGACTGTAAATGACTGTTGGATGTGAATTAGGACTTTGTCAACTAAAATAAGTGTGTTTAAAGTCATTTCTGTGCCTGAAACGGGTCAAAATTGAAGCTTTTGAGTAATCAAAACTCTGTAAAAATGGCAATTTTGGTCACTGTGAGGCTTTAAAAAGTGGTTATTCAACATGAGGCACGATCCAATTGACATTTTTAATCATTTTTGGTACAGTCCAAAAAATGAATTTTCGGATGAAAAACGATGACTCCGGACATGTCGAACGATCCCAAAATGGTCAATATGGATGAAATTTTAACATTCAATCTTTTGACTGTAAATGACTGTTGGATGTGAATTATGACTCTGTCAACTAAAATAAGTGTGTTTAAATTCATTTCTGTGCCTGAAACGGGTCAAAATTGAAGCTTTTGAGTAAGCAAAACTCTGTAAAAATGGTAATTTTGGTCACTCTGAGGGTTTAAAAAGTGGTTATTCAACATGAGGCACAACCCAATTGACATTTTGAATAATTTTTGGTACAGTCCAAAAAATCAATTTTCGGATGAAAAACGATGACTCCGGACATGTCGAACGATCCCAAAATGGTCAATATGGATGAAATTTTAACATTTAATCTTTTGACTCTAAATGACTGGTGGATGTGAAGTATGACTTTGTCAACTAAAATAAGTGTGTTTAAAGTCATTTCTGTGCCTCAAAGGGGTCAAAATTGAAGCTTTTGAGTAATCAAAACTCTGTAAAAATGGCAAGTTTGGTCACTGTGAGTTTTTAAAAAGTGGTTATTCAACATGAGGCACGATCCAATTGACATTTTGAATCATTTTTGGTACAGTCCAAAAAATCAATTTTCGGATGAAAAACAATGACTCCGGATATGTCGAACGATCCCAAAATGGTCAATATGGATGAAATTTTAACATTTAATCTTTTGACTGTAAATGACTGTTGGATGTGAATTAGGACTTTGTCAACTAAAATAAGTGTGTTTAAAGTCATTTCTGTGCCTGAAACGGGTCAAAATTGAAGCTTTTGAGTAATCAAAACTCTGTAAAAATGGCAATTTTGGTCACTGTGAGGCTTTAAAAAGTGGTTATTCAACATGAGGCACGATCCAATTGACATTTTTAATCATTTTTGGTACAGTCCAAAAAATGAATTTTCGGATGAAAAACGATGACTCTGGACATGTCGAACGATCCCAAAATGGTCAATATGGATGAAATTTGAACATTCAATCTTTTAACTGTAAATGACTGTTGGATGTGAATTATGACTTTGTCAACTAAAATAAGTGTGTTTAAAGTCATTTCTGTGCCTGAAACGGGTCAAAATTGAAGCTTTTGAGTAAGCAAAACTCTGTAAAAATGGCAATTTTGGTCACTCTGAGGGTTTAAAAAGTGGTTATTCAACATGAGGCACGATCCAATTGACATTTTGAATCATTTTTGGTACAGTCCAAAAAATCAATTTTCGGATGAAAACGATGACTCCGGACATGTCGAACGATCCCAAAATGGCCAATATGGATGAAATTTTAACATTTAATCTTTTGACTGTAAATGACTGTTGGATGTGAATTAGGACTTTGTCAACTAAAATAAGTGTGTTTAAAGTCATTTCTGTGCCTCAAAGGGGTCAAAATTGAAGCTTTTGAGTAATCAAAACTCTGTAAAAATGGCAAGTTTGGTCACTGTGAGTTTTTAAAAAGTGGTTATTCAACATGAGGCACGATCCAATTGACATTTTGAATCATTTTTGGTACAGTCCAAAAAATCAATTTTCGGATGAAAAACAATGACTCCGGATATGTCGAACGATCCCAAAATGGTCAATATGGATGAAATTTTAACATTTAATCTTTTGACTGTAAATGACTGTTGGATGTGAATTAGGACTTTGTCAACTAAAATAAGTGTGTTTAAAGTCATTTCTGTGCCTGAAACGGGTCAAAATTGAAGCTTTTGAGTAATCAAAACTCTGTAAAAATGGCAATTTTGGTCACTGTGAGGCTTTAAAAAGTGGTTATTCAACATGAGGCACGATCCAATTGACATTTTTAATCATTTTTGGTACAGTCCAAAAAATGAATTTTCGGATGAAAAACGATGACTCTGGACATGTCGAACGATCCCAAAATGGTCAATATGGATGAAATTTGAACATTCAATCTTTTGACTGTAAATGACTGTTGGATGTGAATTATGACTTTGTCAACTAAAATAAGTGTGTTTAAAGTCATTTCTGTGCCTGAAACGGGTCAAAATTGAAGCTTTTGAGTAAGCAAAACTCTGTAAAAATGGCAATTTTGGTCACTCTGAGGGTTTAAAAAGTGGTTATTCAACATGAGGCACGATCCAATTGACATTTTGAATCATTTTTGGTACAGTCCAAAAAATCAATTTTCGGATGAAAACGATGACTCCGGACATGTCGAACGATCCCAAAATGGCCAATATGGATGAAATTTTAACATTTAATCTTTTGACTGTAAATGACTGTTGGATGTGAATTAGGACTTTGTCAACTAAAATAAGTGTGTTTAAAGTCATTTCTGTGCCTCAAAGGGGTCAAAATTGAAGCTTTTGAGTAATCAAAACTCTGTAAAAATGGCAAGTTTGGTCACTGTGAGTTTTTAAAAAGTGGTTATTCAACATGAGGCACGATCCAATTGACATTTTGAATCATTTTTGGTACAGTCCAAAAAATCAATTTTCGGATGAAAAACAATGACTCCGGATATGTCGAACGATCCCAAAATGGTCAATATGGATGAAATTTTAACATTTAATCTTTTGACTGTAAATGACTGTTGGATGTGAATTAGGACTTTGTCAACTAAAATAAGTGTGTTTAAAGTCATTTCTGTGCCTGAAACGGGTCAAAATTGAAGCTTTTGAGTAATCAAAACTCTGTAAAAATGGCAATTTTGGTCACTGTGAGGCTTTAAAAAGTGGTTATTCAACATGAGGCACGATCCAATTGACATTTTTAATCATTTTTGGTACAGTCCAAAAAAAGAATTTTCGGATGAAAAACGATGACTCTGGACATGTCGAACGATCCCAAAATGGTCAATATGGATGAAATTTGAACATTCAATCTTTTGACTGTAAATGACTGTTGGATGTGAATTATGACTTTGTCAACTAAAATAAGTGTGTTTAAAGTCATTTCTGTGCCTGAAACGGGTCAAAATTGAAGCTTTTGAGTAAGCAAAACTCTGTAAAAATGGCAATTTTGGTCACTCTGAGGGTTTAAAAAGTGGTTATTCAACATGAGGCACGATCCAATTGACATTTTGAATCATTTTTGGTACAGTCCAAAAAATCAATTTTCGGATGAAAACGATGACTCCGGACATGTCGAACGATCCCAAAATGGCCAATATGGATGAAATTTTAACATTTAATCTTTTGACTGTAAATGACTGTTGGATGTGAATTAGGACTTTGTCAACTAAAATAAGTGTGTTTAAAGTCATTTCTGTGCCTGAAACGGGCAAAATTGAAGCTTTTGAGTAAGTAAAACTCTGTAAAAATGGCAATTTTGGTCACTCTGAGGGTTAAAAAGTGGTTATTCAACATGAGGCACGATCCAATTGACATTTTGAATAATTTTTGGTACAGTCAAAAAATCAATTTTCGGATGAAAACGATGACTCCGGACATGTCGAACAATCCCAATATGTTCAATATGGATGAAATTTTAACATTTAATCTTTTGACTCTAAATGACTGTTTGGATGTGAATTATGACTTTGTCAACTAAAATAAGTGTGTTTAAAGTCATTTCTGTGCTGAAATGGTTCAAAATTGAAGCTTTGAGTAAGCAAAACTCTGTAAAAGTGGCAATTTTGGTCACTGTGAGGCTTTAAAAAAGTGGTTATTCAATATGAGGCACGATCCAATTGACATTTTTGAATCTTTTTGGTACAGTCCAAAAAAATCAATTTTCGGATGAAAAACGATGACTCCGGACATGTCGAACGATCCCAAAATGGTCAATATGGATGAAATTTTAACATTTAATCTTTTGACTGTAAATGACTGGTGGATGTGAATTATGACTTTGTCAACTAAAATAAGTGTGTTTAAAGTCATTTCTGTGCCTCAAAGGGGTCAAAATTGAAGCTTTTGAGTAATCAAAACTCTGCAAAAAATGGCAATTTTTGGTCACTCTGAGGCTTTAAAAAGTGTTATTCAACATGAGGCACGATCCAATTGACATTTTGAATCATTTTTGGTACAGTCCAAAAAATCAATTTTCGGATGAAAAACGATGACTCCGGACATGTCGAACGATCCCAAAATGGTCAATATGAATGAAATTTTAACATTTAATCTTTTGACTGTAAATGACTGTTGGATGTGAATTAGGACTTTGTCAACTAAAAATAAGTGTGTTTTAAGTCATTTCTGTGCCTCAAAGGGGTCAAAATTGAAGCTTTTGAGTAATCATAACTCAGTAAAAATGGCAATTTTTGGTCACTGTGAGGGTTTAAAAAGTGGTTATTCAACATGAGGCACGATCCAATTGACATTTTGAATCATTTTTGGTACAGTCCAAAATCAATTTTCGGATGAAAACGATGACTCCGACATGTCGAACGATCCCAAAATGGTCAATATGGATGAAATTTTAACATTTAATCTTTTGACTCTAAATGACTGGTGGATGTGAAGTATGACTTTGTCAACTAAAATAAGTGTGTTTAAAGTCATTTCTGTGCTCTCAAAGGGGTCAAAATTGAAGCTTTTGAGTAATCAAAACTCTGTAAAATGGCAA